>NC_088404.1:8384714-8394714 GCF_034236695.1 Oncorhynchus nerka
CAGGAAGACTAGCTGCTGCCTTGGCAACATGGGGATCCATAATAAACCCCAGGAAGAGTAGAAGCTACCTTGGCAACATGGGGATCCATAATAAACCCCAGGAAGACTAGCTGCTGCCTTGGCAACATGGGGATCCATAATAAGCCACAGGAAGAGTAGCTGCTGCCTTGGCAACATGGGGATCCATAATAAACCCCAGGAATAGTAGCTGCTGCCTTGGCAACATGGGGATCCATAATAAACACCTGGAATAGTATCTGCTGCCTTGGCAACATGGGGATCCATAATAAACTCCCGAAAGAGTAGCTGCTGCCTTGGCAACATGGGGATCCATAATAAACCCCAGGAATAGTAGCTGCCCGCCTTGGCAACATGGGGATCCATAATAAACCCCAGGAAGAGTAGCTGCTGCCTTGGCAACATGGGGATCCATAACAAACCCCAGGAAGAGTAGCTGCTGCCTTGGCAGGAACTAATGGGGATCCATAATAAACCCCAGGAAGAGTAGCTGCTGCCTTGGCAAGAACTAATGGGGATCCAACACTTCCGGGTTGGAGCGAGCGGTCGCATCTGCACTCGGTCCGTAGGTAGTATTACATTTCATTACATTTCATTATAGTACAACGGTTTGATTTGTCTAATCTTAGCAATTTCTTCTTAGCTAGCTACATAGCCGTCTTTGTATCATAGATAATTGCGTAATTATCGTATTTCGTCGTCCTAACGCAGTCTACACTGCCCTGCAGCTAGCCAGCTAGCTAACGTCCACCGTTAGCTAGTCCACCGTCTACCGATTAGCAGCACAACTATTACACTCAACTGAACGACTTGATTAGTGTAGTGTTAGCTAGCTACATAGTTGTCTTTGCTGTCTTCGTATCCAAGATAATTGTGTAGTTTAGAGTGTGTAGTTTTATGTCGTCCTTAACGTAGGAGACTCTGCTAGCTAGCCAACAGCTAGCCAACGTCTACCGAACAGAACTTCTGCACTCAACAATCCGGTCGCATTTCGCTTCGCTCCACAGGTAGTATCACATTTTTCATTTAATTTCATTACAGTACAACGGCTTGATTTGTTTGATCGTAGCTAGCTACATAGCTAGCTACATAGCCGTCTTTGTATCAAAGATAATTGTGTAGTCTAGAGCGATTTCCTAGGTTAGCTAGCCAGCTATTGTCGTTCTTTTAACGCAACGTAACGTAATCAACACTGCTAGCTAGCCAGCTAGCCCCGAAAAGCAGCACAGTAGAAACTATTACACTCAACGGAACGACTTGATTAGTGTAGTGTCAACAACGCAGCCAATGCCAGCTAGCCTACATAGTCAACAACGCAGCCTCTGCCAGCTAGCCTACTTCAGCAGTACTGTATCATTTTCATCATTTTAGTCAATAAGATTCTTGCTACGTAAGCTTAACTTTCTGAACACTCGAGACGTGTAGTCCACTTGTCATTCCAATCTCCTTTGCATTAGCGTAGCCTCTTGTGTAGCCTGTCAACTATGTGTCTGTCTATCCCTGTTCTCTCCTCTCTGCACAGACCATACAAACGCTCCACACCGCGTGGCCGCGGCCACCCTAATCTGGTGGTCCCAGCGCGCACGACCCACGTGGAGTTCCAGGTCTCCGGTAGCCTCTGGAACTGCCGATCTGCGGCCAACAAGGCAGAGTTCATCTCAGCCTACGCCTCCCTCCAGTCCCTCAACTTCTTGGCACTGACGGAAACATGGATCACCACAGACAACACTGCTACTCCTACTGCTCTCTCTTCGTCTGCACACGTGTTCTCGCACACCCCGAGAGCTTCTGGTCAGCGGGGTGGTGGCACCGGGATCCTCATCTCTCCCAAGTGGTCATTCTCTCTTTCTCCCCTTACCCATCTGTCTATCGCCTCCTTTGAATTCCATGCTGTCACAGTTACCAGCCCTTACAAGCTTAACATCCTTATCATTTATCGCCCTCCAGGTTCCCTCGGAGAGTTCATCAATGAGCTTGATGCCTTGATAAGCTCCTTTCCTGAGGACGGCTCACCTCTCACAGTTCTGGGCGACTTTAACCTCCCCACGTCTACCTTTGACTCATTCCTCTCTGCCTCCTTCTTTCCACTCCTCTCCTCTTTTGACCTCACCCTCTCACCTTCCCCCCTACTCACAAGGCAGGAAATACGCTCGACCTCATCTTTACTAGATGCTGTTCTTCCACTAACCTCGTTGCAACTCCCCTCCAAGTCTCCGACCACTACCTTGTATCCTTTTCCCTCTCGCTCTCATCCAACACTTCCCACACTGCCCCTACTCGGATGGTATCGCGCCGTCCCAACCTTCGCTCTCTCTCCCCCGCTACTCTCTCCTCTTCCATCCTATCATCTCTTCCCTCTGCTCAAACCTTCTCCAACCTATCTCCTGATTCTGCCTCCTCAACCCTCCTCTCCTCCCTTTCTGCATCCTTTGACTCTCTATGTCCCCTATCCTCCAGGCCGGCTCGGTCCTCCCCTCCCGCTCCGTGGCTCGACGACTCATTGCGATCTCACAGAACAGGGCTCCGGGCAGCCGAGCGGAAATGGAGGAAAACTCGCCTCCCTGCGGACCTGACATCCTTTCACTCCCTCCTCTCTACATTTTCCTCTTCTCTCTCTGCTGCTAAAGCCACTTTCTACCACTCTAAATTCCAAGCATCTGCCTCTAACCCTAGGAAGCTCTTTGCAACCTTCTCCTCCCTCCTAATCCTCCTCCCCCCCTCCTCCCCTCTCTGCAGATGACTTCGTCAACCATTTTGAAAAGAAGGTCGACGACATCCGATCCTCGTTTGCTAAGTCAAACGACACCGCTGGTTCTGCTCACACTGCCCTACCCTGTGCTCTGACCTCTTTCTCCCCTCTCTCTCCAGATGAAATCTCGCGTCTTGTGACGGCCGGCCGCCCAACAACCTGCCCGCTTGACCCTATCCCCTCCTCTCTTCTCCAGACCATTTCCGGAGACCTTCTCCCTTACCTCACCTCGCTCATCAACTCATCCCTGACCGCTGGCTACGTCCCTTCCGTCTTCAAGAGAGCGAGAGTTGCACCCCTTCTGAAAAAACCTACACTCGATCCCTCCGATGTCAACAACTACAGACCAGTATCCCTTCTTTCTTTTCTCTCCAAAACTCTTGAACGTGCCGTCCTTGGCCAGCTCTCCCGCTATCTCTCTCAGAATGACCTTCTTGATCCAAATCAGTCAGGTTTCAAGACTAGTCATTCAACTGAGACTGCTCTTCTCTGTATCACGGAGGCGCTCCGCACTGCTAAAGCTAACTCTCTCTCCTCTGCTCTCATCCTTCTAGACCTATCGGCTGCCTTCGATACTGTGAATCATCAGATCCTCCTCTCCACCCTCTCCGAGTTGGGCATCTCCGGCGCGGCCCACGCTTGGATTGCGTCCTACCTGACAGGTCGCTCCTACCAGGTGGCGTGGCGAGAATCCGTCTCCACACCACGTGCTCTCACCACTGGTGTCCCCCAGGGCTCTGTTCTAGGCCCTCTCCTATTCTCGCTATACACCAAGTCACTTGGCTCTGTCATAACCTCACATGGTCTCTCCTATCATTGCTATGCAGACGACACACAATTAATCTTCTCCTTTCCCCCTTCTGATGACCAGGTGGCGAATCGCATCTCTGCATGTCTGGCAGACATATCAGTGTGGATGACGGATCACCACCTCAAGCTGAACCTCGGCAAGACGGAGCTGCTCTTCCTCCCGGGGAAGGACTGCCCGTTCCATGATCTCGCCATCACGGTTGACAACTCCATTGTGTCCTCCTCCCAGAGCGCTAAGAACCTTGGCGTGATCCTGGACAACACCCTGTCGTTCTCAACTAACATCAAGGCGGTGGCCCGTTCCTGTAGGTTCATGCTCTACAACATCCGCAGAGTACGACCCTGCCTCACACAGGAAGCGGCGCAGGTCCTAATCCAGGCACTTGTCATCTCCCGTCTGGATTACTGCAACTCGCTGTTGGCTGGGCTCCCTGCCTGTGCCATTAAACCCCTACAACTCATCCAGAACTCCGCAGCCCGTCTGGTGTTCAACCTTCCCAAGTTCTCTCACGTCACCCCGCTCCTCCGCTCTCTCCACTGGCTTCCAGTTGAAGCTCGCATCCGCTACAAGACCATGGTGCTTGCCTACGGAGCTGTGAGGGGAACGGCACCTCAGTACCTCCAGGCTCTGATCAGGCCCTACACCCAAACAAGGGCACTGCGTTCATCCACCTCTGGCCTGCTCGCCTCCCTACCACTGAGGAAGTACAGTTCCCGCTCAGCCCAGTCAAAACTGTTCGCTGCTCTGGCCCCCCAATGGTGGAACAAACTCCCTCACGACGCCAGGACAGCGGAGTCAATCACCACCTTCCGGAGACACCTGAAACCCCACCTCTTTCAGGAATACCTAGGATAGGATAAAGTAATACTTCTCACCCCCCTTAAAAGATTTAGATGCACTATTGTAAAGTGGCTGTTCCACTGGATGTCTTAAGGTGAACGCACCAATTTGTAAGTCGCTCTGGATAAGAGCGTCTGCTAAATGACTTAAATGTAAATGTAAATGACTCCTTGTTGTCCCCAGTCCACCTGGCTGTGCTGCTGCTCCAGTTTCAACTGTTCTGCCTGCAGCTATGGAACCCTGTCCTCTTCACTGTGATTGCTATTATTTTACCATGCTGGTCATTTATGAACATTTGAACATCTTGGCCATGTTCTGTTATAATCTCCACCTGGCACAGCCAGAAGAGGACTGGCCACCCCCTCATAGCCTGGTTTCTCTCTTCCTAGGTTTTTGGCCTTTCTAGGGAGTTTTTCCTAGCCACCGTGCTTCTACACCTGCATTGCTTGCTGTTTGGGGTTATAGGCTGGGTTTCTATACAGCACTTTGAGATATAAGCAACATCATTTTTAATACGACACAAATTAGTAGCCTAGTAAAAACGACCTTGTCTTGAATGCAACAGTGAAGCCATGGAGGGGAGACAGAAATTGTACAATATGACGTCCATCTAGCCTGGGCGAGGAAATTATTCCTCCCCCCAAAGATAAAACATATTCCAGAGGTACTGATCCAATGATAAAGACAGTGGATATGGGTGTACTGACCGGGGCTATGGCCAATGGTACAAACATACAGTTACTGTTCCTTCCACTTGGTAGGTGAGAAATGTGAGAACCGATTAGAGTAACACACACACACAGAAGTCAGCTCAGACTGATCCAGCTCAGACAGGCCCAGCTCAGACAGGCCCAGCTCAGACAGGCCCAGCTCAGAGAGGCCCAGCTCAGACAGGCCCAGCTTAGAGAGGCCCAGCTCATGAGCTCTATCAGCTGCAGATTTTTAATTTAGAAAATATACGTGTTTATGTAACGAATGTTAGTGCAACGAACCGAATCGCACCGATTCGTTTCAAATTAAAACGTATTGTTGATGTATGATACGGGGAGCCCATGTATCTAGATACGTATTGAATCATCTTGAAAGGAAAAGATGCACATCTCCAGTGACATTAAGACCTCTTAGGGCTAGGGGGCAGTGTTCAGAAGTTCGGATGAATGACGTGCCCAAAGTAAATAGCCTGTTACTCAGGCCCAGAAGCTAGGATATGCATATCATTGGTAGCATTGGATAGAAAACACTCTGAAGTTTTTACAACTGTTAAAATAATGTATGTGAGTATAACAGAACTGATATGGCAGGCGAAAACCCAAGGAAAATCGGAAAATGTTTTTTTGAGGTCACAGTCCATTTCAATGCTTGTCCATGGGATGTTCAAAGGAATTCCTCCCAGATTGCAGATCCTATGGCTTCCACTAGATATCAAGAGTCTTTAGAAATGGTTTCAGGCTTGTTTTTTGAAAAATGACCGAGTATTTGTAGTTTTTCCAAGATGTCTCTCATTAGAAAAGTAGTCTTGTTGGCGCGTGAATGAGGTACGCGCTCTTCGTTATTTATCTTCCCTGTTGAACATACTATTTATTTAGATATTAGAGTACCTGACGATTAATTAGAAACATCGTTTGACTTGTTTGGACAAACTTTAATGGTAACTTTTTGGATTTGTTTGTATGCATGTTGAAAAAGTGGATTACTGAATCAAGCGTGCCAACTCAACAGACATCTTTGGGATATAAAGAAGGACTTTATTGAACAAAACGACCATTTGTTGTTTAGCTGGGACCCTTTGGGATTGCAAACAGAGGAAGATCTTCAAAGGTAAGTTATTTATTGTATCGCTATTTGGGATTTTGTGACACCTGTGCTGGGTTGGAAAAGTATTTTGGTGTGGGGCACTGTCCTTAGATAATCGCATGGTATGCTTTCGCCGTAAAGCCTTTTTGAAATATGACAATGCGGTTGGATTAACAAGAAGTTAAGCTTTTAAACGATGTAAGACACTCGTATTTGCATGAATGTTTAGTATTACGATTTTGTCATTTGAATTTGGCATCGCTCCAGCTTCACCGGATGTTGCCGATTTTGATCCCGGTAACGGGATCCGTGCACTTCCCTAGTAACATTAAGACAGTTCCCTAGTAACATTAAGACAGTTTCCTAGTAACATTAAGACAGTTCCCTAGTAACATTAAGACACTTCCCTAGTAACATTAAGACAGTTCCCTAGTAACATTAAGACAGTTCCCTAATAACATTAAGGCAGTTCCCTAGTAACATTAAGACAGTTCCCTAGTAACATTAAGACAGTTCCCTAATAACATTAAGACAGTTCCCTAGTAACATTAAGTCAGTTCCCTAATAACATTAAGACAGTTCCCTAGTAACATTAAGACACTTCCCTAGTAACATTAAGACAGTTTCCTAGTAACATTAAGACAGTTCCCTAGTAACATTAAGACACTTCCCTAGTAACATTAAGACAGTTCCCTAGTAACATTAAGACACTTCCCTAGTAACATTAAGACACTTCCCTAGTAACATTAAGACAGTTCCCTAATAACATTAAGACAGTTCCCTAGTAACATTAAGTCAGTTCCCTAATAACATTAAGACAGTTCCCTAGTAACATTAAGACACTTCCCTAGTAACATTAAGACAGTTTCCTAGTAACATTAAGACACTTCCCTAGTAACATTAAGACAGTTTCCTAGTAACATTAAGACAGTTCCCTAGTAACATTAAGACAGTTCCCTAGTAACATTAAGACAGTTCCCAAAATCAGTATTTCAAAACGTTTTTTTAGATTATCGTCACAGTGTAGTTACAGAAACAACTTGTGCTCATATACATGTAACTTCATCACCACTGTTACTAACTACTCTTCCACCTGAGAAAACACTGGTAACCTCCCTCTGTCCTCCCCTCCTCCCACCTTTCTCTGTCCTCCCCTCCTCTCTCCCCCCACCTTCCCCTGACCTCCCCTCCCTCCCCCCACCTTCTTCTGTCCTCCCTTCCTCCTCTCTACCTCCCCCACCTTCCTCTGTCCTCCCCTCCTCCTCTCTCCCCCTACCTCCCCCTCCTCTCTCCCCCCCACCTTCCTCTGACCTCCCCTCCCTCCCCCACATTCCTCTGTCCTCCCCTCCTCCTCTCTCTCCCTACCTCCCCCTCCTCTCTACCTCCCCCACCTTCCTCTGTCCTCCCCTCCTCCTCTCTCCCCTACCTCCCCTCCTCTCTCCCCCATCTCCCCACTCCTCTCTCCCCCTACCTCCCCCTCCTCATCTTTCCCCTTCCTCCCCCTGTCCCCCTTCTCTCTCCCCCCACCTTCCTCTGTCCTCCCCTCCTCCTCACTCCCCCACCTTCCTCTGTACTCCCCTCCTCCTCTCTCCCCCACCTTCCTCTGTCCTCCCCTTCTCCTCTCTCCCCCACCTTCCTCTGTCCTCCCCTCCTCTCTCCCCTACCTCCCCTCCTCTCTCCCCCTCCTCATCTTTCCCCTTCCTACCCCTGTCCCCTTCTTCTCTCTCCCCCTACCTTCCCCTGTCCTACCCCATCCCTTCCTCCTCCCCCTACCTTCCCCTGTCCTCCCCCATCCCTTCCTCCTCCCCCTACCTTCCCTGTCCTCCCCATCCCCTCCTCATCTCTTCCCTACCTTCCCCTGTCCTCCCCTCCTCTTCTGTCCCCCTACCTTCCCCTGTCCTCCCCATCCCCTCCTCATCTCTTCCCTACCTTCCCCTGTCCTCCCCTCCTCTTCTGTCCCCCTACCTTCCCCTGTCCTCACCCATCCCCTCCTCCTCTTTCCCCTTCCTTCCCCTGTCCTCCCCTCCGCCTCTTTCACCTTCCTTCCCCTGTCCTCACTCCTCTCCCCCCACCCACCCCCTCCCATTAACCTAATTGTGAGGTCATAATCCTGCCTGATGTGTGCTTCTAATATCTTGAATGGTCATGTTACCCTATTTTAATTACCCCATTTCAAAAAGCCCCGACCTAGCTCATAGCGGTCTGGCCTGCTGCACTCTCTCTCTCTCTCTCTCTCTCTCTGTAATCCCATGGCCTCACTAAATGTAATTCAGATGAGTGTGTGTGTGTGTGTGGGAGGGGGGGGACTGTAACACATCAGGATTGGAGGATAAGTCCCAAACATGCCAGGACGGTGGGCATGTCCTGTTGATGACAGCAGAGAGAGAACTCAAGGTTAAAATGATACGAAAAAAAAAGAAAAAAAAACATTTTATGTGTGTGGTGATGAACAGACGGCATGATGGAATGAATGTCCTTGTTTGTGTTGGTGGTATGAAATAAATAGTTGTGGGACAGGATCTCTCTCTCTGAGCACACATGTGTACACACACACAGACATATCCATATTGAGTCAAAACAAACTGAGCCTAAAAGATCAGTACCAGCAGTATTAGTTGGATATGAATATGCCTGGAACTGCAAAATGAATATGCCTGCCAGTAGTCAAATCTAAAAACGGTATTTAAATTGAACTGGCATCACTGTTTGAGCTTTACTTCAGACAAGACCCAACAGCATTGAGTTTAAATTAAAAAACAGAAAGAGCCTTGACTCATATTGGTTTCATGTTGTTGATGTGTGCAGAGGGTCCCTGGTTCGCGCCCGGTTATGGGCGAGGGGACGGTCTAAAATTATACTATTACACTGACACCACCTCAAACAGCCTAGCTTTGGACACTGTACCCTGTGAAGATAACTCCAAGGGTGACCACAAACTTTTATTTGGTGAGCTAGTAAACTATGCTACGCTATTATCACAACAATGAATCGGAGAGGGTGTGGAAACTATGAGAGGCCTTTAACTTGTCTAATCAGACACTTGTCTGGTTTCAGTCAAACTATTCAGTAACCTATTCAGTAACCTAATTAATGACTGCTAAAGATCCTCTGAACAATAATTACCTAAAATCACTGTATGGGTGAATGATCCAAAATCCTGCAGACTTGACGCGTTCCCTTTCGTGTTCAACGGCCCTCTCGCTCCCCAACATTCTCAGAGAGAACTTGTTGACTCCTGGTTGGAGCATCGCCCCGAACTGCCGGTGCATGAAGCCCGCCCGGTACAACTGCTCTGCTTCGTCTGACATGATCGGTTCGGTTCCTTCTAACTTGATGAAAGTGGACTGATCGAAGACGGACGATCGGCGATGTGCACTAGCACTGCGACCGCCGGAACCCTGCTCTCCCAGCTCGCCCCCTCCGGGGTAACTCTCTTCGTTAGCACCGGTGTCTGCCTCGGAGATCAGCCTCCGCTGCTCAGCTGGATCTGACCCAAGAGTGTGTCGGCCAGTGATGGAGGAAAGGCGACCTCTGACCAGACGACAGTCCCCATTCAAGTTAGTCTTGATGGCAACGTCCGTTTCCAAGTCTCCGGCGGTTCCGCTCTTGGGGTCCCGGTCCCCGTTGCTCTTCCAACTGCTGGTGGGGGATGAAAGTCCAGGAGGAGGGAGAGACTTCAGCCTGATACCGGTACTTTTCTTCTTGGTGTCCTTGTCGCCACCACCGTATTCTCCTCCGTCGTCAACCATCACAGATACAGAGCCTTTTTGACCAATGTTTTGCGGCAA
>NC_088404.1:8402214-8532214 GCF_034236695.1 Oncorhynchus nerka
CTATCAGTGGTATTGACGATATTACATCTATCTATCAGTGGTATTGATGAGATTACATTGTCTATCAGTGGTATTGATGAGATTACATCTATCTATCAGTGGTATTGATGAGATTACATCCATCTATCAGTGGTATTGATGAGATTACATCCATCTATCAGTGGTATTGATGAGATTACATTGTCTATCAGTGGTATTGATGAGATTACATCCATCTATCAGTGGTATTGATGAGATTACATTGTCTATCAGTGGTATTGATGAGATTACATCCATCTATCAGTGGTATTGATGAGATTACATTGTCTATCAGTGGTATTGATGAGATTACATTGTCTATCAGTGGTATTGATGAGATTACATCCATCTATCAGTGGTATTGATGAGATTACATCTATCTATCAGTGGTATTGATGAGATTACATCTATCTACCAGTGATATTGATGAGATTACATCTATCTATCAGTGGTATTGATGAGATTACATCTATCTACCAGTGATATTGATGAGATTACATCTATCTATCAGTGGTATTGATGAGATTACATTGTCTATCAGTGGTATTGATGAGATTACATCTATCTATCAGTGGTATTGATGAGATTACATCTGTCTATCAGTGGTATTGATGAGATTACATCTATCTATCAGTGGTATTGACGACATACAGTGTGGTCACAGTTTATTGATAAAGTAGACTAGGTTTATTTTTCAATATTGATCTCCTGTACAACATGTGGCTATCTGTGGTGATTGACAGGTTATTCATAACATACTGTAGCTACATGATGCAGTAAACAACAACAACATACAACTGGGTAAACAGATCATATGTATCAAGCTTCTCAGATTAGCTGAACTAGGATCAGCCCCCCCCTCCATGTATGTGATCCTATTAATTGTGTTCTGTAAGCAAAAACGATCCTGAATCAGATGCTTGATGCTTTAGTTTCTTATCTTGGCATTACCAATAAAAAAAAAATTGAACTTACCGGTGTTCTCAGTTTGTGTTCCTCTGACGAAGGTTCTTGTCTTTGTGATTGTTGGTGGAGTTAGTTTTCCTTCAATAGGATGAACACACGTTAGACTGGGATACCATCAAAATAATTATACTGTAATGCACCTTATTGCTGATCAGAAACATTACATCTTCTGATCATTCAAAGGGGTTAGAACCCTATACCTACTGATCATTCAAAAGGGTTAGAACCCTACAACTACTGATTGATCATTCAAAAGGGTTAGAACCCTATATCTACTGATCATTCAAAAGGGTTAGAACCCTACAACTACTGATCATTCAAAAGGGTTAGAACCCTACAACTACTGATCATTCAAAAGGGTTAGAACCCTACAACTACTGATCATTCAAAGAGGTTAGAACCCTACAACTACTGATCATTCAAAAGGGTTAGAACCCTACAACTACTGATCATTCAAAAGGGTTAGAACCCTACAACTACTGATCATTAAAAGGGTTAGAACCCTACATCTACTGATCATTCAAAAGGGTTAGAACCCTATATCTACTGATCATTAAAAAGGGTTAGAACCCTATATCTACTGATCATTCAAAAGGGGTAGAACCCTACAACTACTGATCATTCAAAGGGGTAGAACCCTACAACTACTGATCATTCAAAATGGTTAGAACCCTACATCTACTAATCATTAAAAAGGGTTAGAACCCTACAACTACTGATCAGTCAAAAGGGTTGGAACATTACATCTACTGATCATTAAAAAGGGTTAGAACCCTACATCTACTGATCATTAAAAGGGTTAGAACCCTACATCTACTGATCATTCAAAAGGGTTAGAACATTACATCTACTGATCATTCAAAAGGGTTAGAAAATTACATCTACTGATCATTACAAAGGGTTAGAACCCTACATCTACTGATCATTCAAAAGGGTTGGAACATTACATCTATTGATCATTAAAAAAAGGGTTAGGACCCTACATCTACTGATCATTAAAAAGCATTAGAACCCTACATCTACTGATCATTCAAAAGGATTAGATCCCTACATCTACTGATCCTTCAAAATGGTTAGAACCCTACATCCCTGACCATTCAAAAGGGTTAGAACCCTACATCTACTGATCATTCAAAAGGGTTGGAACATTACATCTACTGATCATTAAAAAGGGCTAGAACCCTACATCTACTGATCCTTCAAAAGGGTTAGAACCCTACATCCCTGACCATTCAAAAGGGTTAGAACCCTACATCTATTGATCATTAAAAATGGTTAGAACCCTACATCTACTGATCATTCAAAAGGGTTGGAACATTACATCTACTGATCATTAAAAAGGGTTAGAACCCTACATCTACTGATCATTAAAAGCATTAGAACCCTACATCTACTGACCATTAAAAAGGGTTAGAACCCTACATCTACTGATCCTTCAAAAGGGTTGGAACATTACATCTACTGATCATTAAAAAGGGTGAGAACCCTACATCTACTGATCATTCAAAAGGGTTAGAACCCTACATCTATTGATCATTAAAAGGGTTAGAACCCTACATCTACTGATCATTCAAAAGGGTTAGAACCCTACATCTACTGATCATTAAAAAGGGTTAGAACCCTACATCTACTGACCATTAAAAAGGGTGAGAACCCTACATCTACTGATCATTAAAACGTTTTTTTTCCCAAGCATGCCGTATGGATGACTCAGAGGCATTGTTGCTGTCAATTAGGAACATTGGAATTTGAAGATCAATTTCAGTTTACTTTCTGAATTCAAATAGAATTGAGCCCTGATTTACAGTAGTTTACAGAAACAGGTACAGCACGGAAATACTCGAGTAAAACACCACACATAGACTTCTAACTAAATAAATGATTGTAGCATAGATGTACTTACATTGGTCCAGCTGGTTCGTCATCTGATGCACGGAGGGAAAACATAGAGAAATGAAGACAAACGAAGAAACGGTGAACGCTGATGGTGAAATGGCAATTTGTTATGGTAGAAAGTATGTCTAAAAATAAGCAATGTGTTACGGTGGTAATATGACTAACATCTTGCCTGGTTGGAGGCTTGGTTGAACGATGTTCAAAGACAGTTCTGCGTGTTCCCATAGTTCCATCATTTTGGAATTGAACTTAGTTCCATAAATGGAATTAAAAGGGCAATTTCACATATTCATAATCTCCAGCACAACTCCAACTCCAACATTAACATACAGCGTGTGAAGATGGAGCGTTTTTATGTTTTTTAGTAGTAAAAAAGAAAAAAAGAAAGGAAGATTAGTTGTTTCCAATGACATCGGTGCGCATCTTTTGATTTTAAACAATTATGAGTATGCATCGACTACTAATTAAAAAATACTAATTGTCTACTAATTGTCCACTAAACGTCTACATATTGGTTAATGATGTCATTCAAAACACTTATCTTGATTATGGCAGCCCCCCCCGCACCTCTCTGACTCAGAGGGGTTGGGTTAAATGCGGAAGACACATTTCAGTTGAAGGCCTTCAGTTGTACAGCTGACTAGGTATCCCCCTCTCCCTTTCCCTCTCTCTTTTTAACTACAAAACATAGAAACACGCCATTTTCACATATGTTGATGTTGGGGTGGTGCTGGAGATGATGAATATGAAGTTTAAACATTTTCTATATGTCCCTTTAAACTCTATATGTAGAATTCAGTTAAATTCCATATGTAGAATTCAGTTAAATTCCATATGTGGAATTCAGTTAAATTCCATATGTGGAATTCAGTTAAATTCCATATGTGGAATTCAGTTAAATTCCATATGTGGAATTCAGTTAAATTCCATATGTAGAATTCAGTTAAATTCCATAAGTGAATGAACTAAACTTAACCTCATAACCATGCTGATGGAATGGAAGCTCAGATGAAGAAGTTAAATAGAGAATAGAACCTATGCTGAATGGAAGCCATCTTAAAACGTAGCGTGAGACGGACAAATCACACTAACAATTAACACCAAATGCAGTCGAAAAGAGCAATAAAACCAACAAGAACCACGGGATGACAAAGTGATGATGAAATTCAAGCAGAGCAGATGCAAGTTTAAAATTCACTTTTGTTACAAACATACGGTATCATGCATTGGCAGACAGACTGCGCACAAAAGTCTATTCACGAACTACCATTGAAATTGACCAGCACAGAGAAAACAATTGTTGTCCTGTGAGGCTAAATCGGTAGTGCATGGTGCTTGCAAAGCCAAGGAGTGTGGGTTCGATTCCTGCTAGGGCTACCAATACGAAAACATGTACGTACACATGACTGTAAGTCACTTTTTATTAAACCGTCTGCTACATGGCATGTATTATATTATATTCATTGACTCTTTACAAAAGGTATATATGCTCCTAGCATAAACTAGAGAATTCAAAACATTCAAAACTGAAGATACCCTTGAAGGTGACCTTGAAGATACCCTTGAAGGTGACCTTGAAAGTGACCTTGAAGATACCCTTGACGATACCCTTGAAGGTGACCTTGAAGATACCCTTGAAGATACCCTTGAAGGTGACCTAGAAAGTGACCTTGAAGATACCCTTGAAGATACCCTTGAAGGTGACCTTGAAGATACCCTTGAAGATACCCTTGAAGGTGACCTTGAAGGTACCCTTGAAGATACCCTTGAAGATACCCTTGAAGATACCCTTGAAGATACCCTTGAAGGTGACCTTGAAGGTGACCTTGAAGATACCCTTGAAGATACCCTTGAAGATACCCTTGAAGGTGACCTTGAAGGTACCCTTGAAGATACCCTTGAAGATACCCTTGAAGATACCCTTGAAGGTGACCTTGAAGGTGACCTTGGCACAATATACCATTTGTTTTGTTTATGTAAGCTCAGAGTCTTTGACTGAGAAACGCCATAGAGAAGTAGCCTAAGCAGCAAGTTAAGATGCATTACACTTTTAAGGTTCCTTAAGAAAACCCAGTGAGAAAAACGAGCGATATGACCAGATGACAACCAAAATATGACGTCTTGATGACATCTCGATGCCGTCAGTAAAAAAAAAAAAACGTCTTTACAGAGACCGTTTAGTTGTAAACTGGTAATATGACCAGATGACAACCAAAATATGACGTCTTGATGACATCTCGATGCCGTCAGTAAAAAAATAACATCTTTACAGAGACCATTTAGTTGTAAACCAGTAACATGACAATCTTTCCAACAACAAAATTCAGTTTAAAACCAGAGAATTACGTCTGTTTGACGTCTTGTGCCAAATTTTGCCCACTGTGGACAGATGCATGTAGATAATGTTGTGTGAATATGTCCTGGGGTCAGATTTGCTGTCTTGGCCAATATCCTATGATACAACAACCATAGGAGTTAGCTGAACAACACAAACAGCTCTTGGGCCAGGCATAGTATGTTATAGATGCTGATTGAAACTCAAGAGGCATGCAGGAGTCTCTCACTTACCAAACATAGGTTGGGTTATGCAATTTGGGAAAGAGGCGGGGAAAATATTACACAGTAATACCCTACTTGTATACTCTAAACTTGTCTTAGCACTGCTAATATATATTAACTAAGGGTGTGTGTGTGTGTGTGTGTGTGTGTGCGTGTGCACGCGCGTCACACCTTTGCAGTAGACATCTGCTCTGTCATTACCTGACACTATACTGGCTACGCCTGCACTCAATAAAAGTCTGAGTAGCTTCACCCAACAGGCGGACACACACACACACGACACACAACTCAGTTGTTGTAGGACACACCTTGTCAGGACAATCTCAGGGATAGAATATTCTTGGGTAGTATGACACTGTAGCCAACAGGGAAGTGTCTATTATTAACGACTGTTGAAGTGCCTTGGCTTGCTCCCCAAATGGCACCCTGTTCTCTATACAGAGTCCTATATGCCCACTGTCCAAAGTAGTGCACTATAAAGGGAATAAGGTACCATTTGAAACGCATGTCATTCTCTTGTTTTCAGTTAGGCCAGCTGGGACGATGGTAGACTAGCTGGGACGATGTTAGGCCAGCTGGGACGATGTTAGGCCAGCTGGGACGATGTTAGGCCAGGTGGGACGATGTTAGGCCAGGTGGGACGATGTTAGGCCAGGTGGGACGATGTTAGACCAGTAAACCCTGGAGGGTAAACCCTGAACACTGTGGGTTAATAGGAGAGTAAACCCTGGACACTGTGGGTTAATAGGAGGGTAAACCCGGGACACTGTGGGTTAATAGGAGAGTAAACCCTGGACACTGTGGGTTAATAGGTGGGTAAACCCTGAACCCTGAACACCGTGGGTTAATAGGAGGGTAAACCCTGAACACTGTGGGTTAATAGGAGAGTAAACCCTGGACACTGTGGGTTAATAGGTGGGTAAACCCGGGACACTGTGGGTTAATAGGTGGGTAAACCCGGGACACTGTGGGTTAATAGGTGGGTAAACCCTGGACACTGTGGGTTAATAGTAGGGTAAACCCTGGACACTGTGGGTTAATAGTAGGGTAAACCCTGAACCCTGAACACTGTGGGTTAATAGGAGGGTAAACCCTGGACACTGTGGGTTAATAGGTGGGTAAACCCGGGACACTGGGTTAATAGGAGGGTAAACCCTGGACACTGTGGGTTAATAGGAGGGTAAACCCTGGACACCGTGGGTTAATAGGAGGGTAAACCCTGAACCCTGAACACCGTGGGTTAATAGGAGGGTAAACCCTGAACCCTGAACACCGTGGGTTAATAGGAGAGTAAACCCTGAACACTGTGGGTTAATAGGAGAGTAAACCCTGAACACTGTGGGTTAATAGGAGGGTAAACCCTGAACCCTGAACACCGTGGGTTAACAGGAGGGTAAACCCTGAACACCGTGAGTTAATAGGAGAGTAAACCCTGAACCCTGAACACCGTGGGTTAATAGGAGGGTAAACCCTGGACACTGTGAGTTAATAGGAGGGTAAACCCTGGACACTGTGGGTTAATAGGAGGGTAAACCCTGGACACTGTGGGTTAATAGGAGGGTAAACCCTGGACACTGTGGGTTAATAGGAGGGTAAACCCTGGACACTGTGGGTTAATAGGAGGGTAAACCCTGGACACTGTGGGTTAATAGGAGAGTAAACCCTGGACACTGTGGGTTAATAGGTGGGTAAACCCTGAACCCTGAACACCGTGGGTTAATAGGAGGGTAAACCCTGAACACTGTGGGTTAATAGGAGAGTAAACCCTGGACACTGTGGGTTAATAGGTGGGTAAACCCGGGACACTGTGGGTTAATAGGTGGGTAAACCCGGGACACTGTGGGTTAATAGGTGGGTAAACCCTGGACACTGTGGGTTAATAGTAGGGTAAACCCTGGACACTGTGGGTTAATAGTAGGGTAAACCCTGAACCCTGAACACTGTGGGTTAATAGGAGGGTAAACCCTGGACACTGTGGGTTAATAGGTGGGTAAACCCGGGACACTGGGTTAATAGGAGGGTAAACCCTGGACACTGTGGGTTAATAGGAGGGTAAACCCTGGACACCGTGGGTTAATAGGAGGGTAAACCCTGAACCCTGAACACCGTGGGTTAATAGGAGGGTAAACCCTGAACCCTGAACACCGTGGGTTAATAGGAGAGTAAACCCTGAACACTGTGGGTTAATAGGAGAGTAAACCCTGAACACTGTGGGTTAATAGGAGGGTAAACCCTGAACCCTGAACACCGTGGGTTAACAGGAGGGTAAACCCTGAACACCGTGGGTTAACAGGAGGGTAAACCCTGAACACCGTGAGTTAATAGGAGAGTAAACCCTGAACCCTGAACACCGTGGGTTAATAGGAGGGTAAACCCTGGACACTGTGGGTTAATAGGAGGGTAAACCCTGGACACTGTGGGTTAATAGGAGGGTAAACCCTGGACACTGTGGGTTAATAGGAGGGTAAACCCTGGACACTGTGGGTTAATAGGAGGGTAAACCCTGGACACCGTGGGTTAACAGGAGGGTAAACCCTGAACACCGTGGGTTAATAGGAGGGTAAACCCTGGACACCGTGGGTTAATAGGAGGGTAAACCCTGGACACCGTGGGTTAATAGGAGGGTAAACCCTGGACACCGTGGGTTAATAGGAGGGTAAACCCTGGACACTGTGGGTTAATAGGAGGGTAAACCCTGGACACCGTGGGTTAATAGGAGGGTAAACCCTGGACACTGTGGGTTAATAGGAGGGTAAACCCTGACACCGTGGGTTAATAGGAGGGTAAACCCTGGACACCGTGGGTTAATAGGAGGGTAAACCCTGGACACTGTGGGTTAATAGGAGGGTAAACCCTGGACACCGTGGGTTAATAGGAGGGTAAACCCTGGACACTGTGGGTTAATAGGAGGGTAAACCCTGGACACCGTGGGTTAATAGGAGGGTAAACCCTGGACACTGTGGGTTAATAGGAGGGTAAACCCTGGACACCGTGGGTTAATAGGAGGGTAAACCCTGGACACCGTGGGTTAATAGGAGGGTAAACCCTGGACACCGTGGGTTAATAGGAGGGTAAACCCTGGACACCGTGGGTTAATAGGAGGGTAAACCCTGAACCCTGAACACTGTGGGTTAACAGGAGGGTAAACCCTGAACACCGTGGGTTAACAGGAGGGTAAACCCTGAACACCGTGGGTTAACAGGAGGGTAAACCCTGAACCCTGTGGGTAAACTAAAATTACTTGGGTTAGCCCTCCACTACATCACTGGTTGTTAGGTCAACAGCTGGTTGGAAGGATTCACATATACAGAGAGAACTACAGTATGTTTTTAAAATGTAGCATTGAAGAACGTTGACTATTGTTTTCCTCCACTTTGAAAACAAGGAACTACTTGAAATGGCTATCTGCAAACTATACTTGACCACAAAAACAATAAAAACATCAAAATGAGAACAAACCACAAATCAAAATGGCCGCCATGACTGATATGGTCTCAGACTCCTCACTCACCGTCTTGTATGTCGTCTGGCTTCTTGCGTTTTTCATAGACCACGATGATGATGACCAGGATAATGACCTCGGCCAGGACGCCCAGCAGAGGCCAAAGCCAGGCCAGGTAGCTCCGGACCCGCAGCACAGACACCACGGACGAGGTGCCGATCATGTTGGTGGCGTTACACTGATACTCCCCCGGGTCGGAGCCGATGTCCAGGTTGATGATGCTCAGCTCAGTGTAGTTGTCTTTGTTGTTAATGAAGAAACGGCCGGAGGAGTTTTCAATGTCCTGGGGGGAGGGGGAGAAGAGAAAGACAAGGGTGGGAGAGCAGAGAGAAAAAGAGAGAAGTGATTATGGTATGTGTGTGTGTGTGCGCAAGTGTGCCAATGTCCTGGGGGAAGAAAAACCACAACCACAACCACCGCAACAACCACCACCACAACAACAACCACTAAAACAACCACAACCGCCACCACCACCACCACCACCACCACCACCACAACCACTAAAACAACCACCACCACCACAACCGCCACCACCACAACAACCACCACTAAAACAACCACCACAACTGCCACCACCACAACCGCCACCACCACAACAACCACCACCACAACACCCACCACCACAACCACAACCACCGCAACAACCACCACCACAACCACCACCACCACAACAACCACCACAACAACCACCACCACCACCGCAACAACCACCACCACAACAACAACCACTAAAACAACCACAACCACCACCACCACAAACACAACAACCACCACAACAACCACAAACACAACAATAACCACAAACACAACAATAACCACAACCACAACAACCACCACCACAACCACAAACATAACAATAACCACAACCACCACAACAACCACAACCACAACAACCACCACCACAACCACAAACATAACAATAACCACAACCACCACAACAACCACAACAACCACCACCACAACCACAAACATAACAATAACCACACCCACAACCACCACAACCACCATAACAACCACAACCACCATAACAACCACAACAATTACCACAACAACCACCACAACCACAACCACCATAACAACCACCACCACAACCACAACCACCACCACAACAACTACAACCACAACAATTACCACAACAACCACCACAACCACCATAACAACCACAACCACAACAATTACCACAACAACCACCACAACCACCATAACAACCACCACCACAACAACCACCTCCACAACAACAACCACCCCCACAACAACCACAACAACAACCACCACAACAACAACCACCATAACAACCACCACCACAACCACCCCCACCACAACCACCACAACAACAACCACCACCACAACCACAACAACAATCACCATAACAAACACAAGTACAACCACCACAAGTACAACCACAACAACCTCAACAACAACTACCACAATTACCACCACAACAACAACCACCACAACAAAAACTACAACAAACATCACCACAACAGACTCAAAAACCACCACAACAAAAACCACAACAACAACCACCACAACAACAACCACCACCACAACAAGACGTACCGCGTAGAACCCATTGTCCAGTTTGTGCCAGGTCCAGATAGGGTAGGGGTAGCCAGTGGCCTTACAGTAGAGGAGGGCCTTCTGGCCCTCGTTCTTATTGTCACTACGCTTGTGGCCTGTGATGTCAGGACCAGCTGGAATGAGGGCACAACCAAAATCAGAACAAAGTAAATCAAAAACAAGGAATTCAATGATAACTTTGACTAATAATACAATGTTATCACATAAAAAAGTCTCAGGGCTAGTGTTCCAAATGGTGTATTTATTTTGAAAAGGGCCCACATGGCTCTCTGGTCAAAAGTAGTGCAATATGTAGGGAATCGGGTACCATTTGGAATGCACAGAATGAAGGCAATACCAGTTTTACTATTAATACAATGTTATCACATAATTAAGCAATAAAGGCCCGAGGGGCTGTGGTATATTGGTCATATATCACAAACCCCTGAGGTGCCTTATTGCTTTTATAAACTGGTTACCAATGTAATTAGAGCAGCAAAAATACATGTTTTGTCATACCCATGGTATACAGTCTAATATACCACGGCTGTCAGCCAATCAGCATTCAGGGCTCAAATCACCCAGTTTATAATAATGCTTTAGTGCTTGTATTCCAAATAGTACCCCATTCCTTATACAGTGCACTACTTTATGGGCCCTGGTTAAAAGTAGTGTACTATATAGGGAATAGGGTGCTACTGGAGAGGCATAGTGCACTATATATGGAATAGGGTGCCACATGGGAGGCATAGTGCACTATATAGGGAATAGGGAGCCACATGGGAGGCATAGTGCACTATATATGGAATAGGGTGCCACATGGGAGGCATAGTGCACTATATAGGGAATATGGTGCCACTGTGGAGGAAGAATGCACTATATAGGGAATAGGGTGCTACTGGAGAGGCATAGTGCACTATATATGGAATAGGGTGCCACATGGGAGGCATAGTGCACTATATAGGGACTAGGGAGCCACATGGGAGGCATAGTGCACTATATAGGGAATATGGTGCCACTGTGGAGGCAGAATGCACTATATAGGGAATATGGTGTCACTGGGGAGGCATAGTGCACTATATAGGGAATAGGGTGCTACTTGAGAGGCATAGTGCACTATATAGGGAATAGGGTGCTACTGGGGAGGCATAGTGCACTATATAGGGAATAGGGTGCTACTGGAGAGGTATAGTGCACTATATAGGGAATAGGGTGCCACTGGGGAGGCAGCCAATAAAGGCAACGACAGTTTAACTAATAATACAACGTTATCTCATAATAAAGTCTCATGGTTTGTCAACATCCGGGTTTGGGTCAATTCCATTTTGAATTCTGTCAATACAGGAAGTAAACTGAAACTATGGAGTGCCCTATTAGATATATACATCCACAGGACAGATTATTCGGTACACCACCCTGTTCACGAAAATCGATTCGCTCCTACAGACAGTGAGTGAGTCGCGTGGCCGTTGCTTGCTATATAAAGCAGGCAGACAGGCATCCAGGCATTCAGTTACTGTTTGATTGAACGTCAGAATGGACAAAACGAGTGACCTTCCAGACGCACCGGTTCAAGTATCTCAGAAACGGACGAGCCCTCCTGGGCTTTTCACACACGACGGTGTCTAACGGTTTACTGAGAACGGTGAGACAAACAACAAACGTCCAGTCGGCGGCTGTCCCGTAGGTGAAAACAGCTTGTTGATGAGAAGTCGAAGGAGAACGGCAAGAATGGCGCACGCTAACAGGCCCCGCCTACAAACAGACCAATAACAGTGCAGTACAACAGTGGCGTGAAGAACGGCATCTCGTGAACGCTCAACACGTTGGGTTATTGCAGCAGACGCCCACACCGGGTTCCACTCCTATCAGCTAAAAACAACAGGCGGCTCCAGTGGGCAACGACATCACCAACACAGGGCAACTGAGGAGTGGAAAAACATTGTCTGGTCTGACGAATCACGGTTCATGTTGCATCATGCTGATGGCAGAGTCAGGATTTGGCGTAAGCAGCAAGAATCCATGGACCCATCCTGCCTGGTGTTTACGACACCATGTAGAATCAATGCCCCGAATAAGTCAGGTTGTTCTGGAGGATTCCATTACTACGCCTACATTATTTCCTGGGTTAGTTGCCCAGATCTGATAACCCAACCTTAAAATTGGTACATTCCGATTTTTACATCAACAAATAAAAATTAAGAGAAACAATGAAACTCATTAAAATAATCTTTCACAAAAATGTTGGTATAATTGTCCCATACAATAATCTGTAAACTTACATTTCTGTTGCCAAATGTTTTTTGCTCTGTTATATACAATGTGATTTTCTGGATTTTTTTTCTCATTTTGTCTCTCATAGTTGAAGTGTACCTATGATGAAAATTGCAGGCCTCTCTCATCTTTTTAAGTGGGAGAACTTGCACAATTGGTGGCTGACTAAATACTTTTTTGCCCCACTGTATATATATAATTTGCTGACCCCACTAGGGGTTCCCCCGTGACCCCACTCGGGGTTCCCCCGTGACCCCACTAGGGGTTCCCCCGTGACCCCACTAGGGGTTGCAACCCGACTGTGAATACCACTTAGTGTAATGATCAGCCGTTGCTCGAACGTGCAGACGTACACTCTCTGCTATCACTTTGTGTTGTATACAGACTACAGTTAATGTATACAGACTACAGTTAATGTATACAGACTACAGTTATTGTATACAGACTACAGTTATTGATTACAGACTACAGTTAATGTATACAGACTACAGTTAATGTATACAGACTACAGTTATTATATAAAGAATACAGTTATTGATTACAGAATACAGCTATTGTATACGACAACAGTTATTATATACAGACTATAGTTATTATATACAGACTATAGTTATTGATTACAGAATACAGTTATTGATTACAGAATACAGCTATTATATACAGACTACAGTTATTGATTACAGAATACAGCTATTGTCAACAGACAACAGTTATTGTATACGACAACAGTTATTGTATACAGACTACAGTTATTGATTACAGAATACAGTTATTGTATACGACAACAGTTATTGTATACGACAACAGTTATTGATTACAGAATACAGTTATTGTATACAGACTACAGTTATTGATTACAGAATACAGTTATTGTATACGACAACAGTTATTGTATACGACAACTGTTATTGTATACGACAACTGTTATTGTATACGACAACTGTTATTGTATACAGGCCACAGTTATTGTATGCGGTCTACAGTTCAGTTTCAGTGAGAGTTAACCACCTTGATACGAGTAACATTTGTAAAGGAATTACATCTCTGCTCTGAAATCTCTGTGTGAATAAATACATACAGTGGGGAGAACAAGTATTTGATAACCTGCAAACCGGCAGTGTTTCCTACTTACAAATCATGTAGAGGTCTGTAATTTTTTTATCATAGAAGCATCTCAAGGTCCTGGAGTGGCCCAGCCAGTCTCCAGACCTGAACCCAATAGAAAATCTTTGGAGGGAGCTGAAAGTCCGTATTGCCCAGCGACAGCCCCGAAACCTGAAGGATCTGGAGAAGGTCTGTATGGAGGAGTGGGCCAAAATCCCTGCTGCAGTGTGTGCAAACCTGGTCAAGAACTACAGGAAATGTATGATCTCTGTAATTGCAAACAAAGGTTTCTGTACCAAATAATAAGTTCTGCTTTTCTGATGTATCAAATACTTATGTCATGCAATAAAATGCAAATTTTTTTTTTTTTTTAAATCATACAATGTGATTTTCTGGATTTTTGTTTTAGATTCCGTCTCTCACAGTTGAAGTGTACCTATGATAAAAATTACAGACCTCTACATGCTTTGTAAGTAGGAGAACCTGCAAAATCAGCAGTGTATCAAATACTTGTTCTCCCCACTGTATTGTGGCATCCATTTACCAGTTACATCGTTTTACATGTTTGTCATTGAGGAGACACTCTTATCCAAAGAGACTTACGGGGAGCAATTATGGTTAAGTGGCTTGCTCAAGGGCACATCGGCAGATTTATCACATAGTTGGCTCGGGGATTCAAACCAATTACCTTTTGGTTACTGCCAGTGAAACAAGCTAGGGCTGATTCTCTGATCCTGATGCAGAGTGGATGGATAGAGCTTTACAGTAATCCTCCAATCAGACAGACCAGCCACCATCTGCTACCTCTGAGCTGTCCCTCTCCTGGTTAGATAGAAACTGTAGCTAGGCTGCCATTTGGAACGCAGAGACAATTCAGATCACTACAAGGCCTTCACATGACAGACCAAAGAGGTCAAAGGCTTATGTGGTAGATAGGTTAATGTGTCAACTCAAAACAACAAGTAGATATTCAACGCTGGTTGGGAGTCGTAGCCTGCTGTCGTCTACCTTTAAACATGATGGAGTCTTTGGCAGAAGGAGGTCATATCAAAAGGGCCTCTGCTGTGTCGCATCGAAAGGGCCTCTGCTGTGTCGCATCGAAAGGGCCTCTGCTGTGTCGCATCGAAAGGGCCTCTGCTGTGTCGCATCGAAAGGGCCTCTGCTGTGTCGCATCGAAGGGCCTCTGCTGTGTCGCATCGAAGGGCCTCTGCTGTGTCGCATCGAAGGGCCTCTGCTGTGTCGCATCGAAGGGCCTCTGCTGTGTCGCATCGAAGGGCCTCTGCTGTGTCGCATCGAAGGGCCTCTGCTGTGTCGCATCGAAGGGCCTCTGCTGTGTCGCATCGAAGGGCCTCTGCTGTGTCGCATCGAAGGGCCTCTGCTGTGTCGCATCGAAGGGCCTCTGCTGTGTCGCATCGAAGGGCCTCTGCTGTGTCGCATCGAAGGGGCCTCTGCTGTGTCGCATCGAAGGGGCCTCTGCTGTGTCGCATCGAAGGGGCCTCTGCTGTGTCGCATCGAAGGGCCTCTGCTGTGTCGCATCGAAGGGCCTCTGCTGTGTCGCATCGAAGGGCCTCTGCTGTGTCGCATCGAAGGGCCTCTGCTGTGTCGCATCGAAGGGCCTCTGCTGTGTCGCATCGAAGGGGCCTCTGCTGTGTCGCATCGAAGGGCCTCTGCTGTGTCGCATCGAAGGGGCCTCTGCTGTGTCGCATCGAAGGGCCTCTGCTGTGTCGCATCGAAGGGCCTCTGCTGTGTCGCATCGAAGGGCCTCTGCTGTGTCGCATCGAAGGGCCTCTGCTGTGTCGCATCGAAGGGGCCTCTGCTGTGTCGCATCGAAGGGCCTCTGCTGTGTCGCATCGAAGGGGCCTCTGCTGTGTCGCATCGAAGGGGCCTCTGCTGTGTCGCATCGAAGGGCCTCTGCTGTGTCGCATCGAAGGGCCTCTGCTGTGTCGCATCGAAGGGCCTCTGCTGTGTCGCATCGAAGGGCCTCTGCTGTGTCGCATCGAAGGGCCTCTGCTGTGTCGCATCGAAGGGCCTCTGCTGTGTCGCATCGAAGGGCCTCTGCTGTGTCGCATGAAGGGCCTCATCGAAGGGCCTCTGCTGTGTCGCATCGAAGGGCCTCTGCTGTGTCGCATCGAAGGGCCTCTGCTGTGTCGCATCGAAGGGCCTCTGCTGTGTCGCATCGAAGGGCCTCTGCTGTGTCGCATCGAAGGGCCTCTACTGTGTCGCATCGAAGGGCCTCTACTATAATGGAAGTCCGGATATGATACTGCTCTTTGATATGACTTTTCATCTCAGTGGTGGTGTTGGCAGGGGGGGGGGGGGTCCTATCGAAGGTATCATTTCTAGGATGATATGACAGTGCTGTTTAAAGATGACACATAAATGTGGCCATGGGCAATCTATTAGGTCATCATAGCATCCTTGAACGGTTAATGTGAATGATTCATCAGTCTAGGATCAATCCTAGTCATTACTATTCAACACTGGTGGGTGGGCGTCATGCTGTACCTTTAATCTCGATGGTGGCGTTAGCAGGCGGAGCCATTTGAAAGGTGTAGACACACATGTACTCCCCTGCATCCTCTCCTCTGGGCTTCTTCAGGCTGTATTTACACAAAACAAACACCACAAGACAATCAATCCTCTAGTTTAAACAGTGTTTAGTTTAACAGTGTTTAGTTCTACTGTGTTCTGTTCTGCTGTGTTCTGTTCTGCTGTGTTCTGTTCTACAGTATTTAGTTCTACAGTGTTCCCTTGCTGTCTCTGCCTGGCCGGTTCCCCTCTTTCCACTGGGATTCTCTGCCTCTAACCCTATTACAGGGGCTGAGTCACTGGCTTACTGGGGCTCTCTCATGCCGTCCCTGGAGGGGGTGCGTCACCTGAGTGGGTTGATTCACTGTTGTGGTCATCCTGTCCACATATGCTCTCTCTAATTCTCTCTTTCTTTCTCTCTCTCGGAGGACCTGAGCCCTAGGACCGTGCCCGAGGACTACCAGACATGATGACTCCTTGCTGTCCCCAGTCCACCTGACTGTGCTGCTGCTCCAGTTTCAACTGTTCTGCCTTATTATTATTCGACCATGCTGGTCATTTATGAACATTTGAACATCTTGGTCATGTTCTGTTATAATCTCTACCCGGCACAGCCAGAAGAGGACTGGCCACCCCACATAGCCTGGTTCCTCTCTAGGTTTCTTCCTAGGTTTCGGCCTTTCTAGGGAGTTTTTCCTAGCCACCGTGCTTTTACACCTGCATTGTTTGCTGTTTGGGGTTTTAGGCTGGGTTTCTGTACAGCACTTTGAGATATCAGCTGATGTACGAAGGGCTATATAAATACATTTGATTTGATTTGATTTGTCTGGGTTGGCGCCCCCCCCCTTGGGTTGTGCCGTGGCGGAGATCTTTGTGGGCTATACTCAGCCTTGTCTCAGGATGGTAAGTTGGTGGTTGAAGATATCCCTCTAGTGGTGTGGGGGCTGTGCTTTGGCAAAGTGGGTGGGGTTATATCCTTCCTGTTTGGCCCTGTCCGGGGGTGTCCTCGGGTGGGGCCACAGTGTCTCCTGACCCCTCCTGTCTCAGCCTCCAGTATTTATGCTGCAGTAGTTTATGTGTCGGGGGGCTGGGGTCAGTTTGTTATATCTGGAGTACTTCTCCTGTCCTATTCGGTGTCCCGTGTGAATCTAAGTGTGCGTTCTCTAATTCTCTCCTTCTCCCTTTCTTTCTCTCTCTCGGAGGACCTGAGCCCTAGGACCATGCCCCAGGACTACCTGACATGATGACTCCTTGCTGTCCCCAGTCCACCTGGCCATGCTGCTGTTCCAGTTTCAACTGACCTGAGCCCTAGGACCATGCCCCAGGACTTCCTGACATGACTCCTCCTTGCTGTCCCCAGTCCACCTGGCCATGCTGCTGCTCCAGTTTCAACTTCCACCTGACTGTGCTGCTGCTCCAGTTTCAACTGTTCTGCCTTATTATTATTCGACCATGCTGGTCATTTATGAACATTTGAACATCTTGGCCATGTTCTGTTATAATCTCCACCCGGCACAGCCAGAAGAGGACTGGCCACCCCACATAGCCTGGTTCCTCTCTAGGTTTCTTCCTAGGTTTTGGCCTTTCTAGGGAGTTTTTCCTAGCCACCGTGCTTCTACACCTGCATTGCTTGCTGTTTGGGGTTTTAGGCTGGGTTTCTGTACAGCACTTTGAGATATCAGCTGATGTACGAAGGGCTATATAAATAAATTTGATTTGATTTGTTCTACAGTGTTCAGTTCTACAGTATTTAGTTCTACAGTGTTCTGTTCTACAGTGTTCAGTTCTACAGTATTTAGTTCTACAGTGTTCTGTTCTACAGTATTTAGTTCTACAGTGTTCTGTTCTACAGTGTTCAGTTCTACAGTATTTAGTTCTACAGTGTTCTGTTCTACAGTATTTAGTTCTACAGTATTTAGTTCTACAGTGTTCTGTTCTACTGTGTTCTGTTCTACTGTGTTCAGTTCTACGGTGTTCAGATCTACAGTATTTAGTTATACTGTGTTCAGTTCTACAGTATTTAGTTCTACTGTGTTCTGTTCTACAGTGTTCAGTTCTACAGTATTTAGTTCTACTGTGTTCTGTTCTACAGTGTTCTGTTCTACAGTGTTCTGTTCTACAGTATTCTGTTCTACGGTGTTCTGTTCTACGGTGTTCTGTTCTACGGTGTTCTGTTCTACGGTGTTCTGTTCAACGTTATTTAGTTATACTGTGTTCAGTTCTACAGTATTTAGTTCTACTGTGTTCTGTTCTACAGTGTTCAGTTCTACAGTATTTAGTTCTACTGTGTTCTGTTCTACAGTGTTCTGTTCTACAGTGTTCAGTTCTACAGTATTTAGTTCTACTGTGTTCTGTTCTACAGTGTTCTGTTCTACAGTGTTCTGTTCTACAGTATTCTGTTCTACGGTGTTCTGTTCTACGGTGTTCTGTTCTACGGTGTTCTGTTCAACGTTATTTAGTTCTACTGTGTTCAGTTCTACAGTATTTAGGTCTACAGTATTTAGTTCTACTGTGTTCAGATCTACAGTATTTAGTTCTAACTATGAAAGGCACTTTGATGTCAGAGGCATTGCCTGCGTCCAATAATCGCTCGTTTTTTTGTAAATAATTATCGTCGCTGTCTGATGAAAACCTCTTATGTCCAAAACAGATCATGTTTTCACATTAATGAACATACAATTATGAAACTTCAGAAGTTATTCTGAATAAATATTCTTGGTCCAAGTGCCATGAAATGTACAATGTAGAGTGGAGTTACTGCTTTCAATACATGTAAACAATTAGCAGAACTGGAGATCTCCCAATTTAGCCCAACACATATACAATCCAATGCTTGTATATCTGTAGGGGGCAGATTGTATATGTGTAGGGACAGATTGTATATGTGTAGGGGTCAGATTGTATATGTGTAGGGGGTAGATTGTATATGTGTAGGGGGCAGATTGTACATCTGTAGGGGTCAGATTGTACATCTGTAGGGGGCAGATTGTATATGTGTAGGGGGCAGATTGTATATGTGTAGGGGTCAGATTGTACATCTGTAGGGGGCAGATTGTATATGTGTAGGGGTAGATTGTATATGTGTAGGGGTAGATTGTATATGTGTAGGGGTAGATTGTATATGTGTAGGGGGTAGATTGTATATGTGTAGGGGGCAGATTGTATATGTGTAGGGGGTAGATTGTATATGTGTAGGGGTAGATTGTATATGTGTAGGGGACAGATTGTATATGTGTAGGGGTAGATTGTATATGTGTAGGGGACAGATTGTATATGTGTAGGGGGTAGATTGTATATGTGTAGGGGACAGATTGTATATGTGTAGGGGCAGATTGTATATGTGTAGGGGGCAGATTGTATATGTGTAGGGGGCAGATTGTATATGTGTAGGGGGCAGATTGTATATGTGTAGGGGCAGATTGTATATGTGTAGGGGACAGATTGTATATGTGTAGGGGACAGATTGTATATGTGTAGGGGACAGATTGTATATGTGTAGGGGACAGATTGTATATGTGTAGGGGTCAGATTGTATATGTGTAGGGGTCAGATTGTATATGTGTAGGGGGCAGATTGTATATGTGTAGGGGTCAGATTGTATATGTGTAGGGGTCAGATTGTATATCTGTAGGGGTCAGATTGTATATCTGTAGGGGACAGATTGTATATGTGTAGGGCAGATTGTATATCTGTAGGGGTCAGATTGTATATGTGTAGGGGGCAGATTGTATATGTGTAGGGGTAGATTGTATATGTGTAGGGGGCAGATTGTATATGTGTAGGGGGTAGATTGTATATGTGTAGGGGTAGATTGTATATGTGTAGGGGCAGATTGTATATGTAGGGGGCAGGGGGCAGATTGTATATGTGTAGGGGGCAGATTGTATATGTGTAGGGGGCAGATTGTATATGTGTAGGGGGCAGATTGTATATGTGTAGGGGACAGATTGTATATGTGTAGGGGACAGATTGTATATGTGTAGGGGGCAGATTGTATATGTGTAGGGGGCAGATTGTATATGTGTAGGGGTAGATTGTATAGATTGTATATGTGTAGGGGGCAGATTGTATATGTGTAGGGGACAGATTGTACATCTGTAGGGGCAGATTGTATATGTGTAGGGGTAGATTGTATATGTGTAGGGGTAGATTGTATATGTGTAGGGGCAGATTGTATATGTGTAGGGGGTAGATTGTATATGTGTAGGGGGTAGATTGTATATGTGTAGGGGGTAGATTGTATATGTGTAGGGGACAGATTGTATATGTGTAGGGGTAGATTGTATATGTGTAGGGGACAGATTGTATATGTGTAGGGGGTAGATTGGTAGATTGTATATGTGTAGGGGACAGATTGTATATGTGTAGGGGGCAGATTGTATATGTGTAGGGGACAGATTGTATATGTGTAGGGGGCAGATTGTATATGTGTAGGGGGCAGATTGTATATGTGTAGGGGGCAGATTGTATATGTGTAGGGGGCAGATTGTATATGTGTAGGGGACAGATTGTATATGTGTAGGGGACAGATTGTATATGTGTAGGGGACAGATTGTATATGTGTAGGGGTCAGATTGTATATCTGTAGGGGTCAGATTGTATATCTGTAGGGGACAGATTGTATATGTGTAGGGCAGATTGTATATCTGTAGGGGTCAGATTGTATATGTGTAGGGGGCAGATTGTATATGTGTAGGGGGCAGATTGTATATGGGGACAGATGTAGGGGGCAGATTGTATATGTGTAGGGGACAGATTGTATATGTGTAGGGGGCAGATTGTATATGTGTAGGGGGCAGATTGTATATGTGTAGGGGGCAGATTGTATATGTGTAGGGGCAGATTGTATATGTGTAGGGGGCAGATTGTATATGTGTAGGGGCAGATTGTATATGTGTAGGGGACAGATTGTATATGTGTAGGGGACAGATTGTATATGTGTAGGGGGTAGATTGTATATGTGTAGGGGGCAGATTGTATATGTGTAGGGGGCAGATTGTATATGTGTAGGGGGCAGATTGTATATGTGTAGGGGACAGATTGTATATGTGTAGGGGGCAGATTGTATATGTGTAGGGGACAGATTGTATATGTGTAGGGGGCAGATTGTATATGTGTAGGGGACAGATTGTATATGTGTAGGGGACAGATTGTATATGTGTAGGGGGTAGATTGTATATGTGTAGGGGTCAGATTGTATATGTGTAGGGGACAGATTGTATATGTGTAGGGGACAGATTGTATATGTGTAGGGGACAGATTGTATATGTGTAGGGGACAGATTGTATATGTGTAGGGGACAGATTGTATATGTGTAGGGGGCAGATTGTATATGTGTAGGGGCAGATTGTATATGTGTAGGGGGCAGATTGTATATGTGTAGGGGGCAGATTGTATATGTGTAGGGGACAGATTGTACATCTGTAGGGGGCAGATTGTATATGTGTAGGGGTAGATTGTATATGTGTAGGGGGTAGATTGTATATGTGTAGGGGCAGATTGTATATGTGTAGGGGTAGATTGTATATGTGTAGGGGGTAGATTGTATATGTGTAGGGGACAGATTGTATATGTGTAGGGGGTAGATTGTATATGTGTAGGGGACAGATTGTATATGTGTAGGGGGTAGATTGTATATGTGTAGGGGTCAGATTGTATATGTGTAGGGGACAGATTGTATATGTGTGAGTGGGACAGATTGTATATGTGTAGGGGACAGATTGTATATGTGTAGGGGACAGATTGTATATGTGTAGGGGGCAGATTGTACAAGTGTATACTTCAGGAGAAAGGAAGACACGGAGTGTAGACGAGGTTCGGGTTGATAGGATTGGTTAAGGTTAGGGCCAGGGTTCTGGGTGTTAGATGGGGACATACTAGTACTCGGTGTTGGCCCTCTCTCCGCGGGTCTCTTTGATCTCCTCCCCATTCTTCATCCAGAAACTCTCGCTGTGGGCGCTGTGGGCTGAAGTTAGGTTGCACTGCAGGGTGAGGGGCAGGCTGTAGTGATCAACTGGCAGCGTGATATGGTCCGACGAGTTGATTGACGGCTCTGAAACACCAACAAGACACTTCCAATAGTCAATTCCATTTCAATACAGTCAATTCCTTGAAAAATGAGGAGAATTGGAATTAGAATTTCAGTGGATAGAAGGTTCTGAAAGACCAATAAGACACCAGGGTTAGGGTCAGTTCCATTTCAAATCAGTTGGGGTCAGTTCCATTTCAAATCAGTTGGGGTCAGTTCCATTTCAAATCAGTTGGGGTCAGTTCCATTTCAAATCAGTTGGGGTCAGTTCCATTTCAAATCTGTTGGGGTCAGTTCCATTTCAAATCAGTTGGGGTCAGTTCCATTTCAAATCAGTTGGGGTCAATTCCACTTCAAATGGTTTCCTCTTTGTTTTCCTTTTTCTCCTTTTCAATTTAGTTCATTTAAAAAATGACTTGAAAAGCAATGAGGACAATTTAATTGTAATTTCAGTGTACTTCCTGAATTGACTGAATTTAAATGGAATTGACCCCAACCCTGATAGAGACATCACACGGGCTTGTGTTGTGACTGCTGAGTGGTGTTCTCTCTTAGTATTCTAACCTGTATTGTGACAGCTGGGTGGTGTTCTCTCTTAGTATTCTAACCTGTATTGTGACAGCTGGGTGGTGTTCTCTCTTAGTATTCTAACCTGTATTGTGACAGCTGGGTGGTGTTCTCTCTTAGTATTCTAACCTGTATTGTGACAGCTGGGTGGTGTTCTCTCTCAGTATTCTAACCTGTATTGTGACAGCTGGGTGGTGTTCTCTCTTAGTATTCTAACCTGTATTGTGACAGCTGGGTGGTGTTCTCTCTTAGTATTCTAACCTCTTAGTATTCTAACCTGTATTGTGACAGCTGGGTGGTGTTCTCTCTCAGTATTCTAACCTGTGTTGTGACAGCTGGGTGGTGTTCTCTCTTAGTATTCTAACCTGTATTGTGACAGCTGGGTGGTGTTCTCTCTTAGTATTCTAACCTGTATTGTGACAGCTGGGTGGTGTTCTCTCTCAGTATTCTAACCTGTATTGTGACAGCTGGGTGGTGTTCTCTCTCAGTATTCTAACCTGTATTGTGACAGCTGGGTGGTGTTCTCTCTCAGTATTCTAACCTGTATTGTGACAGCTGGGTGGTGTTCTCTCTCAGTATTCTAACCTGTATTGTGACAGCTGGGTGGTGTTCTCTCTTAGTATTCTAACCTGTATTGTGACAGCTGGGTGGTGTTCTCTCTTAGTATTCTAACCTGTATTGTGACAGCTGGGTGGTGTTCTCTCTCAGTATTCTAACCTGTATTGTGACAGCTGGGTGGTGTTCTCTCTTAGTATTCTAACCTGTATTGTGACAGCTGGGTGGTGTTCTCTCTTAGTATTCTAACCTGTATTGTGACAGCTGGGTGGTGTTCTCTCTTAGTATTCTAACCTGTATTGTGACAGCTGGGTGGTGTTCTCTCTCAGTATTCTAACCTGTATTGTGACAGCTGGGTGGTGTTCTCTCTTAGTATTCTAACCTGTATTGTGACAGCTGGGTGGTGTTCTCTCTCAGTATTCTAACCTGTATTGTGACAGCTGGGTGGTGTTCTCTCTCAGTATTCTAACCTGTATTGTGACAGCTGGGTGGTGTTCTCTCTTAGTATTCTAACCTGTGTTGTGACAGCTGGGTGGTGTTCTCTCTTAGTATTCTAACCTGTATTGTGACAGCTGGGTGGTGTTCTCTCTCAGTATTCTAACCTGTATTGTGACAGCTGGGTGGTGTTCTCTCTCAGTATTCTAACCTGTATTGTGACAGCTGGGTGGTGTTCTCTCTTAGTATTCTAACCTGTATTGTGACAGCTGGGTGGTGTTCTCTCTCAGTATTCTAACCTGTATTGTGACAGCTGGGTGGTGTTCTCTCTCAGTATTCTAACCTGTATTGTGACAGCTGGGTGGTGTTCTCTCTTAGTATTCTAACCTGTATTGTGACAGCTGGGTGGTGTTCTCTCTTAGTATTCTAACCTGTATTGTGACAGCTGGGTGGTGTTCTCTCTCAGTATTCTAACCTGTATTGTGACAGCTGGGTGGTGTTCTCTCTCAGTATTCTAACCTGTATTGTGACAGCTGGGTGGTGTTCTCTCTTAGTATTCTAACCTGTATTGTGACAGCTGGGTGGTGTTCTCTCTCAGTATTCTAACCTGTATTGTGACAGCTGGGTGGTGTTCTCTCTCAGTATTCTAACCTGTATTGTGACAGCTGGGTGGTGTTCTCTCTCAGTATTCTAACCTGTATTGTGACAGCTGGGTGGTGTTCTCTCTCAGTATTCTAACCTGTATTGTGACAGCTGGGTGGTGTTCTCTCTCAGTATTCTAACCTGTATTGTGACAGCTGGGTGGTGTTCTCTCTCAGTATTCTAACCTGTATTGTGACAGCTGGGTGGTGTTCTCTCTCAGTATTCTAACCTGTATTGTGACAGCTGGGTGGTGTTCTCTCTCAGTATTCTAACCTGTATTGTGACAGCTGGGTGGTGTTCTCTCTTAGTATTCTAACCTGTATTGTGACAGCTGGGTGGTGTTCTCTCTTAGTATTCTAACCTGTATTGTGACAGCTGGGTGGTGTTCTCTCTCAGTATTCTAACCTGTATTGTGACAGCTGGGTGGTGTTCTCTCTCAGTATTCTAACTTGTGTGGGTTTGAGGTGGTGCATCGGGACGATATGAACAAAGACTTCATTTATTGACATAGAACGCTGATTAGAAAGAACATAGATAAGCACAGGAAATGTTACGACTGTGTGATGATACATCTGCTGAGCTTTTCTGTATCAATATTCTTACGATTGAATACAAATGTTAGTTTTCAAACAATTATCAGTACATTATGCATGTACTGTAGCACATACATACTTACCTCATACTACTAAATGACCCTGTAGTTCACGCTGGACAAGCATAATGAGTAGGCTATAGACAGATGTAGGATCTTAATTTGAGCCAGTTTGCCACAGCAGGAAAATAATCCTGCAGCAACAGGAAATGTGAATTATTATGTGGATAATAATTATTGGACATTTTTGTAGTGGGTTAATACATTTTTTCTTAAAGGGAAAATAAAGTTTTAAAAAATGTCACAATGGAAATGACAAACTTCAGAAGCCTTTTTAAACCTCAAAAACACTACAAGTTTTAAATGTCCTGCAGTTCCGGAAAGTTCTCCTGCAACAGGGTGATCAAATTCAGATCCTAAATCTTTATTCGTACTTTCCCATACCAGATCAGTACATAAACACATACACTCTGGGTGTCTATAAATGGTGCAGGCCTATACCTCCAATGATTTCAATAGGCATTCAGTAATTCAGCTTAGAAGCTTGTAGAGTTAACATTCTCAAGTAGGGGTTCGAGGTTAGAGGTCAGGGGTCTGGGTAGTGATTTAAAGCCAGGGTTTGATAGGTTTCTAACAGGAAGTAAATATACAGGACATGTCTCTCTCTCTCTCTACATATATATATATATATATATATCTGTCCAAACCCATGTAGAGAGTAGTTCACTTTACAATTCATACTGAAAGCTGGTGACGAATTAAAATGTTAACTCAATTCAAAGAAATCTGGAAGACAACAAAAGAAAAGGGAATTCAACAAGAAATACATGTGAGATGATGGGTAGATTTAAAATTTTTAAAAAATTTAAAAACGTTTAGACAAAGTAGAACATTGAGGAAGTTAAAGATCTCTGGGTTAGTTTGAATCTACAAGAGGTGCAGGGTTCTGTGTACATGGCGGGAGGGGTCTCTGCAGAACACTGTGGTCTTATGGAACGGATTAGATGAAGCTGATGCCTTATTTCTTCATTTCTATAACTTCTGGAAGGTGATGGCTTCTGTGAGGAAACTGGTGGTCCTAAGGGTTTTGGGGAAGGTAACTGGGCACACAGAATACACAGGGAGAGCTAGTTCAGCTGCCTAGGGACTGAGGCACACATAATACACAGGGAGAGCTATTTCAGCTGCCTAGGGACTGAGGTACACAGAATACACAGGGAGAGCTAGCTGAGCTGCCTAGGGACTGAGGTGCACAGAATACACAGGGAGAGCTAGTTCAGCTGCCTAGGGACTGAGGTACACATAATACACAGGGAGAGCTAGTTCAGCTGCCTAGGGACTGAGGTACACAGAATACACAGGGAGAACTAGTTCAGCTGCCTAGGGACTGAGGTACACAGAATACACAGGGAGAGCTAGCTGAGCTGCCTAGGGACTGAGGTGCACAGAATACACAGGGAGAGCTAGTTCAGCTGCCTAGGGACTGAGGCACACATAATACACAGGGAGAGCTATTTCAGCTGCCTAGGGACTGAGGTGCACAGAATACACAGGGAGAGCTAGTTCAGCTGCCTAGGGACTGAGGTACACAGAATACACAGGGAGAGCTAGCTGAGCTGCCTAGGGACTGAGGTGCACAGAATACACAGGGAGAGCTAGCTGAGCTGCCTAGGGACTGAGGTGCACAGAATACACAGGGAGAGCTAGTTCAGCTGCCTAGGGACTGAGGTACACAGAATACACAGGGAGAGCTAGCTGAGCTGCCTAGGGACTGAGGTGCACAGAATACACAGGGAGAGCTAGTTCAGCTGCCTAGGGACTGAGGTACACATAATACACAGGGAGAGCTAGTTCAGCTGCCTAGGGACTGAGGTACACAGAATACACAGGGAGAGCTAGTTCAGCTGCCTAGGGACTGAGGTACACAGAATACACAGGGAGAGCTAGTTCAGCTGCCTAGGGACTGAGGTACACATAATACACAGGGAGAGCTAGTTCAGATGCCTAGGGACTGAGGTACACAGAATACACAGGGAGAGCTAGTTCAGATGCCTAGGGACTGAGGTACACAGAATACACAGGGAGAGCTAGCTGAGCTGCCTAGGGACTGAGGTACACATAATACACAGGGAGAGCTAGCTGAGCTGCCTAGGGACTGAGGTACACAGAATACACAGGGAGAGCTAGTTCAGCTACCTATGGACTGAGGTACACATAATACACAGGGAGAGCTAGCTGAGCTGCCTAGGGACTGAGGTACACAGAATACACAGGGAGAGCTAGCTGAGCTGCCTAGGGACTGAGGTACACATAATACACAGGGAGAGCTAGTTCAGCTGCCTAGGGACTGAGGTACACATAATACACAGGGAGAGCTAGTTCAGCTGCCTAGGGACTGAGGTACACAGAATACACAGGGAGAGCTAGTTCAGCTGCCTAGGGACTGAGGCACACATAATACACAGGGAGAGCTATTTCAGCTGCCTAGGGACTGAGGTACACAGAATACACAGGGAGAGCTAGTTCAGATGCATTGGGACTGAGGTACACAGAATACACAGGGAGAGCTAGTTCAGATGCCTAGAGACTGAGGCACACATAATACACAGGGAGAGCTAGCTGAGCTGCCTAGGGACTGAGGTACACAGAATACACAGGGAGAGCTAGCTGAGCTGCCTAGGGACTGAGGTACACAGAATACACAGGGAGAGCTAGTTCAGCTGCCTAGGGACTGAGGTACACATAATACACAGGGAGAGCTAGTTCAGCTGCCTAGGGACTGAGGTACACAGAATACACAGGGAGAGCTAGTTCAGCTGCCTAGGGACTGAGGTATACAGAATACACAGGGAGAGCTAGCTGAGCTGCCTAGGGACTGAGGTACACAGAATACACAGGGAGAGCTAGTTCAGCTGCCTAGGGACTGAGGTACACATAATACACAGGGAGAGCTAGCTGGGCTGCCTAGGGACTGAGGTACACATAATACACAGGGAGAGCTAGTTCAGATGCCTAGGGACTGAGGTACACAGAATACACAGGGAGAGCTAGTTCAGATGCCTAGGGACTGAGGTACACAGAATACACAGGGAGAGCTAGCTGAGCTGCCTAGGGACTGAGGTACACATAATACACAGGGAGAGCTAGCTGAGCTGCCTAGGGACTGCGGTACACAGAATACACAGGGAGAGCTAGCTGAGCTGCCTAGGGACTGAGGTACACAGAATACACAGGGAGAGCTAGCTGAGCTGCCTAGGGACTGAGGTACACAGAATACACAGGGAGAGCTAGTTCAGCTGCCTAGGGACTGAGGTACACATAATACACAGGGAGAGCTAGTTCAGCTGCCTAGGGACTGAGGTACACAGAATACACAGGGAGAGCTAGTTCAGATGCCTAGGGACTGAGGTATACAGAATACACAGGGAGAGCTAGCTGAGCTGCCTAGGGACTGAGGTACACAGAATACACAGGGAGAGCTAGTTCAGCTGCCTAGGGACTGAGATACACATAATACACAGGGAGAGCTAGCTGAGCTGCCTAGGGACTGAGGTACACATAATACACAGGGAGAGCTAGTTCAGATGCCTAGGGACTGAGGTACACAGAATACACAGGGAGAGCTAGCTGAGCTGCCTAGGGACTGAGGTACACATAATACACAGGGAGAGCTAGCTGAGCTGCCTAGGGACTGCGGTACACAGAATACACAGGGAGAGCTAGCTGAGCTGCCTAGGGACTGAGGTACACAGAATACACAGGGAGAGCTAGTTCAGCTACCTATGGACTGACGTACACAGAATACACAGGAAGAGCTAGTTCAGCTGCCTAGGGACTGAGGCACACAGAATACACAGGGAGAGCTAGTTCAGCTGCCTATGGACTGAGGTACACCGAATACACAGGGAGAGCTAGTTCAGCTGCCTAGGGACTGAGGTACACAGAATACACAGGGAGAGCTAGCTGAGCTGCCTAGGGACTGCGGTACACAGAATACACAGGGAGAGCTAGCTGAGCTGTCTAGGGACTGCGGTACACAGAATACACAGGGAGAGCTAGATGAGCTGTCTAGGGACTGCGGTACACAGAATACACAGGGAGAGCTAGCTGAGCTGCCTAGGGACTGAGGTACACAGGAAGATCAAAGAAGTGTTAATTATTCATTTCCATGACATATGGTAGGTGATGGCTTCTACGAGGGAACTGGTGGTCCTGGAGATCTCGGAAGGGGACTGAGGTACACATGGATACTTAGTTGAGCTGTCTAGGGACTGAGGTAGAGGTAGTTGAGCAGCCTAGGGACTGGGGTAGAGGTAGTTGAGCTGTCTAGGGGACTGAGGTAGAGGTAATTGAGCTGCCTAGGGACTGAGGTAGAGGTAGTTGAGCTGTCTAGGGACTGAGGTAGAGGTAGTCGAGCTGTCTAGGGACTGAGGTAGAGGTAGTTGAGCAGTCTAGGGACTGAGGTAGAGGTAGTTGAGCTGTCTAGGTACTGAGGTAGAGGTAGTTGAGATGTCTAGGGACTGAGGTAGAGGTAGTTGAGCTGCCTAGGGACTGAGATAGAGGTAGAGGTAGTCGAGCTGTCTAGGGACTGAGGTAGAGGTAGTCGAGCTGTCTAGGGACTGGGGTAGAGGTAGTTGAGCTGTCTAGGGACTGGGGTAGAGGTAGTTGAGCTGTATAGGGACTGAGGTAGAGGTAGGGGTAGTTCAGCTGTCTAGGGACTGAGGTAGAGGTAGTTGAGCTGTCTAGGGACTGAGGTAGAGGTAGTTGAGATGTCTAGGGACTGAGGTAGCGGTAGTTGAGCTGTCTAGGGACTGAGGTAGAGGTAGTTGAGCTGTCTAGGGACTGAGGTAGAGGTAGTTGAGCTGTCTAGGGACTGAGGTAGAGGTAGTTGAGCTGTCTAGGGACTGAGGTAGAGGTAGTTGAGCTGTCTAGGGACTGAGGTAGAGGTAGTTGAGCTGTCTAGGGACTGAGGTAGAGGTAGTTGAGCTGTCTAGGGACTGAGGTAGAAGTAGTTGAGCTGTCTAGGGACTGAGGTAGAGGTAGTTGAGCTGTCTAGGGACTGAGGTAGAGGTAGTTGAGCTGTCTAGGGACTGGGGTAGAGGTAGTTGAGCTGTCTAGGGACTGAGGTAGAGGTAGTTGAGCTGTCTAGGGACTGAGGTAGAGGTAGTTGAGCTGTCTAGGGACTGAGGTAGAGGTAGTTGAGATGTCTAGGGACTGAGGTAGAGGTAGTTGAGATGTCTAGGGACTGAGGTAGAGGTAGTTGAGCTGTCTAGGGACTGAGGTAGAGGTAGTTGAGCTGTCTAGGGACTGAGGTAGAGGTAGTTGAGCTGTCTAGGGACTGAGGTAGAAGTAGTTGAGCTGTCTAGGGACTGGGGTAGAGGTAGTTGAGCTGTCTAGGGACTGAGGTAGAGGTAGGGGTAGTTGAGCTGTCTAGGGACTGAGGTAGAGGTAGTTGAGCTGTCTAGGGACTGGGGTAGAGGTAGTTGAGCTGTCTAGGGACTGAAGTAGAGGTAGTTGAGCAGCCTAGGGACTGGGGTAGAGGTAGTTGAGCTGTCTAGGGACTGAGGTAGAGGTAATTGAGCTGCCTAGGGACTGAGGTAGAGGTAGTTGAGCTGCCTAGGGACTGAGGTAGAGGTAGAGGTAGTTGAGCTGTCTAGGGACTGAGATAGAGGTAGTTGAGCTGTCTAGGGACTGAGGTAGAGGTAGTTGAGCTGTCTAGGGACTGAGGTAGAGGTAGTTGAGCTGTCTAGGGACTGAGGTAGAGGTAGTTGAGCTGTCTAGGGACTGAGGTAGAAGTAGTTGAGCTGTCTAGGGACTGAGGTAGAGGTAGTTGAGCTGTCTAGGGACTGAGGTAGAGGTAGTTGAGCTGTCTAGGGACTGGGGTAGAGGTAGTTGAGCTGTCTAGGGACTGAGGTAGAGGTAGTTGAGCTGTCTAGGGACTGAGGTAGAGGTAGTTGAGCTGTCTAGGGACTGAGGTAGAGGTAGTTGAGATGTCTAGGGACTGAGGTAGAGGTAGTTGAGATGTCTAGGGACTGAGGTAGAGGTAGTTGAGCTGTCTAGGGACTGAGGTAGAGGTAGTTGAGCTGTCTAGGGACTGAGGTAGAAGTAGTTGAGCTGTCTAGGGACTGGGGTAGAGGTAGTTGAGCTGTCTAGGGACTGAGGTAGAGGTAGGGGTAGTTGAGCTGTCTAGGGACTGAGGTAGAGGTAGTTGAGCTGTCTAGGGACTGGGGTAGAGGTAGTTGAGCTGTCTAGGGACTGAAGTAGAGGTAGTTGAGCAGCCTAGGGACTGGGGTAGAGGTAGTTGAGCTGTCTAGGGACTGAGGTAGAGGTAATTGAGCTGCCTAGGGACTGAGGTAGAGGTAGTTGAGCTGCCTAGGGACTGAGGTAGAGGTAGAGGTAGTTGAGCTGTCTAGGCACTGAGGTAGAGGTAGTCGAGCTGTCTAGGGACTGAGGTAGAGGTAGTTGAGCAGCCTAGGGACTGGGGTAGAGGTAGTTGAGCTGTCTAGGGACTGAGGTAGAGGTAATTGAGCTGCCTAGGGACTGAGGTAGAGGTAGTTGAGCTGTCTAGGGACTGAGGTAGAGGTAGTTGAGCTGTCTAGGGACTGAGGTAGAAGTAGTTGAGCTGTCTAGGGACTGAGGTAGAGGTAGTTGAGCTGTCTAGGGACTGAGGTAGAGGTAGTTGAGCTGTCTAGGGACTGGGGTAGAGGTAGTTGAGCTGTCTAGGGACTGAGGTAGAGGTAGTTGAGCTGTCTAGGGACTGAGGTAGAGGTAGTTGAGCTGTCTAGGGACTGAGGTAGAGGTAGTTGAGATGTCTAGGGACTGAGGTAGAGGTAGTTGAGATGTCTAGGGACTGAGGTAGAGGTAGTTGAGCTGTCTAGGGACTGAGGTAGAGGTAGTTGAGCTGTCTAGGGACTGAGGTAGAAGTAGTTGAGCTGTCTAGGGACTGGGGTAGAGGTAGTTGAGCTGTCTAGGGACTGAGGTAGAGGTAGGGGTAGTTGAGCTGTCTAGGGACTGAGGTAGAGGTAGTTGAGCTGTCTAGGGACTGGGGTAGAGGTAGTTGAGCTGTCTAGGGACTGAAGTAGAGGTAGTTGAGCAGCCTAGGGACTGGGGTAGAGGTAGTTGAGCTGTCTAGGGACTGAGGTAGAGGTAATTGAGCTGCCTAGGGACTGAGGTAGAGGTAGTTGAGCTGCCTAGGGACTGAGGTAGAGGTAGAGGTAGTTGAGCTGTCTAGGCACTGAGGTAGAGGTAGTCGAGCTGTCTAGGGACTGAGGTAGAGGTAGTTGAGCAGCCTAGGGACTGGGGTAGAGGTAGTTGAGCTGTCTAGGGACTGAGGTAGAGGTAATTGAGCTGCCTAGGGACTGAGGTAGAGGTAGTTGAGCTGCCTAGGGACTGAGGTAGAGGTAGTTGAGCTGCCTAGGGACTGAGGTAGAGGTAGAGGTAGTCGAGCTGTCTAGGGACTGAGGTAGAGGTAGTCGAGCTGTCTAGGGACTGAGGTAGAGGTAGTCGAGCTGTCTAGGGACTGAGGTAGAGGTAGTCGAGCTGTCTAGGGACTGAGGTAGAGGTAGTCGAGCTGTCTAGGGACTGAGGTAGAGGTAGTTGAGCTGTCTAGGGACTGAGGTAGAGGTAGGGGTAGTTGAGCTGTCTAGGGACTGAGGTAGAGGTAGTTGAGCTGTCTAGGGACTGAGGTAGAGGTAGTTGAGATGTCTAGGGACTGAGGTAGAGGTAGTTGAGCTGTCTAGGGACTGGGGTAGAGGTAGTTGAGCTGTCTAGGGACTGAGGTAGAGGTAGGGGTAGTTGAGCTGTCTATGGACTGAGGTAGCGGTAGTTGAGCTGTTTAGGGACTGAGGTAGAGGTAGTTGAGCTGTCTAGGGACTGAGGTAGAGGTAGTTGAGCTGTCTAGGGACTGAGGTAGAGGTAGTTGAGCTGTCTAGGGACTGAGGTAGAGGTAGTTGAGATGTCTAGGGACTGGGGTAGAGGTAGTTGAGCTGTCTAGGGACTGAGGTAGAGGTAGTTGAGCTGTCTAGGGACTGAGGTAGAGGTAGTTGAGCTGTCTAGGGACTGAGGTAGAGGTAGGGGTAGTTGAGCTGTCTAGGGACTGAGGTAGAGGTAGTTGAGCTGTCTAGGGACTGAGGTAGAGGTAGTTGAGCTGTCTAGGGACTGAGGTAGAGGTAGTTGAGATGTCTAGGGACTGAGGTAGAGGTAGTTGAGCTGTCTAGGGACTGAGGTAGAGGTAGTTGAGCTGTCTAGGGACTGAGGTAGAGGTAGTTGAGCTGTCTAGGGACTGAGGTAGAGGTAGTTGAGCTGTCTAGGGACTGAGGTAGAGGTAGTCGAGCTGTCTAGGAACTGAGGTAGAGGTAGTCGAGCTGTCTAGGGACTGAGGTAGAGGTAGTTGAGCTGTCTAGGGACTGAGGTAGAGGTAGGGGTAGTTGAGCTGTCTAGGGACTGAGGTAGAGGTAGTTGAGCTGTCTAGGGACTGAGGTAGAGGTAGTTGAGATGTCTAGGGACTGAGGTAGAGGTAGTTGAGCTGTCTAGGGACTGGGGTAGAGGTAGTTGAGCTGTCTAGGGACTGGGGTAGAGGTAGTTGAGCTGTCTAGGGACTGAGGTAGAAGTAGTTGAGCTGTCTAGGGACTGGGGTAGAGGTAGTTGAGCTGTCTAGGGACTGAGGTAGAGGTAGTTGAGCTGTCTAGGGACTGAGGTAGAGGTAGTTGAGCTGTCTAGGGACTGAGGTAGAGGTAGTTGAGCTGTCTAGGGACTGAGGTAGAGGTAGTTGAGCTGTCTAGGGACTGAGGTAGAGGTAGTTGAGCTGTCTAGGGACTGAGGTAGAGGTAGTTGAGCTGTCTAGGGACTGAGGTAGAGGTAGTTGAGCTGTCTAGGGACTGAGGTAGAGGTAGTTGAGCTGTCTAGGGACTGAGGTAGAGGTAGTTGAGCTGTCTAGGTACTGAGGTAGAGGTAGTTGAGCTGTCTAGGGACTGAGGTAGAGGTAGTTGAGCTGTCTAGGGACTGAGGTAGAGGTAGTTGAGCTGTCTAGGGACTGAGGTAGAGGTAGTTGAGCTGTCTAGGGACTGAGGTAGAAGTAGTTGAGCTGTCTAGGGACTGGGGTAGAGGTAGTTGAGCTGTCTAGGGACTGAGGTAGAGGTAGGGGTAGTTGAGCTGTCTAGGGACTGAGGTAGAGGTAGTTGAGCTGTCTAGGGACTGGGGTAGAGGTAGTTGAGCTGTCTAGGGACTGAGGTAGAGGTAATTGAGCTGCCTAGGGACTGAGGTAGAGGTAGAGGTAGTTGAGCTGTCTAGGCACTGAGGTAGAGGTAGTCGAGCTGTCTAGGGACTGAGGTAGAGGTAGTTGAGCAGCCTAGGGACTGAGGTAGAGGTAGTTGAGCAGCCTAGGGACTGGGGTAGAGGTAGTTGAGCTGTCTAGGGACTGAGGTAGAGGTAATTGAGCTGCCTAGGGACTGAGGTAGAGGTAGTTGAGCTGCCTAGGGACTGAGGTAGAGGTAGAGGTAGTTGAGCTGTCTAGGCACTGAGGTAGAGGTAGTCGAGCTGTCTAGGGACTGAGGTAGAGGTAGTTGAGCAGCCTAGGGACTGGGGTAGAGGTAGTTGAGCTGTCTAGGGACTGAGGTAGAGGTAATTGAGCTGCCTAGGGACTGAGGTAGAGGTAGTTGAGCTGCCTAGGGACTGAGGTAGAGGTAGTTGAGCTGCCTAGGGACTGAGGTAGAGGTAGTTGAGCTGCCTAGGGACTGAGGTAGAGGTAGTCGAGCTGTCTAGGGACTGAGGTAGAGGTAGTCGAGCTGTCTAGGGACTGAGGTAGAGGTAGTCGAGCTGTCTAGGGACTGAGGTAGAGGTAGTCGAGCTGTCTAGGGACTGAGGTAGAGGTAGTTGAGCTGTCTAGGGACTGAGGTAGAGGTAGTTGAGCTGTCTAGGGACTGAGGTAGAGGTAGGGGTAGTTGAGCTGTCTAGGGACTGAGGTAGAGGTAGTTGAGCTGTCTAGGGACTGAGGTAGAGGTAGTTGAGATGTCTAGGGACTGAGGTAGAGGTAGTTGAGCTGTCTAGGGACTGGGGTAGAGGTAGTTGAGCTGTCTAGGGACTGAGGTAGAGGTAGGGGTAGTTGAGCTGTCTATGGACTGAGGTAGCGGTAGTTGAGCTGTCTAGGGACTGAGGTAGAGGTAGTTGAGCTGTCTAGGGACTGAGGTAGAGGTAGGGGTAGTTGAGCTGTCTAGGGACTGAGGTAGAGGTAGTTGAGCTGTCTAGGGACTGAGGTAGAGGTAGTTGAGCTGTCTAGGGACTGAGGTAGAGGTAGGGGTAGTTGAGCTGTCTATGGACTGAGGTAGCGGTAGTTGAGCTGTCTAGGGACTGAGGTAGAGGTAGTTGAGCTGTCTAGGGACTGAGGTAGAGGTAGTTGAGCTGTCTAGGGACTGAGGTAGAGGTAGTTGAGCTGTCTAGGGACTGAGGTAGAGGTAGTTGAGCTGTCTAGGGACTGAGGTAGAGGTAGTTGAGCTGTCTAGGGACTAAGGTAGAGGTAGTTGAGCTGTCTAGGGACTGAGGTAGAGGTAGTTGAGCTGTCTAGGGACTGAGGTAGAGGTAGTTGAGATGTCTAGGGACTGAGGTAGAGGTAGTTGAGCTGTCTAGGGACTGAGGTAGAGGTAGTTGAGCTGTCTAGGTACTGAGGTAGAGGTAGTTGAGCTGTCTAGGGACTGAGGTAGAGGTAGTTGAGCTGTCTAGGGACTGAGGTAGAGGTAGTTGAGCTGTCTAGGGACTGAGGTAGAGGTAGGGGTAGTTGAGCTGTCTAGGGACTGAGGTAGAGGTAGTTGAGCTGTCTAGGGACTGAGGTAGAGGTAGTTGAGCTGTCTAGGGACTGAGGTAGAGGTAGTTGAGCTGTCTAGGGACTGAGGTAGAGGTAGTTGAGCTGTCTAGGGACTGAGGTAGAGGTAGTTGAGCTGTCTAGGGACTGAGGTAGAGGTAGTTGAGATGTCTAGGGACTGAGGTAGCGGTAGTTGAGCTGTCTAGGGACTGAGGTAGAGGTAGTTGAGCTGTCTAGGGACTGAGGTAGAGGTAGTTGAGCTGTCTAGGGACTGAGGTAGAGGTAGTTGAGCTGTCTAGGGACTGAGGTAGAGGTAGTTGAGCTGTCTAGGGACTGAGGTAGAAGTAGTTGAGCTGTCTAGGGACTGAGGTAGAGGTAGTCGAGCTGTCTAGGGACTGAGGTAGAGGTAGTTGAGCTGTCTAGGGACTGAGGTAGAGGTAGGGGTAGTTGAGCTGTCTAGGGACTGAGGTAGAGGTAGTTGAGCTGTCTAGGGACTGGGGTAGAGGTAGTTGAGCTGTCTAGGGACTGGGGTAGAGGTAGTTGAGCTGTCTAGGGACTGAGGTAGAGGTAGGGGTAGTTGAGCTGTCTAGGGACTGAGGTAGAGGTAGTTGAGCTGTCTAGGGACTGAGGTAGAGGTAGTTGAGCTGTCTAGGGACTGAGGTAGAGGTAGGGGTAGTTGAGCTGTCTATGGACTGAGGTAGCGGTAGTTGAGCTGTCTAGGGACTGAGGTAGAGGTAGTTGAGATGTCTAGGGACTGAGGTAGCGGTAGTTGAGCTGTCTAGGGACTGAGGTAGAGGTAGTTGAGCTGTCTAGGGACTGAGGTAGAGGTAGTTGAGCTGTCTAGGGACTGAGGTAGAGGTAGTTGAGCTGTCTAGGGACTGAGGTAGAGGTAGTTGAGCTGTCTAGGGACTGAGGTAGAAGTAGTTGAGCTGTCTAGGGACTGAGGTAGAGGTAGTCGAGCTGTCTAGGGACTGAGGTAGAGGTAGTTGAGCTGTCTAGGGACTGAGGTAGAGGTAGGGGTAGTTGAGCTGTCTAGGGACTGAGGTAGAGGTAGTTGAGCTGTCTAGGGACTGAGGTAGAGGTAGTTGAGATGTCTAGGGACTGAGGTAGAGGTAGTTGAGCTGTCTAGGGACTGGGGTAGAGGTAGTTGAGCTGTCTAGGGACTGGGGTAGAGGTAGTTGAGCTGTCTAGGGACTGAGGTAGAGGTAGGGGTAGTTGAGCTGTCTAGGGACTGAGGTAGAGGTAGTTGAGCTGTCTAGGGACTGAGGTAGAGGTAGTTGAGCTGTCTAGGGACTGAGGTAGAGGTAGGGGTAGTTGAGCTGTCTATGGACTGAGGTAGCGGTAGTTGAGCTGTCTAGGGACTGAGGTAGAGGTAGTTGAGCTGTCTAGGGACTGGGGTAGAGGTAGTTGAGCTGTCTAGGGACTGGGGTAGAGGTAGTTGAGCTGTCTAGGGACTGAGGTAGAGGTAGGGTAGTTGAGCTGTCTAGGGACTGAGGTAGAGGTAGTTGAGCTGTCTAGGGACTGAGGTAGAGGTAGTTGAGATGTCTAGGGACTGAGGTAGCAGTAGTTGAGCTGTCTAGGGACTGAGGTAGAGGTAGTTGAGCTGTCTAGGGACTGAGGTAGAGGTAGTTGAGCTGTCTATGGACTGAGGTAGAGGTAGTTGAGCTGTCTAGGGACTGAGGTAGAGGTAGTTGAGCTGTCTAGGGACTGAGGTAGAGGTAGTTGAGCTGTCTAGGGTCTGAGGTAGAAGTAGTTGAGCTGTCTAGGGACTGAGGTAGAGGTAGTTGAGCTGTCTAGGGACTGGGGTAGAGGTAGTCGAGCTGTCTAGGGACTGTGGTAGTGGTAGTCGAGCTGTCTAGGGACTGAGGTAGAGGTAGTTGAGCTGTCTAGGGACTGAGGTAGAGGTAGGGGTAGTTGAGCTGTCTAGGGACTGGGGTAGAGGTAGTCGAGCTGTCTAGGGACTGAGGTAGAGGTAGTCGAGCTGTCTAGGGACTGAGGTAGAGGTAGTTGAGCTGTCTAGGGACTGAGGTAGAGGTCTAGGGACTAGTTGAGCTGTCTAGGGACTGAGGTAGAGGTAGTTGAGCTGTCTAGGGACTGAGGTAGAGGTAGTTGAGCTGTCTAGGGACTGAGGTAGAGGTAGTTGAGCTGTCTAGGGACTGGGGTAGAGGTAGTTGAGCTGTCTAGGGACTGGGGTAGAGGTAGTTGAGCTGTCTAGGGACTGGGGTAGAGGTAGTTGAGCTGTCTAGGGACTGAGGTAGAGGTAGGGGTAGTTGAGCTGTCTAGGGACTGAGGTAGAGGTAGTTGAGCTGTCTAGGGACTGAGGTAGAGGTAGTTGAGCTGTCTAGGGACTGAGGTAGAGGTAGGGGTAGTTGAGCTGTCTATGGACTGAGGTAGAGGTAGGGGTAGTTGAGCTGTCTATGGACTGAGGTAGCGGTAGTTGAGCTGTCTAGGGACTGAGGTAGAGGTAGTTGAGCTGTCTAGGTACTGAGGTAGAGGTAGTTGAGCTGTCTAGGGACTGAGGTAGAGGTAGTTGAGCTGTCTAGGGACTGAGGTAGAGGTAGTTGAGCTGTCTAGGGACTGAGGTAGAGGTAGTTGAGCTGTCTAGGGACTGGGGTAGAGGTAGTTGAGCTGTCTAGGGACTGAGGTAGAGGTAGTTGAGATGTCTAGGGACTGAGGTAGCGGTAGTTGAGCTGTCTAGGGACTGAGGTAGAGGTAGTTGAGCTGTCTAGGGACTGAGGTAGAGGTAGTTGAGCTGTCTAGGGACTGAGGTAGAAGTAGTTGAGCTGTCTAGGGACTGAGGTAGAGGTAGTTGAGCTGTCTAGGGACTGGGGTAGAGGTAGTTGAGCTGTCTAGGGACTGGGGTAGAGGTAGTTGAGCTGTCTAGGGACTGAGGTAGAGGTAGGGGTAGTTGAGCTGTCTAGGGACTGAGGTAGAGGTAGTCGAGCTGTCTAGGGACTGAGGTAGAGGTAGTCGAGCTGTCTAGGGACTGAGGTAGAAGTAGTTGAGCTGTCTAGGGACTGAGGTAGAAGTAGTTGAGCTGTCTAGGGACTGAGGTAGAGGTAGTTGAGCTGTCTAGGGACTGGGGTAGAGGTAGTTGAGCTGTCTAGGGACTGAGGTAGAGGTAGTTGAGCTGTCTAGGGACTGAGGTAGAGGTAGTTGAGCTGTCTAGGGACTGAGGTAGCGGTAGTTGAGATGTCTAGGGACTGAGGTAGAGGTAGTTGAGCTGTCTAGGGACTGAGGTAGAGGTAGTTGAGCTGTCTAGGGACTGAGGTAGAGGTAGTTGAGCTGTCTAGGGACTGAGGTAGAGGTAGTTGAGCTGTCTAGGGACTGAGGTAGAAGTAGTTGAGCTGTCTAGGTACTGAGGTAGAGATAGTTGAGCTGTCTAGGTACTGAGGTAGAGGTAGTTGAGCTGTCTAGGGAGTGAGGTAGAGGTAGTTGAGCTGTCTAGGGACTGGGGTAGAGGTAGTTGAGCTGTCTAGGGACTGAGGTAGAGGTACGGGTAGTTGAGCTGTCTAGGGACTGAGGTAGAGGTAGTTGAGCTGTCTAGGGACTGAGGTAGAATTAGTTGAGCTGTCTAGGGACTGAGGTAGAGGTAGTTGAGCTGTCTAGGGACTGAGGTAGAAGTAGTTGAGCTGTCTAGGGACTGAGGTAGAGGTAGTTGAGCTGTCTAGGGACTGAGGTAGAAGTAGTTGAGCTGTCTAGGTACTGGGGTAGAGGTAGTTGAGCTGTCTAGGGACTGAGGTAGAGGTACGGGTAGTTGAGATGTCTAGGGACTGAGGTAGAGGTAGTTGAGCTGTCTAGGGACTGAGGTAGAAGTAGTTGAGCTGTCTAGGGACTGAGGTAGAGGTAGTTGAGCTGTCTAGGGACTGAGGTAGAAGTAGTTGAGCTGTCTAGGGACTGAGGTAGAGGTAGTTGAGCTGTCTAGGGACTGAGGTAGAGGTAGTTGAGCTGTCTAAGGACTGAGGTAGAGGTAGAGGTAGTTGAGCTGTCTAGGTACTGAGGTAGAGGTAGTTGAGCTGTCTAGGGACTGAGGTAGAGGTAGGGGTAGTTGAGCTGTCTAGGGACTGAGGTAGAGGTAGTTGAGCTGTCCAGGGACTGGGGTAGAGGTAGTTGAGCTGTCTAGGGACTGAGGTAGAGGTAATTGAGCTGCCTAGGGACTGAGGTAGAGGTAGAGGTAGTCGAGCTGTCTAGGGACTGAGGTAGAGGTAGAGGTAGTCGAGCTGTCTAGGGACTGAGGTAGAGGTAGTCGAGCTGTCTAGGGACTGAGGTAGAGGTAGTCGAGCTGTCTAGGGACTGAGGTAGAGGTAGTCGAGCTGTCTAGGGACTGAGGTAGAGGTAGTCGAGCTGTCTAGGGACTGAGGTAGAGGTAGTTGAGCTGTCTAGGGACTGGGGTAGAGGTAGTTGAGCTGTCTAGGGACTGAGGTAGAGGTAGGGGTAGTTGAGCTGTCTAGGGACTGAGGTAGAAGTAGTTGAGCTGTCTAGGGACTGGGGTAAAGGTAGTTGAGCTGTCTAGGGACTGAGGTAGAGGTAGAGGTAGTTGAGCTGTCTAGGGACTGAGGTAGAGGTAGTTGAGCTGTCTAGGGACTGAGGTAGAGGTAGTTGAGCTGTCTAGGGACTGAGGTAGAAGTAGTTGAGCTGTCTAGGGACTGGGGTAGAGGTAGTTGAGCTGTCTAGGGACTGGGGTAGAGGTAGTTGAGCTCTCTAGGGACTGAGGTAGAGGTAGAGGTAGCGGTAGTTGAGCTGTCTAGGGACTGAGGTAGAGGTAGTTGAGCTGTCTAGGGACTGAGGTAGAGGTAGTTGAGCTGTCTAGGGACTGAGGTAGAGGTAGTTGAGCTGTCTAGGGACTGAGGTAGAGGTAGTTGAGCTGTCTAGGGACTGAGGTAGAGGTAGTTGAGCTGTCTAGGGACTGAGGTAGAAGTAGTTGAGCTGTCTAGGGACTGGGGTAGAGGTAGTTGAGCTGTCTAGGTACTGGGGTAGAGGTAGTTGAGCTGTCTAGGGACTGAGGTAGAGGTAGTCGAGCTGTTGAGGGACTGAGGTAGAGGTAGTCGAGCTGTCTAGGGACTGAGGTAGAGGTAGTTGAGATGTCTAGGGACTGAGGTAGAGGTAGTTGAGCTGTCTAGGGACTGAGGTAGAGGTAGTTGAGCTGTCTAGGGACTGAGGTAGAGGTAGTTGAGCTGTCTAGGGACTGAGGTAGAAGTAGTTGAGCTGTCTAGGTACTGAGGTAGAGATAGTTGAGCTGTCTAGGTACTGAGGTAGAGGTAGTTGAGCTGTCTAGGGAGTGAGGTAGAGGTAGTTGAGCTGTCTAGGGACTGAGGTAGAGGTAGAGGTAGTTGAGCTGTCTAGGGACTGAGGTAGAGGTAGTTGAGCTGTCTAGGGACTGAGGTAGAGGTAGGGGTAGTTGAGCTGTCTATGGACTGAGGTAGCGGTAGTTGAGCTGTCTAGGGACTGAGGTAGAGGTAGTTGAGCTGTCTAGGGACTGGGGTAGAGGTAGTTGAGCTGTCTAGGGACTGGGGTAGAGGTAGTTGAGCTGTCTAGGGACTGAGGTAGAGGTAGGGTAGTTGAGCTGTCTAGGGACTGAGGTAGAGGTAGTTGAGCTGTCTAGGGACTGAGGTAGAGGTAGTTGAGATGTCTAGGGACTGAGGTAGCAGTAGTTGAGCTGTCTAGGGACTGAGGTAGAGGTAGTTGAGCTGTCTAGGGACTGAGGTAGAGGTAGTTGAGCTGTCTATGGACTGAGGTAGAGGTAGTTGAGCTGTCTAGGGACTGAGGTAGAGGTAGTTGAGCTGTCTAGGGACTGAGGTAGAGGTAGTTGAGCTGTCTAGGGTCTGAGGTAGAAGTAGTTGAGCTGTCTAGGGACTGAGGTAGAGGTAGTTGAGCTGTCTAGGGACTGGGGTAGAGGTAGTCGAGCTGTCTAGGGACTGTGGTAGTGGTAGTCGAGCTGTCTAGGGACTGAGGTAGAGGTAGTTGAGCTGTCTAGGGACTGAGGTAGAGGTAGGGGTAGTTGAGCTGTCTAGGGACTGGGGTAGAGGTAGTCGAGCTGTCTAGGGACTGAGGTAGAGGTAGTCGAGCTGTCTAGGGACTGAGGTAGAGGTAGTTGAGCTGTCTAGGGACTGAGGTAGAGGTAGTTGAGCTGTCTAGGGACTGAGGTAGAGGTAGTTGAGCTGTCTAGGGACTGAGGTAGAGGTAGTTGAGCTGTCTAGGGACTGAGGTAGAGGTAGTTGAGCTGTCTAGGGACTGGGGTAGAGGTAGTTGAGCTGTCTAGGGACTGGGGTAGAGGTAGTTGAGCTGTCTAGGGACTGGGGTAGAGGTAGTTGAGCTGTCTAGGGACTGAGGTAGAGGTAGGGGTAGTTGAGCTGTCTAGGGACTGAGGTAGAGGTAGTTGAGCTGTCTAGGGACTGAGGTAGAGGTAGTTGAGCTGTCTAGGGACTGAGGTAGAGGTAGGGGTAGTTGAGCTGTCTATGGACTGAGGTAGAGGTAGGGGTAGTTGAGCTGTCTATGGACTGAGGTAGCGGTAGTTGAGCTGTCTAGGGACTGAGGTAGAGGTAGTTGAGCTGTCTAGGTACTGAGGTAGAGGTAGTTGAGCTGTCTAGGGACTGAGGTAGAGGTAGTTGAGCTGTCTAGGGACTGAGGTAGAGGTAGTTGAGCTGTCTAGGGACTGAGGTAGAGGTAGTTGAGCTGTCTAGGGACTGGGGTAGAGGTAGTTGAGCTGTCTAGGGACTGAGGTAGAGGTAGTTGAGATGTCTAGGGACTGAGGTAGCGGTAGTTGAGCTGTCTAGGGACTGAGGTAGAGGTAGTTGAGCTGTCTAGGGACTGAGGTAGAGGTAGTTGAGCTGTCTAGGGACTGAGGTAGAAGTAGTTGAGCTGTCTAGGGACTGAGGTAGAGGTAGTTGAGCTGTCTAGGGACTGGGGTAGAGGTAGTTGAGCTGTCTAGGGACTGGGGTAGAGGTAGTTGAGCTGTCTAGGGACTGAGGTAGAGGTAGGGGTAGTTGAGCTGTCTAGGGACTGAGGTAGAGGTAGTCGAGCTGTCTAGGGACTGAGGTAGAGGTAGTCGAGCTGTCTAGGGACTGAGGTAGAAGTAGTTGAGCTGTCTAGGGACTGAGGTAGAAGTAGTTGAGCTGTCTAGGGACTGAGGTAGAGGTAGTTGAGCTGTCTAGGGACTGGGGTAGAGGTAGTTGAGCTGTCTAGGGACTGAGGTAGAGGTAGTTGAGCTGTCTAGGGACTGAGGTAGAGGTAGTTGAGCTGTCTAGGGACTGAGGTAGAGGTAGTTGAGATGTCTAGGGACTGAGGTAGAGGTAGTTGAGCTGTCTAGGGACTGAGGTAGAGGTAGTTGAGCTGTCTAGGGACTGAGGTAGAGGTAGTTGAGCTGTCTAGGGACTGAGGTAGAGGTAGTTGAGCTGTCTAGGGACTGAGGTAGAAGTAGTTGAGCTGTCTAGGTACTGAGGTAGAGATAGTTGAGCTGTCTAGGTACTGAGGTAGAGGTAGTTGAGCTGTCTAGGGACTGAGGTAGAGGTAGTTGAGCTGTCTAGGGACTGGGGTAGAGGTAGTTGAGCTGTCTAGGGACTGAGGTAGAGGTACGGGTAGTTGAGCTGTCTAGGGACTGAGGTAGAGGTAGTTGAGCTGTCTAGGGACTGAGGTAGAGGTAGTTGAGCTGTCTAGGGACTGAGGTAGAGGTAGTTGAGCTGTCTAGGGACTGAGGTAGAGGTAGTTGAGCTGTCTAGGGACTGAGGTAGAGGTAGTTGAGCTGTCTAAGGACTGAGGTAGAGGTAGAGGTAGTTGAGCTGTCTAGGTACTGGGGTAGAGGTAGTTGAGCTGTCTAGGGACTGAGGTAGAGGTACGGGTAGTTGAGATGTCTAGGGACTGAGGTAGAGGTAGTTGAGCTGTCTAGGGACTGAGGTAGAAGTAGTTGAGCTGTCTAGGGACTGAGGTAGAGGTAGTTGAGCTGTCTAGGGACTGAGGTAGAAGTAGTTGAGCTGTCTAGGGACTGAGGTAGAGGTAGTTGAGCTGTCTAGGGACTGAGGTAGAGGTAGTTGAGCTGTCTAAGGACTGAGGTAGAGGTAGAGGTAGTTGAGCTGTCTAGGTACTGAGGTAGAGGTAGTTGAGCTGTCTAGGGACTGAGGTAGAGGTAGGGGTAGTTGAGCTGTCTAGGGACTGAGGTAGAGGTAGTTGAGCTGTCCAGGGACTGGGGTAGAGGTAGTTGAGCTGTCTAGGGACTGAGGTAGAGGTAATTGAGCTGCCTAGGGACTGAGGTAGAGGTAGAGGTAGTCGAGCTGTCTAGGGACTGAGGTAGAGGTAGAGGTAGTCGAGCTGTCTAGGGACTGAGGTAGAGGTAGTCGAGCTGTCTAGGGACTGAGGTAGAGGTAGTCGAGCTGTCTAGGGACTGAGGTAGAGGTAGTCGAGCTGTCTAGGGACTGAGGTAGAGGTAGTCGAGCTGTCTAGGGACTGAGGTAGAGGTAGTTGAGCTGTCTAGGGACTGGGGTAGAGGTAGTTGAGCTGTCTAGGGACTGAGGTAGAGGTAGGGGGTAGTTGAGCTGTCTAGGGACTGAGGTAGAAGTAGTTGAGCTGTCTAGGGACTGGGGTAAAGGTAGTTGAGCTGTCTAGGGACTGAGGTAGAGGTAGAGGTAGTTGAGCTGTCTAGGGACTGAGGTAGAGGTAGTTGAGCTGTCTAGGGACTGAGGTAGAGGTAGTTGAGCTGTCTAGGGACTGAGGTAGAAGTAGTTGAGCTGTCTAGGGACTGGGGTAGAGGTAGTTGAGCTGTCTAGGGACTGGGGTAGAGGTAGTTGAGCTCTCTAGGGACTGAGGTAGAGGTAGAGGTAGCGGTAGTTGAGCTGTCTAGGGACTGAGGTAGAGGTAGTTGAGCTGTCTAGGGACTGAGGTAGAGGTAGTTGAGCTGTCTAGGGACTGAGGTAGAGGTAGTTGAGCTGTCTAGGGACTGAGGTAGAGGTAGTTGAGCTGTCTAGGGACTGAGGTAGAGGTAGTTGAGCTGTCTAGGGACTGAGGTAGAGGTAGTTGAGCTGTCTAGGGACTGAGGTAGAAGTAGTTGAGCTGTCTAGGGACTGGGGTAGAGGTAGTTGAGCTGTCTAGGTACTGGGGTAGAGGTAGTTGAGCTGTCTAGGGACTGAGGTAGAGGTAGTCGAGCTGTTGAGGGACTGAGGTAGAGGTAGTCGAGCTGTCTAGGGACTGAGGTAGAGGTAGTTGAGATGTCTAGGGACACAGGTAGAGGTAGTTGAGCTGTCTAGGGACTGAGGTAGAGGTAGTTGAGCTGTCTAGGGACTGAGGTAGAGGTAGTTGAGCTGTCTAGGGACTGAGGTAGAAGTAGTTGAGCTGTCTAGGTACTGAGGTAGAGATAGTTGAGCTGTCTAGGTACTGAGGTAGAGGTAGTTGAGCTGTCTAGGGAGTGAGGTAGAGGTAGTTGAGCTGTCTAGGGACTGGGGTAGAGGTAGTTGAGCTGTCTAGGGACTGAGGTAGAGGTACGGGTAGTTGAGCTGTCTAGGGACTGAGGTAGAGGTAGTTGAGCTGTCTAGGGACTGAGGTAGAAGTAGTTGAGCTGTCTAGGGACTGAGGTAGAGGTAGTTGAGCTGTCTAGGGACTGAGGTAGAAGTAGTTGAGCTGTCTAGGGACTGAGGTAGAGGTAGTTGAGCTGTCTAGGGACTGAGGTAGAGGTAGTTGAGCTGTCTAAGGACTGAGGTAGAGGTAGAGGTAGTTGAGCTGTCTAGGTACTGGGGTAGAGGTAGTTGAGCTGTCTAGGGACTGAGGTAGAGGTACGGGTAGTTGAGCTGTCTAGGGACTGAGGTAGAGGTAGTTGAGCTGTCTAGGGACTGAGGTAGAAGTAGTTGAGCTGTCTAGGGACTGAGGTAGAGGTAGTTGAGCTGTCTAGGGACTGAGGTAGAAGTAGTTGAGCTGTCTAGGGACTGAGGTAGAGGTAGTTGAGCTGTCTAGGGACTGAGGTAGAGGTAGTTGAGCTGTCTAAGGACTGAGGTAGAGGTAGAGGTAGTTGAGCTGTCTAGGTACTGAGGTAGAGGTAGTTGAGCTGTCTAGGGACTGAGGTAGAGGTAGGGGTAGTTGAGCTGTCTAGGGACTGAGGTAGAGGTAGTTGAGCTGTCCAGGGACTGGGGTAGAGGTAGTTGAGCTGTCTAGGGACTGAGGTAGAGGTAATTGAGCTGCCTAGGGACTGAGGTAGAGGTAGAGGTAGTCGAGCTGTCTAGGGACTGAGGTAGAGGTAGAGGTAGTCGAGCTGTCTAGGGACTGAGGTAGAGGTAGTCGAGCTGTCTAGGGACTGAGGTAGAGGTAGTCGAGCTGTCTAGGGACTGAGGTAGAGGTAGTCGAGCTGTCTAGGGACTGAGGTAGAGGTAGTTGAGCTGTCTAGGGACTGGGGTAGAGGTAGTTGAGCTGTCTAGGGACTGAGGTAGAGGTAGGGGTAGTTGAGCTGTCTAGGGACTGAGGTAGAAGTAGTTGAGCTGTCTAGGGACTGGGGTAAAGGTAGTTGAGCTGTCTAGGGACTGAGGTAGAGGTAGAGGTAGTTGAGCTGTCTAGGGACTGAGGTAGAGGTAGTTGAGCTGTCTAGGGACTGAGGTCGAGGTAGTTGAGCTGTCTAGGGACTGAGGTAGAAGTAGTTGAGCTGTCTAGGGACTGGGGTAGAGGTAGTTGAGCTGTCTAGGGACTGGGGTAGAGGTAGTTGAGCTCTCTAGGGACTGAGGTAGAGGTAGAGGTAGCGGTAGTTGAGCTGTCTAGGGACTGAGGTAGAGGTAGTTGAGCTGTCTAGGGACTGAGGTAGAGGTAGTTGAGCTGCCTAGGGACTGAGGTAGAGGTAGAGGTAGTTGAGCTGTCTAGGCACTGAGGTAGAGGTAGTCGAGCTGTCTAGGGACTGAGGTAGAGGTAGTTGAGCAGCCTAGGGACTGGGGTAGAGGTAGTTGAGCTGTCTAGGGACTGAGGTAGAGGTAATTGAGCTGCCTAGGGACTGAGGTAGAGGTAGTTGAGCTGTCTAGGGACTGAGGTAGAGGTAGTTGAGCTGTCTAGGGACTGAGGTAGAAGTAGTTGAGCTGTCTAGGGACTGAGGTAGAGGTAGTTGAGCTGTCTAGGGACTGAGGTAGAGGTAGTTGAGCTGTCTAGGGACTGGGGTAGAGGTAGTTGAGCTGTCTAGGGACTGAGGTAGAGGTAGTTGAGCTGTCTAGGGACTGAGGTAGAGGTAGTTGAGCTGTATAGGGACTGAGGTAGAGGTAGTTGAGATGTCTAGGGACTGAGGTAGAGGTAGTTGAGATGTCTAGGGACTGAGGTAGAGGTAGTTGAGCTGTCTAGGGACTGAGGTAGAGGTAGTTGAGCTGTCTAGGGACTGAGGTAGAAGTAGTTGAGCTGTCTAGGGACTGGGGTAGAGGTAGTTGAGCTGTCTAGGGACTGAGGTAGAGGTAGGGGTAGTTGAGCTGTCTAGGGACTGAGGTAGAGGTAGTTGAGCTGTCTAGGGACTGGGGTAGAGGTAGTTGAGCTGTCTAGGGACTGAAGTAGAGGTAGTTGAGCAGCCTAGGGACTGGGGTAGAGGTAGTTGAGCTGTCTAGGGACTGAGGTAGAGGTAATTGAGCTGCCTAGGGACTGAGGTAGAGGTAGTTGAGCTGCCTAGGGACTGAGGTAGAGGTAGAGGTAGTTGAGCTGTCTAGGCACTGAGGTAGAGGTAGTCGAGCTGTCTAGGGACTGAGGTAGAGGTAGTTGAGCAGCCTAGGGACTGGGGTAGAGGTAGTTGAGCTGTCTAGGGACTGAGGTAGAGGTAATTGAGCTGCCTAGGGACTGAGGTAGAGGTAGTTGAGCTGCCTAGGGACTGAGGTAGAGGTAGTTGAGCTAACTAGGGACTGAGGTAGAGGTAGTTGAGCTGCCTAGGGACTGAGGTAGAGGTAGAGGTAGTCGAGCTGTCTAGGGACTGAGGTAGAGGTAGTCGAGCTGTCTAGGGACTGAGGTAGAGGTAGTCGAGCTGTCTAGGGACTGAGGTAGAGGTAGTCGAGCTGTCTAGGGACTGAGGTAGAGGTAGTCGAGCTGTCTAGGGACTGAGGTAGAGGTAGTTGAGCTGTCTAGGGACTGAGGTAGAGGTAGGGGTAGTTGAGCTGTCTAGGGACTGAGGTAGAGGTAGTTGAGCTGTCTAGGGACTGGGGTAGAGGTAGTCGAGCTGTCTAGGGACTGAGGTAGAGGTAGTTGAGCTGTCTAGGGACTGAGGTAGAAGTAGTTGAGCTGTCTAGGGACTGAGGTAGAGGTAGTTGAGCTGTCTAGGGACTGAGGTAGAGGTAGTCGAGCTGTCTAGGAACTGAGGTAGAGGTAGTCGAGCTGTCTAGGGACTGAGGTAGAGGTAGTTGAGCTGTCTAGGGACTGAGGTAGAGGTAGGGGTAGTTGAGCTGTCTAGGGACTGAGGTAGAGGTAGTTGAGCTGCCTAGGGACTGAGGTAGAGGTAGTTGAGCTGCCTAGGGACTGAGGTAGAGGTAGAGGTAGTCGAGCTGTCTAGGGACTGAGGTAGAGGTAGTCGAGCTGTCTAGGGACTGAGGTAGAGGTAGTCGAGCTGTCTAGGGACTGAGGTAGAGGTAGTCGAGCTGTCTAGGGACTGAGGTAGAGGTAGTCGAGCTGTCTAGGGACTGAGGTAGAGGTAGTTGAGCTGTCTAGGGACTGAGGTAGAGGTAGGGGTAGTTGAGCTGTCTAGGGACTGAGGTAGAGGTAGTTGAGCTGTCTAGGGACTGGGGTAGAGGTAGTCGAGCTGTCTAGGGACTGAGGTAGAGGTAGTTGAGCTGTCTAGGGACTGAGGTAGAAGTAGTTGAGCTGTCTAGGGACTGAGGTAGAGGTAGTTGAGCTGTCTAGGGACTGAGGTAGAGGTAGTCGAGCTGTCTAGGAACTGAGGTAGAGGTAGTCGAGCTGTCTAGGGACTGAGGTAGAGGTAGTTGAGCTGTCTAGGGACTGAGGTAGAGGTAGGGGTAGTTGAGCTGTCTAGGGACTGAGGTAGAGGTAGTTGAGCTGTCTAGGGACTGAGGTAGAGGTAGTTGAGATGTCTAGGGACTGAGGTAGAGGTAGTTGAGCTGTCTAGGGACTGGGGTAGAGGTAGTTGAGCTGTCTAGGGACTGGGGTAGAGGTAGTTGAGCTGTCTAGGGACTGAGGTAGAAGTAGTTGAGCTGTCTAGGGACTGGGGTAGAGGTAGTTGAGCTGTCTAGGGACTGAGGTAGAGGTAGTTGAGCTGTCTAGGGACTGAGGTAGAGGTAGTTGAGCTGTCTAGGGACTGAGGTAGAGGTAGTTGAGCTGTCTAGGGACTGAGGTAGAGGTAGTTGAGCTGTCTAGGGACTGAGGTAGAGGTAGTTGAGCTGTCTAGGGACTGAGGTAGAAGTAGTTGAGCTGTCTAGGGACTGAGGTAGAGGTAGTTGAGCTGTCTAGGGACTGAGGTAGAGGTAGTTGAGCTGTCTAGGGACTGGGGTAGAGGTAGTTGAGCTGTCTAGGGACTGAGGTAGAGGTAGTTGAGCTGTCTAGGGACTGAGGTAGAGGTAGTTGAGCTGTCTAGGGACTGAGGTAGAGGTAGTTGAGATGTCTAGGGACTGAGGTAGAGGTAGTTGAGATGTCTAGGGACTGAGGTAGAGGTAGTTGAGCTGTCTAGGGACTGAGGTAGAGGTAGTTGAGCTGTCTAGGTACTGAGGTAGAGGTAGTTGAGCTGTCTAGGGACTGAGGTAGAGGTAGTTGAGCTGTCTAGGGACTGAGGTAGAGGTAGTTGAGCTGTCTAGGGACTGAGGTAGAGGTAGTTGAGCTGTCTAGGGACTGAGGTAGAAGTAGTTGAGCTGTCTAGGGACTGGGGTAGAGGTAGTTGAGCTGTCTAGGGACTGAGGTAGAGGTAGGGGTAGTTGAGCTGTCTAGGGACTGAGGTAGAGGTAGTTGAGCTGTCTAGGGACTGGGGTAGAGGTAGTTGAGCTGTCTAGGGACTGAGGTAGAGGTAATTGAGCTGCCTAGGGACTGAGGTAGAGGTAGAGGTAGTTGAGCTGTCTAGGCACTGAGGTAGAGGTAGTCGAGCTGTCTAGGGACTGAGGTAGAGGTAGTTGAGCAGCCTAGGGACTGAGGTAGAGGTAGTTGAGCAGCCTAGGGACTGGGGTAGAGGTAGTTGAGCTGTCTAGGGACTGAGGTAGAGGTAATTGAGCTGCCTAGGGACTGAGGTAGAGGTAGTTGAGCTGCCTAGGGACTGAGGTAGAGGTAGAGGTAGTTGAGCTGTCTAGGCACTGAGGTAGAGGTAGTCGAGCTGTCTAGGGACTGAGGTAGAGGTAGTTGAGCAGCCTAGGGACTGGGGTAGAGGTAGTTGAGCTGTCTAGGGACTGAGGTAGAGGTAATTGAGCTGCCTAGGGACTGAGGTAGAGGTAGTTGAGCTGCCTAGGGACTGAGGTAGAGGTAGTTGAGCTGCCTAGGGACTGAGGTAGAGGTAGTTGAGCTGCCTAGGGACTGAGGTAGAGGTAGTCGAGCTGTCTAGGGACTGAGGTAGAGGTAGTCGAGCTGTCTAGGGATTGAGGTAGAGGTAGTCGAGCTGTCTAGGGACTGAGGTAGAGGTAGTCGAGCTGTCTAGGGACTGAGGTAGAGGTAGTCGAGCTGTCTAGGGACTGAGGTAGAGGTAGTTGAGCTGTCTAGGGACTGAGGTAGAGGTAGGGGTAGTTGAGCTGTCTAGGGACTGAGGTAGAGGTAGTTGAGCTGTCTAGGGACTGAGGTAGAGGTAGTTGAGATGTCTAGGGACTGAGGTAGAGGTAGTTGAGCTGTCTAGGGACTGGGGTAGAGGTAGTTGAGCTGTCTAGGGACTGAGGTAGAGGTAGGGGTAGTTGAGCTGTCTATGGACTGAGGTAGCGGTAGTTGAGCTGTCTAGGGACTGAGGTAGAGGTAGTTGAGCTGTCTAGGGACTGAGGTAGAGGTAGGGGTAGTTGAGCTGTCTAGGGACTGAGGTAGAGGTAGTTGAGCTGTCTAGGGACTGAGGTAGAGGTAGTTGAGCTGTCTAGGGACTGAGGTAGAGGTAGGGGTAGTTGAGCTGTCTATGGACTGAGGTAGCGGTAGTTGAGCTGTCTAGGGACTGAGGTAGAGGTAGTTGAGCTGTCTAGGGACTGAGGTAGAGGTAGTTGAGCTGTCTAGGGACTGAGGTAGAGGTAGTTGAGCTGTCTAGGGACTGAGGTAGAGGTAGTTGAGCTGTCTAGGGACTGAGGTAGAGGTAGTTGAGCTGTCTAGGGACTAAGGTAGAGGTAGTTGAGCTGTCTAGGGACTGAGGTAGAGGTAGTTGAGCTGTCTAGGGACTGAGGTAGAGGTAGTTGAGATGTCTAGGGACTGAGGTAGAGGTAGTTGAGCTGTCTAGGGACTGAGGTAGAGGTAGGGGTAGTTGAGCTGTCTAGGGACTGAGGTAGAGGTAGTTGAGATGTCTAGGGACTGAGGTAGAGGTAGTTGAGCTGTCTAGGGACTGAGGTAGAGGTAGGGGTAGTTGAGCTGTCTAGGGACTGAGGTAGAGGTAGTTGAGCTGTCTAGGGACTGAGGTAGAGGTAGTTGAGATGTCTAGGGACTGAGGTAGCGGTAGTTGAGCTGTCTAGGTACTGAGGTAGAGGTAGTTGAGCTGCCTAGGGACTGAGGTAGAGGTAGAGGTAGTTGAGCTGTCTAGGGACTGAGGTAGAGGTAGTTGAGCTGTCTAGGGACTGGGGTAGAGGTAGTTGAGCTGTCTAGGGACTGAGGTAGAAGTAGAGGTAGCGGTAGTTGAGCTGTCTAGGGACTGAGGTAGAGGTAGTTGAGCTGTCTAGGGACTGAGGTAGAGGTAGTTGAGCTGTCTAGGTACTGAGGTAGAGGGTTCTTAATTTTCAGGATGTACGGTAGGTGATGGCTTCTATGAATGAGCTGCCAATGCTGGGGATTTTGGACAGGGAATGTAGTCTAGGGGTCTGGTGTACACACAGAGAGCTAGTAAACCCGCTGCCCCTCGTCCTAAGGGGGTCAGGGGTAATCTACTACTCTGACCACTCACTCTGCAACACAGTAACGGTGGCCTGTGCTCTGATCCAGGTGGTGGCAGGGTTTTGGTGCAGATCATTCCTCCTTGGATCATTACTGGCCCGGCACTCGTACGTCCCAGCATCCTCCAGGCCGAGACGAGTCACGCCCAAAACGCTCACGCCGTTGGTGCCATACGCCGTGTTGATGGAGACGCGGTGTTTACGGGCGCCGTCCCAGAGCTGGCGGAAAGAGTCGGCCCGGTTGATCTCGGAGTACCACCACTGAACCTCTGGGGTCGGGCTACCGACCACGTCACAGTACAACTCAAAGGTGTCACCTGTTAGTTTGGTCTCAGACAGGGGAGACTTCACAAAGCCAGCTGTAGAGGTGGAGTAGTGGAGTAGGATTAGCAGTGGAGTCATCCACAGGAGAGGAGGAGAGGAGTGTTTCCGGTAATGGAGCCGTGTGGCGTGTCCACGTTGGCAGGTGGAGAAGGGAAAACAGGGTGAGGGTGTAGAATGGATGAACAGGCAAGAGAATGAAAGGATGAATTAAAAGGAATCCGTTTGGAAAAAGAAAAAGAAAAGATTAGAAGAATCATATTAAGAACAGAAGTTGACAGAGCAAATAATATGATGGTGGAAAACAATGGTTCAATAAAAAATGAGAGATTAGATGGAGAAAAGACCTCAACTGAATAACTGTATCTGTTACATGGTCCGTTAGTATAGGTCGTGGCCAAAGGTTTTGAGAATGACACAAATATGAATTACCACAAAGTTTGCTTGCTTTGGCGTCTTTAGATATTTTTGTCAGATGTTACTATGGAATACTGAAGTATAATTACAAGCATTTCATAAGTGTCAAAGGCTTTTATTGACAATTACATGAAGTTGATGCAAAGAGGTCAATATTTGCAGTGTTGACCCTTCTGGTTCAAGACCTCTGCAATCAGCCCTGGCATGCTGTCAATTAACTTCTGGGCCACATCCTGACTGATGGCAGCCCATTCTTGCATAATCAATGCTTGGAGTTTGTATGTTTTTGTTTGTCCACCCGCCTCTTGAGGATTGACCACAAGTTCTCAATGGGATTAAGTTCTGGGGAGTTTCCTGACCCTGGACCCAAAATACTGATGTTTTGTTCCCCGAGCCACTTAGTTATCACTTTTGCCTTATGGCAAGGTGCTCCATCATGCTGGAAAAGGCATTGTTCCTCACCAAACTGTTCCTGGGTGGTTGGGAGAAGTTGCTCTCGGAGGATGTGTTGGTACCATTCTTTATTCATGGCTGTGTTCTTAGGCAAAAATGTGAGTGAGCCCACTCCCTTGGCTGAGAAGCAGCCCCACACATGAATGGTCTCAGGATGCTTTACTGTTGGCATGACAGGACTGGTGGTAGCGCTCACCTTGTCTTCTCCGGACAAGCTTTTTTTCTGGATGCCCCAAACAATCGGAAAGGGGATTCATCAGAGGAAATGACTTTAACCCAGTCCTCAGCAGTCCTATCCCTGTACCTTTTGCAGAATATCAGTCTGTCCCTGATGTTTTTCCTGGAGAGAAGTGGCTTCTTTGCTGCCCTTCTTGACACCAAGCCATCCTCCAAAAGTCTTTGCCTCACTGTGCGTACAGATGCACTCACACCTGCCTGCTGCCGTTCCTGAGTAAACTCTGTACTGGTGGTGCCCCGATCCCGCAGCTGAATCAACTTTAGGAGACAGTCCTGGCGCTTGCTGGACTTTCTTGGGCGCCCTGAAGCCTTCTTCACAACAATTGAACCGCTCTCCTTGAAGTTCTTGATGATCCGATAAATGGTTGATTTAGGTGCAATCTTACTGGCAGCAATATCCTTGCCTGTGAAGCCCTTTTTGTGCAAAGCAATGATGACGACACGTGTTTCCTCGCAGGTAACCCTGGCTGACAGAGGAAGAACAATGATTCCAAGCACCACCCTCCTTTTGAAGCTTCCAGTCTGTTATTCGAACTCAATCAGCATGACAGAGTGATCTCCAGCCTTGTCCTCGTCAACACTCACTCACACCTGTGTTAACGAGAGAATCACTGACATGATTTCAGTTGGTCCTTTTGTGGCAGGGCTAAAATGCATGGCAAAGAGGGACTTTGCAATTAATTGCAATTCATCTGATCACTCTTCATAACATTCTGGAGTATATGCAAATTGCCATCATGCAAACTGAGGCAGCAGACTTTGTGAAAATTCATATTTGAGTCATTCTCAAAACTTTTGGCCACGACTGTAAATGTTCTGAAGGTGGAAATATCGTCTTTGGGTTAGATTGCTGTGCAAATCTAAATCCTCTATAGTCTATTAATATTAGATTAGAGAACTTTAATGTCCTCAATGAGGCAATTAATTTCACAGCATACACATCATGTTGCATACACACTATTTCACAGCATACACAACATTCTTAAAGCACCCAGAGGCTTCCCAGGCATATTATATTGTGAATAGGTTCTTATTATGGCGTTTTCTATTAGTAAAGCGCTTTATATAAATCCTATAGAGCAGTAGCATTGGCGGCAGGTAGCCTGTCAGTTAAGAGCGTTGAGCCGACTAACACAAAAGGTCGCTGATTCGATTCCCCCGAGCCGACTAGGTGACAAATGTTCCCAGGTGCCATTGAGCAAGGCACTTAACCCTAATTTGTCCTGTAAGTCGTCTGCTAAAATGTAAACATTGTAGTATTAGTGAAGAACCAGAGACTTCCCAGGCATATTGTGTAACTGTAAACATTGTAGTATTAGTGAAGAACCAGAGACTTCCCAGGCATATTGTGTAACTGTAAACATTGTAGTATTAGTGAAGAACCAGACTTCCCAGGCATATTGTGTAACTGTAAACATTGTAGTATTAGTGAAGAACCAGAGACTTCCCAGGCATATTGTGTAACTGTAAACATTGTAGTATTAGTGAAGAACCAGACTTCCCAGGCATATTGTGTAACTGTAAACATTGTAGTATTAGTGAAGAACCAGAGACTTCCCAGGCATATTGTGTAACTGTAAACATTGTAGTATTAGTGAAGAACCAGAGACTTCTCAGGCATATTGTGTAACTGTAAACATTGTAGTATTAGTGAAGAACCAGAGACTTCCCAGGCATATTGTGTAACTGTAAACATTGTAGTATTAGTGAAGAACCAGAGACTTCCCAGGCATATTGTGTAACTGTAAACATTGTAGTATTAGTGAAGAACCAGAGACTTCCCAGGCATATTGTGTAACTGTAAACATTGTAGTATTAGTGAAGAACCAGACTTCCCAGGCATATTGTGTAACTGTAAACATTGTAGTATTAGTGAAGAAACAAGACTTCCCAGGCATATTGTGTAACTGTAAACATTGACTGGATGTCTATCACTTGGCAGTGACCTTAGGACAATCTCTAGCTTCCATTCCTGCTATTTCTGGTAAATTGTAATCCAATATGTCTGGCAATCAATATCCTCATCCCCCGACTCTGAGGATGCCTCTGCTAGACTGAGTGTGTCCCAAATTTCTCCCTAAATAGTGCGCGTCTCTCTCTCTCTCTCTCTCTCTCTCTCTCTCTCTCTCTCTCTCTCTCTCTCTCTCTCTCTCTCTCTCTCTCTCTCTCTCTCTCTCTCTCTCTCTCTCTCTCTCTCTCTCTCTCTCTCTCTCTCTCTCTCTCTCTCTCTCTCTCTCTCTCTCTCTCTCTCTCTCTCTCTCTCTCTCTCTCTCTCTCTGTACGGAGATAATATCTTATCGTGAGGTTCCTAGGGGACAGGGTGTCATCTGGAATGTAGCCGTTGTCCTTGAATGACCTGTCTGCTCACATTTACAACAGAGTAATACTAATATCTAATAGTAATTAGGCGATTACAATGTGTATACAACATCAGTGACCATCTCTGCTGGCCTTATACACAAAAGCTCAATGATTTTCATAGCAAATGCCTCTTTTCTGGCCTTTGCTCATGAAAGAAATTTGGTAGTGTCATAGCGTGAACTTGGTCATCTTGCATTGAATCTCCATTGGAAACAGTTTCTACATCCACAAATGACACTCTGTTCCCTTTATGTAATACACTAGGTGTCATTTTGGAACGCAGTATTTGTCCTCTAATGACGTTTCTGGGCTTGTGTCTGGATCGTAATGCTGCTCACATCTACAATGCAGCCAGCCAGACAGCAATACCATTACCTAATAGTAGTAATACTTTTCTCCTACTAAAGGATCTTTAACATTATACACCATCTCTGGTAGCCTCGTACATAAAGGATCTATAACATTATACACCATCTCTGGTAGCCTCGTACATAAAGGATCTTTAACATTATACACCATCTCTGGTAGCTTCGTACATAAAGGATCTTTAACATTATACACCATCTCTGGTAGCTTCGTACATAAAGGATCTATAACATTATACACCATCTCTGGTAGCTTCGTACATAAAGGATCTATAACATTATACACCATCTCCGGTAGCCTAGTACATAAAGGATCTATAACATTATACACCATCTCTGGTAGCCTCGTACATAACGGATCGTTCACATTATACACCATCTCTGGTAGCCTCGTACATAAAGGATCTATAACATTATACACCATCTCCGGTAGCCTAGTACATAAAGGATCTATAACATTATACACCATCTCTGGTAGCCTCGTACATAAAGGATCTATAACATTATACACCATCTCTGGTAGCTTCGTACATAAAGGATCTTTAACATTATACACCATCTCTGGTAGCCTAGTACATAAAGGATCGTTCACATTATACACCATCTCTGGTAGCCTCGTACATAAAGGATCTATAACATTATACACCATCTCCGGTAGCCTAGTACATAAAGGATCTATAACATTATACACCATCTCTGGTAGCCTCGTACATAAAGGATCTATAACATTATACACCATCTCTGGTAGCCTCGTACATAAAGGATCTATAACATTATACACCATCTCTGGTAGCTTCGTACATAAAGGATCTATAACATTATACACCATCTCTGGTAGCCTCGTACATAAAGGATCTTTAACATTATACACCATCTCTGGTAGCCTAGTACATAAAGGATCTATAACATTAAACACCATCTCTGGTAGCCTCGTACATAAAGGATCTATAACATTATACACCATCTCTGGTAGCCTAGTACATAAAGGATCTATAACATTATACACCATCTCTGGTAGCCTAGTACATAAAGGATCTATAACATTAAACACCATCTCTGGTAGCCTCGTACATAACGGATCGTTCACATTATACACCATCTCTGGTAGCTTCGTACATAAAGGATCTATAACATTATACACCATCTCTGGTAGCCTCGTACATAAAGGATCTATAACATTATACACCATCTCTGGTAGCCTCGTACATAAAGGATCTTTAACATTATACACCATCTCTGGTAGCCTAGTACATAAAGGATCTATAACATTATACACCATCTCTGGTAGCCTCGTACATAAAGGATCTTTAACATTATACACCATCTCTGGTAGCCTAGTACATAAAGGATCTTTAACATTATACACCATCTCTGGTAGCCTCGTACAAAAAGGATTTATCATTTACATAACAAATGCATCTCTTTTTTTTCCTTTTTTTTTTTTTGCTGGTGAGAGAGATTCATAGCCGACTCATTTTAACCAGTGACATTGTCATCCTACATATCATCTCATGGATATCACCAAAACTCCTATACATAAAATACTGCTTCAGCAAATTCACTCACCATACACCTTAGGGAAACAATGGTGCTAATTAAAACCTTAAAGGGTTCTCCTATGGGGACAGCCCAGAACCCTTTTGGAAGAGTGGATCGTATACAATGTATAGTGTATAGCATATTCTGTATAGTATACTCTATTGGAGTGGTCATCACAAAGCCCTGATCTCCATCCTATATAAGATTTGTGGGCAGAACTGAAAAAGCGTGTGCGAGCAAGGAGGCCTACAAACCTGACTCAGTTACACCAGCTCTGTCAGGAGGAATGAGCCAAAATTCACCCAACTTGTGGAAGGCTACCCGAAACGTTTGACCCAATTTAAACAATATAAACACAATGCTACCAAATACTAATTGAGTGTATGTAAACTTCTGACCCACTGGGAATGTGATGAAAGAAATAAAAGCTGAAATAAATCATTGTCTCTGCTATTATTCTGACATTTCACATTCTTAAAATAAAGTGGTGATCCTAACTGACCTAAAACAGGGACTTTTTACTAGGATTAAATGTCACGAATTGTGAAAAACTACGGGTTTTTTTAAATTTCCGACTTCAACTGTATATGAAGATGTTGTGAGTTCTGGGAGAACAGTGGAGAGACAGAGAGAGAGAGAGAGAGAGACGGAGATGTTTCCCATGCCAATATAGCCCTTAAATTGAAATTGATTTGAATTGAGAGATGGAGAAAGAGCGAGACAAAGACAGAGAGAATGAGAGCGAGACAGGAAGAGAGAATTTGTGTAAGAGATGGAGAGAGAGAGAGAGCAGAGAGATGTATAGTTTGCTGCAGCTCAGTGTTCTGTGCCTCTGGGGAGTGTGTGGGCACATGGTGATAGATTCCCTCTGTTTCCATAGAAGCAACACCACGGCAACCAAGCAAGTTGCCTCTGGCATAAACAGGACAACCAATGGCCTGCAGGTAGAAAGCGTCACTACTTGTTATAAGCATGTATGACTTATAATATGTCATGTATTTTATGTAAAGGAAATGTACTCTTGCTGGCTGTTATTTAGTCAAGGATCATTAGGAGATCATTATAAAACATTATAAGGGGCTCATTCATGCTTATGATAAGTCTTATAATGCATTATAATACTGAGTCATGTGTTACTGGGACCACTAGGGTAGAAGGGAGGGTAGTGGAGGCTGGGTAGGGAGTGGGACCACTAGGGTGGAAGGGAGGGGAGTGGGGACTGGGACCACTAGGGTGGAAGGGAGGGGAGTGGGGACTGAGACCATTAGGGTGGAAGGGAGGGGAGTGGGTGATGGGACCACTAGGGTGGAAGGGAGGGTAGTGGGGACTGGGACTACTAGGGTGGAAGGGAGGGTAGTGGGGACTGGGACTACCAGGGTGGAAGGGAGGGTAGTGGGGACTGGGACCACTAGGGTGGAAGGGAGGAGAGTGGGGACTGGGACCACTAGGGTGGAAGGGAGGGTAGTAGGGGCTGGGTGTGGACTGGGACCACTAGGGTGGAAGGGAGGGTAGTGGGGGCTGGGACCACTAGGGTGGAAGGGAGGGTAGTGGGGGCTGGGACCACTAGGGTGGAAGGGAGGGTCGTGGGGGCTGGGACCACTAGGGTGGAAGGGAGGGTAGTGGGGGCTGGGGGGGCTGGACCACTAGGGTGGAAGGGAGGGTAGTGGGGGCTGGGGGGGCTGGACCACTGGAAGGGTGGTGGGGGGGGACCACTAGGGGGGGAGGGGTGGGGGCTGGGACCACTAGGGTGGAAGGGAAGGGGGCTGGGGGAGGACCACTAGGGTGTAAGGGGGCTGGGACCACTAGGGTGGAAGGGAGGGGGGCTGGGTGGGGGCTGGGACCACTAGGGTGGAAGGGAGGGTAGTGGGGGCTGGGACCACTAGGGTGGAAGGGAGGGTAGTGGGGGCTGGGACCACTAGGGTGGAAGGGGGGGTAGTGGGGACTGGGACTACTAGGGTGGAAGGGAGGGTAGTGGGGACTGGGACTACTAGGGTGGAAGGGAGGGTAGTGGGGACTCGGAACACTAGGGTGGAAGGGAGGGTAGTGGGGACTGGGACTACTAGGGTGGAAGGGAGGGTAGTGGGGACTGGGACCACTAGGGTGGAAGGGAGGGTAGAGGGACCACTAGGGTGGAAGGGAGGGTGACTGGGACCACTAGGGTGGAAGGGAGGGTAGTAGGGGCTGGGACTGGGACCACTAGGGTGGAAGGGAGGGTAGTGGGGACTGGGACCACTAGGGTGGAAGGGAGGGTAGTGGGGGACTGGGACCACTAGGGTGGAAGGGAGGGTAGTAGGGGCTGGGACCACTAGGGTGAAAGGGAGGGGAGTGGGGGATGGGGGAGGACCACTGTGGACTGGGACCACTAGGGTGGAAGGGAGGGTAGTGGGGACTGGGACCACTAGGGTGGAAGGGAGGGTAGTGGGGGCTGGGTGGACTGGGACCACTAGGGTGGAAGGGAGGGTAGTGGGGGCTGGGGGAGGACCACTAGGGTGGAAGGGAGGGTCGTGGGGGGCTGGGGGAGGACCACTAGGGTGGAAGGGAGGGTTATGGGGGCTGGGGAGGACCACTAGGGTGGAAGGGAGGGTAGTGGGGGCTGGGACCACTAGGGTGGAAGGGAGGGTAGTGGGGGCTGGGGGGTGGAAGGGACCACTAGGGTGGAAGGGAGGGTCGTGGGGCTGGGGGAGGACCACTAGGGTGGAAGGGAGGGTAGTGGGGACTGGGACCACTAGGGTGGAAGGGAGGGTCGTGGGGGCTGGGGGAGGACCACTAGGGTGGAAGGGAGGGTAGTGGGGACTGGGACCACTAGGGTGTAAGGGAGGGTAGTGGGGGCTGGGGGAGGACCACTAGGGTGGAAGGGAGGGTAGTGGGGGCTGAGTGGGGGCTGGGACCACTAGGGTGGAAGGGAGGAGAGTGGGGACTGGGACCACTAGGGTGGAAGGGAGGGTAGTGGGGGCTGGGTAAGGAGGGTGGACTGGGACCACTAGGGTGGAAGGGAGGGTAGTGGGGGCTGGGGGAGGACCACTAGGGTGGAAGGGAGGGTAGTGGGGGGGAGGGACCACTAGGGTGGAAGGGAGGGTCGTGGGGGCTGGGGAGGACCACTAGGGTGGAAGGGAGGTGGGGGGGACTGGGGAAAGGGAAGGGTGGAAGGGAGGGTAGTGGGGGCTGGGGGAGGACCACTAGGGTGGAAGGGAGGGTAGTGGGGGCTGGGACCACTAGGGTGGAAGGGAGGGTCCACTAGGGTGGGGGAGGGGAGTGGGGAGGGACCACTAGGGTGGAAGGGAGGGTAGTGGGGGCTGGGGAGGACCACTAGGGTGGAAGGGAGGGTAGGGTGGGGGACTGGGACCACTAGGGTGGAAGGGAGGGGGGCTGGGGAGGACCACTAGGGTGGAAGGGAGGGTAGTGGGGGAGGGACCACTAGGGTGGAAGGGAGGGTAGTGGGGGCTGGGGGGAGGACCACTAGGGTGGAAGGGAGGGTAGTGGGGGCTGGGGGAGGACCACTAGGGTGGAAGGGAGGGACCACTAGTGGGGGAGGGTGAGTGGGGGCTGGGACCACTAGGGTGGAAGGGAGGGTAGTGGGGGCTGGGGGAGGACCCACTAGGGTGGAAGGGAGGGTAGTGGGGGCTGGGACCACTAGGGTGGAAGGGAGGGTAGTGGGGCTGGGGGAGGACCACTAGGGTGGAAGGGAGGGTAGTGGGGCTGGGTGGAAGGGAGGGTGGGGGCTGGGACCCACTAGGGTGGAAGGGAGGGTAGTGGGGGCTGGGACCACTAGGGTGGAAGGGAGGGTAGTGCGGCTGGGTGGGATGTTTTTTTTGGGGGGGGGTTATAAGTAGTGTTGTTGTGTCTGCAATATGTCAATAAAACATTGATCACAAAAAGGAACATATTTACAAGATGAATATGGATAGAATGCTGTTAATAAAGTCATTACAGGAAGAAGAACAACGCAAACACAATAACTTAGAGAGCTTCTCCAAAACATGTAGTGTATTTTTTAAATGTTCTCTTCTTTTTCTTGTTCCGTAACCTTACCCGGTTTAATGCTCTGTAACCTTACCCGGTTTAATGCTCTGTAACCTTACCCGGTTTAATGCTCTGTAACCTTACCCGGTTTAATGCTCCGTAACCTTACCCGGTTTAATGCTCTGTAACCTTACCCGGTTTAATGCTGGAAGGGACGGTAGTAACCTTACTAGGTTTAATGCTCTGTAACCTTACCACTAGGTTTAATGCTCTGTAACCTTACCCGGTTTAATGCTCTGTAACCTTACCCGGTTTAATGCTCTGTAACCTTACCGGGGGTAGGTAGGGTGAAGGGAGGGGTTAGTTAATGCTCTGTAACCTTACCACTAGGTTTAATACTCTGGAACCTTACCCGGTTTAATGCTCTGTAACCTTACCCGGTTTAATGCTCTGTAACCTTACCTGGGTAATGTCTGGGACTACTTACCCGGTTTAATGCTCCGTAACCTTACCCTAGGTTTAATGCTCCGTAACCTTACCCGGTTTAATGCTCTGTAACCTTACCCGGTTTAATGCTCTGTAACCTTACCCGGTTTAATGCTCCGGGTGGAAGGAGGGTTACCCGGTTTAATGCTCTGTAACCTTACCCGGTTTAATGCTCCGTAACCTTACCCGGTTTAATGCTCCGTAACCTTACCCGGTTTAATGCTCCGTAACCTTACCCGGTTTAATGCTCTGTAACCTTACCCGGTTTAATGCTCTGTAACCTTACCCGGTTTAATGCTCTGTAACCTTACCCGGTTTAATGCTCTGTAACCTTACCGGTTTAATGCTCTGTAACCTTACCCGGTTTAATGCTCCGGGGCTGGGTTTACCCGGTTTAATGCTCTGTAACCTTACCCGGTTTAATGCTCTGTAACCTTACCCGGTTTAATGCTCTGTAACCTTACCCGGTTTAATGCTCCGTAACCTTACCCGGTTTAATGCTCACGTAACCTTACCCGGTTTAATGCTCTGTAACCTTACCCGGTTTAATGCTCTGTAACCTTGGGGACCCACTAGGTTTAATGCTCTGTAACCTTACCCGGTTTAATGCTCTGTAACCTTACCACTAGGTTTAATGCTCTGTAACCTTACCACGGTTTAATGCTCTGTAACCTTACCCGGTTTAATGCTCTGTAACCTTACCCTAGGTTTAATGCTCTGTAACCTTACCCGGTTTAATGCTCTGTAACCTTACCCGGTTTAATGCTCTGTAACCTTACCCGGTTTAATGCTCTGTAACCTTACCCGGTTTAATGCTCTGTAACCTTACCCGGTTTAATGCTCTGTAACCTTACCCGGTTTAATGCTCTGTAACCTTACCCGGTTTAATGCTCTGTAACCTTACCCGGTTTAATGCTCTGTAACCTTACCCGGTTTAATACTCTGTAACCTTACCCGGTTTAATGCTCTGTAACCTTACCCGGTTTAATGCTCTGTAACCTTACCCGGTTTAATGCTCTGTAACCTTACCCGGTTTAATGCTCCGTAACCATATCAGGGTTTAATGCTCTGTAACCTTATCCGGTTTAATGTTCCGTAACCTTATCAGGGTTTAATGCTCCGTAACCTTATCCGGTTTAATGCTCCGTAACCTTACCCGGTTTAATGCTCTGTAACCTTACCCGGTTTAATGCTCTGTAACCTTACCCGGTTTAATGCTCCGTAACCTTACCCGGTTTAATGCTCTGTAACCTTACCCGGTTTAATGCTCTGTAACCTTACCCGGTTTAATGCTCCGTAACCTTACCCGGTTTAATGCTCTGTAACCTTACCCGGTTTAATGCTCTGTAACCTTACCCGGTTTAATGCTCTGTAACCTTACCGGTTTAATGCTCTGTAACCTTACCGGTTTAATGTTCTGTAACCTTACCCGGTTTAATGCTCTGTAACCTTACCCGGTTTAATGCTCTGTAACCTTACCCGGTTTAATGCTCCGTAACCATATCAGGGTTTAATGCTCTGTAACCTTATCCGGTTTAATGTTCCGTAACGTTATCAGGGTTTAATGCTCCGTAACCTTATCCGGTTTAATGCTCCGTAACCTTATCAGGGTTTAATGCTCCGTAACCTTACCCGGTTTAATACTCCGTAACCATATCAGGGTTTAATGCTCTGTAACCTTATCCGGTTTAATGTTCCGTAACCTTACCCGGTTTAATGTTCTGTAACCTTATCAGGTTTAATGCTCTGTAACCTTATCCGGTTTAATGCTCCGTAACCTTATCCGGTTTAATGCTCTGTAACCTTATCAGGTTTAATGTTCCGTAACCTTATCAGGGTTTAATGTTCCGTAACCTTATCAGGGTTTAATGCTCCGTAACCTTATCAGGGTTTAATGCTCCGTAACCTTACCGGTTTAATGCTCCGTAACCTTATCAGGGTTTAATGTTCCGTAACCTTATCCAGTTTAATGCTCCGTAACCTTATCAGGGTTTAATGCTCCGTAACCATATCAGGGTTTAATGCTCCGTAACCTTATCCGGTTTAATGTTCCGTAACCTTATCAGGGTTTAATGCTCCGTAACCTTATCAGGGTTTAATGCTCCGTAACCTTATCCGGTTTAATGCTCCGTAACCTTATCAGGGTTTAATGCTCCGTAACCTTACCCGGTTTAATGCTCCGTAACCATATCAGGGTTTAATGTTCCGTAACCTTATCAGGGTTTAATGTTCCGTAACCTTATCAGGGTTTAATGTTCCGTAACCTTATCAGGGTTTAATGCTCCGTAACCTTATCAGGGTTTAATGCTCCGTAACCTTACCGGTTTAATGCTCCGTAACCTTATCAGGGTTTAATGTTCCGTAACCTTATCCGGTTTAATGCTCCGTAACCTTATCAGGGTTTAATGCTCCGTAACCATATCAGGGTTTAATGCTCCGTAACCTTATCCGGTTTAATGTTCCGTAACCTTATCAGGGTTTAATGCTCCGTAACCTTATCAGGGTTTAATGCTCCGTAACCTTATCCGGTTTAATGCTCCGTAACCATATCAGGGTTTAATGCTCCGTAACCTTATCCGGTTTAATGTTCCGTAACCTTATCCGGTTTAATGTTCCGTAACCTTATCAGGGTTTAATGTTCCGTAACCTTATCCGGTTTAATGCTCCGTAACCTTATCCGGTTTAATGCTCCGTAACCTTATCAGGGTTTAATGCTCCGTAACCTTATCCGGTTTAATGCTCTGTAACCTTATCCGGTTTAATGTTCCGTAACCTTATCCGGTTTAATGCTCTGTAACCTTACCCGGTTTAATGCTCCGTAACCTTATCCGGTTTAATGCTCCGTAACCTTGTCCGGTTTAATGTTCCGTAACCTTATCCGGTTTAATGTTCCGTAACCTTATCAGGGTTTAATGCTCCGTAACCTTATCAGGTTTAATGCTCCGTAACCTTATCAGGGTTTAATGTTCCGTAACCTTATCCGGTTTAATGCTCCGTAACCTTATCCGGTTTAATGCTCCGTAACCTTATCCGGTTTAATGCTCCGTAACCTTATCAGGGTTTAATGCTCTGTAACCTTATCAGGGTTTAATGCTCCGTAACCTTATCAGGGTTTAATGTTCCGTAACCTTATCAGGGTTTAATGCTCCGTAACCTTATCAGGGTTTAATGTTCCGTAACCTTATCAGGGTTTAATGCTCCGTAACCTTATCCGGTTTAATGCTCCGTAACCTTATCAGGGTTTAATGTTCCGTAACCTTATCAGGGTTTAATGTTCCGTAACCTTATCCGGTTTAATGCTCTGTAACCTTACCCGGGTTTAATGCTCCGTAACCTTATCCGGTTTAATGCTCCGTAACCTTGTCCGGTTTAATGTTCCGTAACCTTATCCGGTTTAATGTTCCGTAACCTTATCAGGGTTTAATGCTCCGTAACCTTATCCGGTTTAATGCTCCGTAACCTTATCAGGGTTTAATGCTCCGTAACCTTACCCGGTTTAATACTCCGTAACCATATCAGGGTTTAATGCTCCGTAACCTTATCCGGTTTAATGTTCCGTAACCTTATCCGGTTTAATGTTCCGTAACCTTATCAGGGTTTAATGTTCCGTAACCTTATCAGGGTTTAATGTTCCGTAACCTTATCCGGTTTAATGCTCCGTAACCTTATCCGGTTTAATGCTCCGTAACCTTATCAGGGTTTAATGTTCCGTAACCTTATCAGGGTTTAATGTTCCGTAACCTTATCAGGGTTTAATGCTCCGTAACCTTATCAGGGTTTAATGCTCCGTAACCTTACCGGTTTAATGCTCCGTAACCTTATCAGGGTTTAATGTTCCGTAACCTTATCAGGGTTTAATGCTCCGTAACCTTATCAGGGTTTAATGTTCCGTAACCTTATCAGGGTTTAATGCTCCGTAACCTTATCAGGGTTTAATGTTCCGTAACCTTATCAGGGTTTAATGCTCCGTAACCTTATCAGGGTTTAATGTTCCGTAACCTTATCAGGGTTTAATGCTCCGTAACCTTATCCGGTTTAATGCTCTGTAACCTTACCCGGTTTAATGCTCCGTAACCATATCAGGGTTTAATGCTCCGTAACCTTATCCGGTTTAATGCTCCGTAACCTTATCAGGTTTAATGTTCCGTAACCTTATCAGGGTTTAATGCTCCGTAACCTTATCCGGTTTAATGTTCCGTAACCTATCAGGGTTTAATGCTCCGTAACCTTATCCGGTTTAATGCTCCGTAACCTTATCCGGTTTAATGCTCCGTAACCATATCAGGGTTTAATGCTCCGTAACCTTATCCGGTTTAATGTTCCGTAACCTTATCCGGTTTAATGTTCCGTAACCTTATCAGGGTTTAATGTTCCGTAACCTTATCCGGTTTAATGCTCCGTAACCTTATCCGGTTTAATGCTCCGTAACCTTATCAGGGTTTAATGTTCCGTAACCTTATCAGGGTTTAATGTTCCGTAACCTTATCAGGGTTTAATGTTCCGTAACCTTATCCGGTTTAATGCTCCGTAACCTTATCAGGGTTTAATGTTCCGTAACCTTATCAGGGTTTAATGCTCCGTAACCTTATCAGGGTTTAATGTTCCGTAACCTTATCAGGGTTTAATGCTCCGTAACCTTATCAGGGTTTAATGCTCCGTAACCTTATCCGGTTTAATGCTCCGTAACCTTATCAGGGTTTAATGTTCCGTAACCTTATCAGGGTTTAATGTTCCGTAACCTTATCCGGTTTAATGCTCTGTAACCTTACCCGGTTTAATGCTCCGTAACCTTATCCGGTTTAATGTTCCGTAACCTTATCCGGTTTAATGTTCCGTAACCTTATCAGGGTTTAATGCTCCGTAACCTTATCCGGTTTAATGCTCCGTAACCATATCAGGGTTTAATGCTCCGTAACCTTATCCGGTTTAATGTTCCGTAACCTTATCAGGGTTTAATGCTCCGTAACCTTATCCGGTTTAATGTTCCGTAACCTTATCCGGTTTAATGTTCCGTAACCTTATCAGGGTTTAATGTTCCGTAACCTTATCAGGGTTTAATGCTCCGTAACCTTATCCGGTTTAATGCTCCGTAACCTTATCAGGGTTTAATGTTCCGTAACCTTATCAGGGTTTAATGTTCCGTAACCTTATCAGGGTTTAATGTTCCGTAACCTTATCAGGGTTTAATGTTCCGTAACCTTATCAGGGTTTAATGCTCCGTAACCTTACCGGTTTAATGCTCCGTAACCTTATCAGGGTTTAATGTTCCGTAACCTTATCCGGTTTAATGCTCCGTAACCTTATCAGGGTTTAATGTTCCGTAACCTTATCAGGGTTTAATGCTCCGTAACCTTATCAGGGTTTAATGTTCCGTAACCTTATCAGGGTTTAATGCTCCGTAACCTTATCAGGGTTTAATGTTCCGTAACCTTATCAGGGTTTAATGTTCCGTAACCTTATCAGGTTTAATGCCTGTAACCTTATCAGGGTTTAATGTTCCGTTTAATGCTCCGTAACCTATCAGGGTTTAATGCTCCGTAACCTTATCAGGGTTTAATGTTCCCTTATCAGTAACCTTATCAGGGTTTAATGTTCCGTAACCTTATCAGGGTTTAATGCTCCGTAACCTTATCCGGTTTAATGCTCCAGGGTTTAATGCTCCGTAACCTTATCAGGTTTAATGCCCGTAACCTTATCAGGGTTTAATGCTCCGTAACCTTATCAGGTTTAATGCTCCGTAACCTTATCAGGTTTAATGTTCCGTAACCTTATCAGGGTTTAATGCCCGTAACCTTATCAGGTTTAATGCTCCGTAACCTTATCAGGTTTAATGTTCCGTAACCTTATCAGGGTTTAATGCTTCCGGTAACCTTATCCGGGTTTAATGTTCCGTAACCTTATCAGGTTTAATGTTCCGTAACCTTATCCGGTTTAATGTTCCGTAACCTTATCAGGTTTAATGTTCCGTAACCTTATCAGGGTTTAATGCTCCGTAACCTTATTTAATGGTTTAATTTAATGTTCCGTAACCTTATCAGGGTTTAATGTTCCGTAACCTTATCAGGTTTAATGCTCCGTAACCTTATCCGGTTTAATGCTCCGTAACCTTATCAGGTTTAATGCTCCGTAACCTTATCAGGTTTAATGCTTTAATGTAACCTTATCAGGTTTAATGTTCCGTAACCTTATCAGGGTTTAATGTTCCGTAACCTTATCAGGGTTTAATGTTCCGTAACCTTATCAGGGTTTAATGTTCCGTAACCTTATCAGGGTTTAATGCTCCGTAACCTTATCAGGTTTAATGCTCCGTAACCTTATCAGGGTTTAATGTTCCGTAACCTTATCAGGGTTTAATGTTCCGTAACCTTATCAGGGTTTAATGCTCCGTAACCTTATCAGGGTTTAATGTTCCGTAACCTTATCAGGTTTAATGCTCCGTAACCTTATCAGGGTTTAATGTTATCAGGGTTAATGTTATCACCTTATCAGGTTTAATGTTCCGTAACCTTATCAGGGTTTAATGTTCCGTAACCTTATCAGGGTTTAATGCTCCGTAACCTTATCAACCTTATCAGGGTTTAATGTTCCGTAACCTTATCAGGTTTAATGCTCTGTAACCTTACCCGGTTTAATGCTCCGTATCAGGGTTTAATGCTCCGTAACCTTATCAGGGTTTAATGTTCCGTAACCTTATCAGGGTTTAATGCCCGTAACCTTATCAGGGTTTAATGCTCCGTAACCTTATCAGGTTTAATGCTCCGTAACCTTATCAGGGTTTAATGCCCGTAACCTTACCGTTTAATGTTCTTATCAGGTTTAATGTTCCGGTTTAATGTTCCGTAACCTTATCCGGTTTAATGTTCCTTTATCAGGGTTTAATGTTCCGTAACCTTATCAGGGTTTAATGTTCCTTATCAGGTTTAACCTTATCAGGGTTTAATGTTCCGTAACCTTATCAGGGTTTAATGTTCCGTAACCTTATCAGGGTTTAATGTTCCGTAACCTTATCAGGGTTTAATGTTCCGTAACCTTATCAGGGTTTAATGTTCCGTAACCTTATCCGGTTTAATGCTCCGTAACCTTATCAGGGTTTAATGTTCCGTAACCTTATCCGGTTTAATGCTCCGTAACCTTATCAGGGTTTAATGTTCCGTAACCTTATCCGGTTTAATGCTCCGTAACCTTATCAGGGTTTAATGTTCCGTAACCTTATCAGGGTTTAATGCTCCGTAACCTTATCAGGGTTTAATGCTCCGTAACCTTATCAGGGTTTAATGTTCCGTAACCTTATCAGGGTTTAATGCTCCGTAACCTTATCAGGGTTTAATGTTCCGTAACCTTATCAGGGTTTAATGCTCCGTAACCTTATCAGGGTTTAATGCTCCGTAACCTTATCAGGTTTAATGTTTTATCAGGGTTTAATGCTCCGTAACCTTATCAGGGTTTAATGCTCCGTAACCTTATCAGGGTTTAATGCTCCGTAACCAGGTTAATGCAAGGGTTAATGCCGTCCGGTAACCTTATCAGGGTTTAATGCTCCGTAACCTTATCAGGGTTTAATGTTCCGTCCTTATCAGGGTTTAATGCTCCGTAACCTTATCAGGGTTTAATGCTCCGTAACCTTATCAGGGTTTAATGTTCCGTAACCTTATCAGGGTTTAATGCTCCGTAACCTTATCAGGGTTTAATGCTCCGTAACCTTATCCAGTTTAATGCTCCGTAACCTTACCGGTTTAATGCTCCGTAACCTTATCCGGTTTAATGTTCCGTAACCTTATCCGGTTTAATGTTCCGTAACCTTATCCGGTTTAATGCTCCGTAACCTTATCCGGTTTAATGTTCCGTAACCTTATCCGGTTTAATGCTCCGTAACCTTACCGGTTTAATGTTCCGTAACCTTATCCGGTTTAATGCTCTATAATAGAGGTCGACCGATTATGATTTTTCAACGCCGATACCGATTATTGGAGGACCAAAAAAAACCTGATACAGATTAATCGGACGGTTTTTATTTATTTATTTATTTGTAATAATGGCAATTACAACAACACTGAATGAACACTTATTTTAACTTAATATAATACATCAATAAAATCCATTTAGCCTCAAATAAATAATGAAACATGTTCAATTTGGTTTAAATAATCCAAAAACAAAGTGTTGGAGAAGAAAGTAATATGTGCCAATATGCAATATATGTGCCATGTAAAAATATGTGCCATGTAAAAAAGCTAACGTTTAAGTTCCTTGCTCAGAACATGAGAACATATGAAAGCTGGTGGTTCCTTTTAACATGATACTTCAACATTAACTTCAATATTCAATAATAATTAAGTTAATATAGTATTTATAGGACTATTTCTCTCTATACCATTTGTATTTCATTAACCTTTGACTATTGGATGTTCTTATAGGCATTTTAGTATTGCCAGTGTAACAGTATAGCTTCCGTCCCTCTCCTCGCCCCTCCCTGGGCTCGAACCAGGAACACAACAGCCACCCTTGAAGCAGTGTTACCCATGCAGAGCAAGGGGAACAACCACTCCAAGTCTCAGAGCGAGTGACGTTTGAAACAGTATTAGCGCACACCCAGCTAACTAGCTAGCCATTTCACATCGGTTACACCAATCATTAGGCTGATAGGCATGAAGTCATAAACAGCGCTGTGCTTGCATAGAGCTGCTGGCAAAAGCACGACAGTACTATTTGAATGAATGCTTACGAGCCTGCTGCTGCCAACCATCACTCAGTCAGACTGCTCTATCAGATCATAGATTTAATTATAACATAACACACAGAAATACGAGACTTTGGTCATTAATATGGTCGAATCCAGAAACTATCATTTCCGAAAACAAAACGTTTATTCTTTCAGTGAAATACGGAACCGTTCGGGATTTTATCTAACGGGTGGCATCCCTAAATCTAAATATTCCTGTTACATTGTACAACCTTCAATGTTATGTCATAATTACGTAAAATTCTGGCAAATTAGTTCGCAATGAGCCAGGAGGCCCAAACTGTTGCATATACCCTGACTCTGCGTGTAATGAACTCAAGAGAAATGACACAATTTCATCTGGTTAATATTGCTTGCTAAACTGGATTAGTAGTTATAACTAGTGATTATGATCGATTGTTTTTTTATAAGATAAATTTAATGCTAGCTAGCAATTTACCTTGGCTTCTACTGCATTCGCGTAACAGGCAGGCTCCTCGTGTAGTGCAATGGTTAGAGCGTTGGACTAGTTAACTGTATGGTTGCAAGATTGGATCCCCTGAGCTGACAAGGTGAAAATCTGCCGTTCTGCCCCTGAAGAAGGCAGTTAACCCACCGTTCCTAGGCCGTCATTGACAATAGTGATGTGTTCTTGGCACTGACTTGCCTAGTTAAATAAAGGTATAAAAATTAAAAAATACATTTTTTTTTTTCATCCGAAATCAGCACCCAAAAATACCGATTTCCGATTGTTATGAAAACTTTAAATCGGCCCTAATTAATCGGCCATTCAGATTAATCGGTCGACCTCTACCATAGCTGGTTTAATGTTCCGTAACCACAAAACACTGTAGTGTCCCATCCCCTTATTAATACAAGTGACTGGGCTGATCTTGTCAATGCTCTCATTTACCTTATGATGTCTAATCCCCCACACCTACTGCATGATGTCTAATCCCCCATATCTACTCTATTACATCTAATCCCCCAAACCTACTACATGATGTCTAATCCCCCATATCTACTCTATTACATCTAATCCCCCATACCTACTCTATTACATCTAATCCCCCATACCTACTCTATTCTATCTAATCCCCCATACCTACTCTATTACATCTAATCCCCCATACCTACTCTATTCTATCTAATCCCCCATACCTATTCTATTACATCTAATCCCCCATACCTACTCTATTCTATCTAATCCCCCATACCTATTTCTATTACATCTAATCCCCCATACCTACTCTATTATGTCTAATCCCCCATACCTACTCTATTACATCTAATCCCCCAAACCTACTACATGATGTCTAATCCCCCATATCTACTCTATTACGTCTAATCCCCCATACCTACTCTATTCTATCTAATCCCCCATACCTACTCTATTACATCTAATCCCCCATACCTACTCTATTCTATCTAATCCCCCATACCTACTCTATTACATCTAATCCCCCATACCTACTCTATTACATCTAATCCCCCATACCTACTCTATTACATCTAATCCCCAAACCTACTACATGATGTCTAATCCCCATATCTACTCTATTATATCTAATCCCCATACCTACTCTATTACATCTAATCCCCTATACCTACTCTATTACATCTAATCCCCCATACCTACTCTATTACATCTAATCCCCCATACCTACTCTATTCATCTAATCCCCCATACCTACTCTATTACATATAATCCCCCATACCTACTCTATGATGTCTAATCCCCCACACCTACTCTATTACATCTAATCCCTCATACCTACTCTATTACATCTAATCCTCCATACCTACTCTATTACATCTAATCCCCCATACCTACTCTATTATATCTAATCCCCCATACCTACTCTATTACATCTAATCCCCCATACCTACTCTATTACATCTAATCCCCCATACCTACTCTATTACATCTAATCCCCCATACCCACTCTATTCTATCTAATCCCCCATACCTACTCTATTACATCTAATCCCCCATACCTACTCTATTACATCTAATCCCCCATACCTACTCTATTACATCTAATCCCTCATACCCACTCTATTCTATCTAATCCTCCATACCTACTCTATTACGTCTAATCCCCCATACCTACTCTATTACGTCTAATCCCCCATACCTACTCTATTACATCTAATCCCCCATACCTACTCTATTCTATCTAATCCCCCATACCTACTCTATTACATCTAATCCCCCATACCTACTCTATTACATCTAATCCACCATACCTACTCTATTACATCTAATCCACCATACCTACTCTATTACATCTAATCCCCCACACCTACTCTATTACATCTAATCCCCCATACCTACTCTATTCATCTAATCCCCCATACCTACTCTATTACATCTAATCCCCCATACCTACTCTATTACATCTAATCCCCCATACCTACTCTATTACATCTAATCCCCCATACCTACTCTATTCTATCTAATCCCCCATACCTACTCTATTGCATCTAATCTCCAATACCTACTCTATTCATCTAAACCCCCATACCTACTCTATTACATCTAATCCCCATACCTATTCTATTACATCTAATCCCCCACACCTACTCTATTACATCTAATCCCCCATACCTACTCTATTACATCTAATCCCCCATACCTACTCTATTACATCTAATCCCCCATACCTACTCTATTACATCTAATCCCCCATACCTACTCTATTACATCTAATCCCCCATACCTACTCTATTATATCTAATCCCCCATACCTACTCTATTACATATAATCTCCAATACCTACTCTATTCTATCTAAACCCCCATACCCACTCTATTCTATCTAATCCCCCATACCTATTCTATTACATCTAATCCCCCATATCTACTCTATTACGTCTAATCCCCAATACCTATTACATATAATTACATATAATCCCCATACCTACTCTATTACGTCTAATCCCCCATACCTACTCTATTACATCTAATCCCCCATACCTACTCTATTACGTCTAATCCCCCATACCTACTCTATTACGTCTAATCCCCCATACCTACTCTATTACATCTAATCCCCCATATCTACTCTATTACATCTAATCCCCCATATCTAGTCTATTACATCTAATCCCCCATACCTATTCCATGTCTAATCCCCATATCTACTCTATTACATCTAATCCCCCATACCTACTCTATTACATCTAATCCCCCATATCTACTCTATTACGTCTAATCCCCCATACCTACTCTATTACATATAATCCCCCATACCTACTCTATTCTATATAATCCCCCATACCTACTCTATTCTATCTAATCCCCCATACCTACTCTATTACATCTAATCCCCCATACCTACTCTATTACATATAATCCCCCATACCTACTCTATTATATCTAATCCCCCATACCTACTCATGATGTCTAATCCCCCATATCTAGTCTATGATGTCTAATCCCCCATACCTACTCTATTACATCTAATCCCCCATACCTACTCTATTACATCTAATCCCCCATACCTATTACATTACATCTAATCCCCCATACCTACTCTATTACGTCTAATCCCCCATACCTACTCTATTACATCTAATCCCCCATACCTACTCTATTCTATCTAATCCCCATACCTACTCTATTCTATCTAATCCCCCATACTTACTCTATTACATCTAATCCCCCATATCTACTCTATTACGCCTAATCCCCATACCTACTCTATTACGTCTAATCCCCCATACCTACTCTATTATGTCTAATCCCCCATACCTACTACTATGATACATCTAATCCCCCATACCTACTCTATTACATCTAATCCCCTACTCTATACCTAATCTATTACATCTAATCCCCCATACCTACTCTATTACATCTAATCCCCCATACCTACTCTATTACATCTAATCCCCCATACCTACTCTATTACATCTAATCCCCCATACCTACTCTATTACATCTAATCCCCCATACCTACTCTATTACATCTAATCCCCCATACCTACTCTATTACATCTAATCCCCCATACCTACTCTATTACATCTAATCCCCCATACCTACTCTATTACATATCTAATCCCCCATACCTACTCTATTACATCTAATCCCCCATACCTACTCTATTACATCTAATCCCCCATACCTACTCTATTACATCTAATCCCCCATACCTACTCTATTACATCTAATCCCCCATACCTACTCTATTACATCTAATCCCCCATACCTACTCTATTACATCTAATCCCCCATACCTACTCTATTATATCTAATCCCCATACCTACTCTATTACATCTAATCCCCCATACCTACTCTATTACGCCTAATCCCCCATACCTACTCTATTACGTCTAATCCCCCATACCTACTCTATTACGTCTAATCCCCCATACCTACTCTATTACGTCTAATCCCCCATACCTACTCTATTACATCTAATCCCCCATACCTACTCTATTACATCTAATCCCCCATACCTACTCTATTACCTCTAATCCCCCATACCTACTCTATTATGTCTAATCCCCCATATCTACTCTATTACATCTAATCCCCCATACCTACTCTATTACGTCTAATCCCCCATACCTACTCTATTACGCTAATCCCCCATACCTACTCTATTACATATAATCCCCCATACCTACTCTATTACATCTAATCCCCCATAACTACTCTATTACGTCTAATCCCCTAAACCTATCCCTAATCCCCCATACCTACTCTATTACATCTAATCCCCCATACCTACTCTATTATATCTAATCCCCCATACCTACTACATTACATCTAATCCCCCATACCTACTCTATTACATCTAATCCCCCATACCTACTCTATTACATCTAATCCCCCATACCTACTCTATTACATCTAATCCCCCATACCTACTCTATTACATCTAATCCCCCATACCTACTCTATTACATCTAATCCCCCATACCTACTCTATTACATCTAATCCCCCATACCTACTCTATTACATCTAATCCCCCCCCATACCTACTCTATTACATCTAATCCCCCATACCTACTCTATTACATCTAATCCCCCATACCTACTCTATTACATCTAATCCCCCCATACCTACTCTATTACGTCTAATCCCCCATACCTACTCTATTACATCTAATCCCCCATACCTACTCTATTACTCTAATCCCCCATACCTACTCTATTACATCTAATCCCCCATACCTACTCTATTACATCTAATCCCCCATACCTACTCTATTACATCTAATCCCCCATACCTACTCTATTACATCTAATCCCCCATACCTACTCTATTACATCTAATCCCCCATACCTACTCTATTACATCTAATCCCCCATACCTACCCCCATACCTATTACTATTACATCTAATCCCCATACCTACTCTATTACATCTAATCCCCCATACCTACTCTATTACATCTAATCCCCCATACCTATTCTATTACATCTAATCCCCATACCTACTCTATTACATCTAATCCCCCATACCTACTCTATTACATCTAATCCCCCATACCTACTCTATTACATCTAATCCCCCATACCTACTCTACATACATCTAATCCCCCATACCTACTCTATTACATCTAATCCCCCATACCTATTACATGATGTCTAATCCCCATACCTACTACTATTACATCTAATCCCCCATACCTACTCTATTACATCTAATCCCCCATACCTACTCTATTACATCTAATCCCCCATACCTACTCTATTACATCTAATCCCCCATACCTACTCTATTACATCTAATCCCCCATACCTACTCTATTACGTCTAATCCCCCATACCTACTCTATTACATCTAATCCCCCATACCTACTCTATTCTATCTAATCCCCCATACCTAATCTACTATTATATCTAATCCCCCATACCTACTCTATTACATCTAATCCCCCATACCTACTCTATTACTATCTAATCCCCCATATTATATTATTACGTCTAATCCCCCATACCTATTCTATTACATCTAATCCCCCATACCTACTCTATTACGTCTAATCCCCCATACCTACTCTATTACATCTAATCCCCCATACCTACTCTATTACATGTCTAATCCCCCATACCTACTCTATTACATCTAATCCCCCATACCTACTCTATTACATGAATCCCCCATACTAATCCTAATCCCATATCTACTCTCTTACACCTAATCCCCCATACCTACTCTATTACGTCTAATCCCCATATCTACTCTATTACGTCTAATCCCCCATACCTACTCTATTACATCTAATCCCCCTATACCTACTCTATTACGTCTAATCCCCCATACCTACCCTACCTACTATCTAAACCCCCATATTATGTCTAATCCCCCATACCTACTCTATTACATCTAATCCCCCATACCTACTCTATTACGTCTAATCCCCCATATCTACTCTATTACACCTAATCCCCCATACCTACTCTATTACGTCTAATCCCCCATATCTACTCTATTACGTCTAATCCCCCATACCTACTCTATTACGTCTAATCCCCCATACCTACTCTATTACATCTAATCCCCCATACCTACTCTATTACATCTAATCCCCCATACCTACTCTATTACATCTAATCCCCCATACCTACTCTATTACATCTAATCCCCCATACCTACTCTATTACGTCTAATCCCCCATACCTACTCTATTACTCTATCTAATCCCCCATACCTACTCTATTACATCTAATCCCCCATACCTACTCTATTCCTATCTAATCCCCCTATACCTACTCTATTACGTCTAATCCCCATACCTACTCTATTACGTCTAATCCCCATACCTACTACTATTATTCTATCTAATCCCCCATACCTACTCTATTACATCTAATCCCCCATACCTACTACATGATGTCTAATCCCCCATACCTACTCTATTACATCTAATCCCCCATACCTACTCTAATTACCTACTCTATTACGTCTAATCCCCCATACCTACTCTATGACATCTAATCTAATCCCCCATACCTACTACTATTACATCTAATCCCCCATACCTACTCTATTACATCTAATCCCCCATACCTACTCTATTACATCTAATCCCCCATACCTACTCTATTCTATCTAATCCCCATACCTACTCTATTACATCTAATCCCCCCTATACCTACTCTATTATATCTAAACCCCCATACCTACTCTAATCCCCCATACCTACTCTATTAATCTAATCCCCCATACCTACTCTATTACATCGAATCCCCCCCCTATACCTACTGTATTATATCTAATCCCCCATACCTACTCTATTACATCTAATCCCCCATACCTACTCTATTACACATAATCCCCCATACCTACTCTATTATGTCTAATCCCCCATATCTACTCTATTACGTCTAATCCCCCATACCTACTCTATTACGTCTAATCCCCCATACCTACTCTATTACATATAATCCCCCATACCTACTAGATGTACTGTAGGTGACTTTGCCTTGTTATTTTCATATCATATGTTATTCTCTCACCAGTGGGAAATGAATTGAAACAGTCCTGTCCTGTTGTATTCATCTATTAAAAGACAACCTGTCTCACTGACTGAAAACATCATACATTAGTGGCATTGAGGCCAAGTGAAACACACACACACACACACACACACACACACACAGTGGGGAGTCTTTATCTCAGCAGTAGGTTAAATCTGGCAAGGCTTCAAATATGAATAGCCATTAGTTGATATAAATGGTGTCTCCCCTGTGGTCTGTAGTTGCTCTGTTCTGCTCTACTATGCTCTGTTCTGCTCTACTATGCTCTGTTCTGCTCTACTATGCTCTGTTCTGCTCTGTTCTGCTCTACTATGCTCTGTTCTGCTCTACTATGCTCTGCTCTGCTCTACTATGCTCTACTATGCTATGCTCTGCTCTGCTCTGCTATGCTATGCTCTGCTCTGCTCTGCTCTGCTCTGCTCTGCTCTACTCTGCTCTGCTCTGCTCTACTCTGCTCTGCTCTGCTCTGCTCTACTATGCTCTGCTCTCAGGCCTTTTCTTCCCATGTGTTTTGAGACAGTTGAAGAAAAGACATTTATAACATAGCCTTTATAGGCCTACACTATTCACTTAGAAACTTTGGAGTCCCATATGTTAACCCTCACAACCATACCTTACACCTATCTAAACCACTGAGGAGAGGTGACACACAGTGAATGTTCCTGACTGTCCAAGATGCAGTTTTGACTTAAATCTGCTTGAAAATCTATGGCAAGACCTGAAAATTATGGCTGTCTAGCAATGATCAACAACCACTTTTGACAGAGCTTGAAGAATTGTAAAAAGAATAATGGACAAATGATGCACACTCCAGGTGTGGAAAGCTCTTAGAGGTTTACCCAGAAACACTCACCTCTGTTATCGCTGCCAAAGATGATTCTAACATGTATTGACTCAAGGGGTTGAATACTGATCTAATCAAGATATACAGTGCCTTGCAAAAGTATTCATCTCCCTTGGTATTTTTCCTATTTTGTTGCGTTACAACCTGTAATTTAAATGGATTTTTATTTGGATTTCATGTAATGGACATACACAAAATAGTCCAAATTGGTGAAGTGAAATGAAAAAAATAACTTGATTCAAAAAATTCTAAAAAAATTAAATACGGAAAACCTGCCAAGAGATGGCTGCCCACCAAAACTCACAAACCAGGCAAGGAGGGCAACAAAGATACCAAAGATAACCCTGAAGGAGCTGCAAAGCTCCCCAGCGGAGATTGGAATATCTGTCCATAGGACCACTTTCAGCCGTACACTCTACAGAGCTGGGCTTTACAGAACATTTTTTAGAGAAGAAAATAAGCAAACACACTTGGTGTTCACCAAAAGGCATGTAGGAGACTCCCCAAATATATGGAAGAAGGTACTCTGGTCAGATGAGACTAAAATTTAGCTTTTTGGCCATCAAGAAAAACACTGTCTGGTGCAAACCCAACACCTCTCATCACTCTGAGAACACCATCCCCACAGTTAAGCATGGTGGTGGCAGCATCATGCTGTAGGGATGTTTTTCATCAGCAGGGACTGGGAAACTGGTCAGAATTGAAGGAATGATGGATGGTGCTAAATACAGGGACATTCTTGAAGGAAACCTGTTTCAGTCTTCCAGAGATTTGAGACTGGGACGGAGGTTCACCTTCCAGCAGGACAATGGCCCTAAGCATACTGCTAAAGCAACACTCGAGTGGTTTAAGGGGAAACATTTAAATGTCTTGGAATGGCCTAGTCAAAGACCAGACCTCAATCCAATTGAGAATCTGTGATGATCCGGAGATGATCCGTTCATCTACTCTGTATCTCAAAAAGACACAGTGGTTGGAACCAAAAATCTCAAGTTTGGACTCATTAGACCAAAGAACACATTTCCACCGGTCTAATGTCCATTGCTCATGTTTCTTGGCCCAAGCAAGTCTCTTCTTATTATTGGTGGCCTTTAGTAGTGGTTTCTTTGCAGCAATTTGACCAAGAAGGCCTGATTCACACAGTCTCTTCTGAACAGTTGATGTTGAGATGTGTCTGTTATTTGAAGTATTTATTTGGGCTGCAATCTGAGGTGCAGTTAAGTCGAATGAACTTATCCTCTGCAGCAGAGGTAACTCTAGGTCTTCCTTTCCTGTGGCGGTCCTCATGAGAGCCAGTTAACTCTAATAAATGTATCCTCTGCAGCAGAGGTAACTCTGGGTCTTCCTTTCCTGTGGCGGTACTCATGAGAGCCAGTTTCATCATAGTGCTTGATGGTTTTTGAAGAAACTTTCAAAGTTCTTGAAATTTTCCAAATTAACTGACCTTGTCTTAAAGTAATGATGGACTGTCATTTCTCTTTGCTTATCTGAGCTGTTCTTGTCATAATATGGACTTGGTCTTTTACCAAATAGGGCTATCTTCTGTATACCACCCCTACTTTGTCACAACACAACTGATTGGCTCAAACACATTCAGGAAAGAAATTCCAAAGATGAACTTTTAACAAGGCACACCTGTTTATTGAAATGCATTCCAGGTTACTACCTCATGAAGTTGGTTGAGAGAATGCCAAGAGTGTCCAGGGCTGGCATCAAGGCAAAGGGTGGATACATTGAAGAAACTCAAATATAACATATATTTTGATTTGTTTAACACTTTTTTGGTTACTACATGATTCCATGTGTTATTTCATAGTTTTGATGTCTTCACTATTATTCTACAATGTAGAAAATAGTTTTTTTTTTAAATAAAGAAAAACCCTTGAATGAGTAGGTGTTCTAAAAACTTTTGACTGGAACTATATATATATTTTTTAATGTATTTTGTGTAGATTTGTTGACAAAAAAAAGGTGGATGAGCTGGCCAATCAGCGGTCTACTCGCATTAATATTTGTAACGACCGGTATAAACCCACACTCTTCTGTTATTGGGATACGCCCACACCATTATTTTGTTGGGGGTACACCCACACCATTCTAACACTGAAAAGCTGCTTTTTAACACCTGTTAAACTCTACCGCCCCCTTGTGGCATTTTCAAAACTTCACGTAATATCGTATACTACCCTCATAAAATACATTTTGGTTTCAAAACTATAAGTCCTACAAACACATACTTAGTACTGTTAGAAAGGTGTGAACTACAGAATTCAGATAAAGGTCTCAGAAACTACTATAGATGTTGTTGTTTTTTCTCTGAGGTGGGGGGGGTAAGAGATTTAAAAGTCTTGATTGGTGACATATTTTATCTCCAATTACTGTTCTAAAATTATATTTTTGTGCAAAATTGTGTTGTTTACATTTTTCCTTACCTAATGGTGGTGCTCTAAACATGCATAAATTCCCTTAGGAACACAATTTAAAAGCACAGGGCTTGTGAAAAGTTTTTTTTGGTCTTACAGGTTTGATAAACACAGAGTGGACAAAACATTAAGAACACCTTCCTAATATTGAGTTGCATTTTTATGACATTGCCAGCAGTAAGATTTCAGTTTGATTTCCAAAAAGACTAGGCCTGTCGTTTTCAAATGATATGTCACTTTCTATTTTTTTTTAAATAAATAATTATGTGTGGGTGGAAGGGATGGGGGGGGTACCCCCCCAAACTCAAATCAACCACTCAGAGTTTAACAGAATTTATAAACATACTTAATTACCATACAATTTTTTGGGAAGGAAAACTATTTCATTGATATTGTAAGTAATTATAGGTCATATTTCATAGACATCTGGAAACACTGGACAGTTACTTTAAATCAATAGCATTCCACAGTGCCTTGTCCCGCATCTCTCTCTGTGGAGAGTTAACCAATCCATTCTTCTCTTCCAGGAGAGGACATTAAAGGCATAGTGGTTTGTGTGTTCCAGGAGAGGACATTAAAGGCATAGTGATGTGTGTGTGTTCCAGGAGAGGACATTAAAGGCATAGTGGTTTGTGTGTGTTCCAGGAGAGGACATTAAAGGCATAGTGGTTTGTGTGTTCCAGGAGAGGACATTAAAGGCATAGTGGTGTGTGTGTGTTCCAGGAGAGGACATTAAAGGCATAGTGGTGTGTGTGTGTTCCAGGAGAGGACATTAAAGGCATAGTGGTTTGTGTGTTCCAGGAGAGGACATTAAAGGCATAGTGGTGTGTGTGTTCCAGGAGAGGACATTAAAAGGCATAGTGGTTTGTGTGTTCCAGGAGAGGACATTAAAGGCATAGTGGTGTGTGTGTTCCAGGAGAGGACATTAAAGGCATAGTGGTTTGTGTGTTCCAGGAGAGGACATTAAAGGCATAGTGGTTTGTGTGTTCCAGGAGAGGACATTAAAGGCATAGTGGTGTGTGTGTGTGTTCCAGGAGAGGACATTAAAGGCATAGTGGTGTGTGTGTTCCAGGAGAGGACATTAAAGGCATAGTGGTGTGTGTGTTCCAGGAGAGGACATTAAAAGGCATAGTGGTTTGTGTGTTCCAGGAGAGGACATTAAAGGCATAGTGGTGTGTGTGTTCCAGGAGAGGACATTAAAGGCATAGTGGTGTGTGTGTTCCAGGAGAGGACATTAAAGGCATAGTGATGTGTGTGTTCCAGGAGAGGACATTAAAGGCATAGTGGTGTGTGTGTTCCAGGAGACGACATTAAAGGCATAGTGGTGTGTGTGTTCCAGGAGAAGAGAGGACATATCAAAGCTATGGTTCCCAGTGCTGAGTGATCTACAGTCTAAAAATAGCAACATGCAGCAGAATGGACTGGTGGAGCTATTTACAGTCAGTCAGTGCCTGCCTGCTTCTCTGCCTGCCCGCCTTTCTGCCTGCTTCTCTGCACTGTTGGAGCTAGGAACACAAGCATTTTGCAACACCCGTAATAACATCTGCATGTGACCAATAAAATGTGATTAGATTTGACTGCCTGCCTGCCTCTCTGACTGCCTGCCTCGCTGCCTCTCTGGACTGCCTGCCTCTCTGCCTCTCTGGACTGCCTGCCTCTCTGCCTCTCTGGACTGCCTGCCTCTCTGCCTCTCTGGACTGCCTGCCTCTCTGCCTCTCTGGACTGCCTGCCTCTCTGCCTCTCTGGACTGCCTGCCTCTCTGCCTCTCTGACTACCTGCCTCTCTGACTGCCTGCCTCACTGCCTCTCTGGACTGCCTGCCTCACTGGACTGCCTGCCTCTCTGGACTGCCTGCCTCTCTGGACTGCCTGCCTCTCTGGACTGCCTGCCTCTCTGGACTGCCTGCCTCTCTGGACTGCCTGCCTCTCTGGACTGCCTGCCTCTCTGACTGCCTGCCTCTCTGACTGCCTGCCTATCTGCTTCTCTGACTAGCTGCATATACCAATCATCAAGCATCTTACAATTACATCTGGACACACAACATGACTGAATAGCGTTCTGTTCTCAGCGTCTGTCTGTGAGCTGTTTCTGGTTCATTTCAACCTGTAGGAGTTGAAATGATGCTTTGATGTAGCCACGACCAGACCAGGTGAATGCCTGAGTCATGTAGCGTTATTTGAGAGAGGACTAGGAGGGAGAACTAAACGGTTGTTGTTGTTGTTTTTTTACATTTGAGCGGGGCCATGATCGGGTAGGACATAGGCTATGTGATGATATCACAACTTACTGTACACCTATAACAAGTCACGGCTCCTCATGGTCAAGTCCCCTTTATATTCTAATGAAGATGTAATGTCATTAGGAAATAAAACATGTATTTTGTGGACATAGATAAACATATAGGCTAGTTTAAAGGAATGTATAAATTCATCGTAGGTCTGTATTAATAACGGGAAACCATCCATCCAATTGACAGTAATGACCATACATGGTTTATTGGCACTTTGTAACAAATGACTCGCATGGGTGCTAATATGCTATTATTCGATAATAATTTAATTAAATTCATAGCCTTAATTCTGAAATTCTATCCACCGCATTGCTCGGGTATGAACATAATTAATACAATAAAATAAATATAAGAGGGTCGAAATATGTCCTTGTAATTTGCTGCCATTTTCTACTACATCCACTGAAAATCATGTGGATAACCTATAAATCAATATTCACCGCAAGGATTTTGACGCACAACATTTAAATCCAGGGCCCCGATATTATGACAGATTTTGAAGCAAGATCATTGAGCGTCCAGTCAAAAACCCGCAAGGAGCCATGATGTCCCGGTATTTCTACCGAGCGGCAGGGCAACCGTGCACTTCACATTCTTACCGTTCTGCGAGGAGACCGAATGCAGCATCAGTACTCCAATGAATGCCACCGACACCGACATAATTTCGGCACTTCGTTTTCCAGGTAGCATCGACTCGGGTGGTAGATGCCGGTAATATGGATAGTGGTGGTGTGGAGTGGGGAGACCAGGTTACAGGGTAGATATCAATCTGACCGAAGGAAGCTTCCTCTAATACTCCAATCGGGTCACGCAAAAACCGCGGCGCGCTCGCTCAACCGACGAGTGCATGACGCCACGCCACCTGTGCATTGGCGGTGCGTGGTGATGAAATCACTCGAAGGAACCACCTTTCTCGTCGGTTAGTGCTATCCAGGATCCCTGGTACGTCCCTACCTAAATCCTAACCGTAAAACCCTTACCTTAACCACAATCCCTACCAAACACTAACCATTTTACTTTTCAACTTCAATTGGGAAGGGACCCTTTCTCATTTGCGGTGGTAAATCCCGCGAGATTACATTTTGTAGGCTGCATGGATAGAACAATAAATGTTAGTTGCTGTGTACACTACAGTGTAGAATAATTATCATTTAGTACATCCCTATAGGGCTTTTTCATAGAATCTGAAAGCCAGAGGACAGTTCAGATGGGAATATCATGCCTTGCAAGTTATTTAGAAGCCACCCTTATCATTATGGTCGTTCAATAAACAAATAGTAGATTTAGAATAGAATAGATTAGAAGCATATAGCCTAGAATAGAATACAATAGGTCATGTGACATGACGTATTGGTAGGTAGGTCGCTTTGGATAGAAGCATCTGCTAAATGGCATATATGTTCAGCATTGAACCTGGTTCAATGCTACCCGGTTCAATGCTACCTGGTTCAATGCAACCTTGTTCAATGCTACCTGGTTCATTTCTACCTGGTTCATTTCTACCTGGTTCAATGCTACTTGGTTCAATTCTACCTGGTTCAATTCTACCTGGTTCAATGCTACCTGGTTCAAATCTACCTGGTTCATTGCTACCTGGTTCAAATCTACCTGGTTCAATGCTACCTGGTTCAAATCTACCTGATGTTCAATGGGTCAAGCTGACCCCACCCCACAGACAGACACACAGACACCTGGCTAAGCCCTGACCTCAGTTTGCAGCCAGGCTTTATTGGGACTTTTAATCCTATTTCACTGTCAACTCCCTCATACTACAGCAGTAGGACAGGTGGCAGTCAGACAGGCAACGCTTGCCAATTTATCTTGTGTCTGAATGAGCCACAAAATGATCTCCCTCCAAGGCTAAAGGATAAACCCTAATATATACTGTTGGCCTGTTTCACTGTGAACTCAAACAGCAGGAGAACATGGCAGCCTGGCAATGGAAGAACACCGACAATGACCCACAAACTGATCTCTCCTACACTTCATGATAAACACTAGTAGGCCTACTGTAAACCTTTCATGATAAACACTAGGCCTACTGTAAACCTTTCATGATAAACACTAGTAGGCCTACTGTAAACCTTTCATGATAAACACTAGGCCTACTGTAAACCTTTCATGATAAACACTAGTAGGCCTACTGTAAACCTTTCATGATAAACACTAGGTCTACTGTAAACCTTTCATGATAAACACTAGGCCTACTGTAAACCCTTCATGATAAACACTAGGTCTACTGTAAACCCTTCATGATAAACACTACTAGGTCTACTGTAAACCCTTCATGATAAACACTAGTAGGCCTACTGTAAACCCTTCATGATAAACACTAGGCCTACTGTAACCCCTCCATGATAAACACTAGTAGGCCTACTGTAAACCCTTCACGATAAACACTAGGCCTACTGTAACCCCTCCATGATAAACACTAGTAGGCCTACTGTAAACCCTTCATGATAAACACAAGCCTACTGTAAACCTTTCATGATAAACACAAGGCCTACTGTAAACCCTTCATGATAAACACAAGGCCTACTGTAAACCCTTCATGATAAACACAAGCCTACTGTAAACCTTTCATGATAAACACAAGGCCTACTGTAAACCCTTCATGATAAACACAAGGCCTACTGTAAACCCTTCATGATAAACACTAGTAGGCCTACTGTAAACCCTCCATGATAAACACTAGGCCTACTGTAACCCCTCCACGATAAACACTAGGCCTACTGTAAACCCTACATGTTTACCTTACACGACACCTTGTATTGCTTTTTAACCTTCCCTGAAAGAATTAGGCGTACAATTTCCAGATAACAAGGTCAAGTTGAAAACGTAGGTTGAAAGGCCAGAAAGCTTTAAACACAAACGTAGCCATCTGTCAAGCATAAATCGATGCATTGCTGCCATAATTCAGGTAATCTAGCTAAAAAAAAATTACACATTTGTAGTCTGCCGGAATGGTGTCAGATCATTCCTCTGCTGCCCCCTACAGTAGAGATACAGTAGATGACCCAGAGCATTCCTCTGCTGCCCCCTACAGTAGAGATACAGTAGATGACCCAGAGCGTTCCTCTGCTGCCCCCTACAGTAGAGATACAGTAGATGACCTGGAGCATTCCTCTGCTGCCCCCTACAGTACACATTGTAGATGACCCGGAGCGTTCCTCTGCTGCCCCCTACAGTACACATTGTAGATGACCCGGAGCGTTCCTCTGCTGCCCCCTACAGTAGAGATACAGTAGATGACCCGGAGCATTCCTCTGCTGCCCCCTACAGTAGAGATGCAGTAGATGACCTGGAGCATTCCTCTGCTGCCCCCTACAGTACAGATACAGAAGATGACCCGGAGCGTTCCTCTGCTGCCCCCTACAGTAGAGATACAGTAGATGACCCGGAGCATTCCTCTGCTGCCCCCTACAGTACAGATACAGAAGATGACCCGGAGCGTTCCTCTGCTGCCCCCTACAGTACAGATACAGAAGATGACCCGGACACTGAGACAGTGTCATTGCATATTGGTACACCAGAATTACATTAATTTCCAATGAAAACGCTGCGTTTGCCTTGCAGCGTTGCGTTGCAGAGGAAGTTGCAGTGCGTTCTGGGTGGTGCAGTTGTTGGATTTATCTAACGTACGCGTCAAACTGTACGCGTAAACGGCTCGAAAGAAATGGTCGCAGAAGGTGAATGTGGAACTTTTTGTTGCACACATATCCAGGTGACGCCGCGTACTATTTTGTGTAATGACTCTGTCGTAGTGTTCGAAGCGTCAATATTATACGCGACGGGGTCTAGCTAGACGGTGTTTCCTTCCTATACAGGTTCAGAGATGAGATTTTCTGTGTTTTTGAATGGAACTCAAATATACTCGTTTTAATGTTATTGTAATTACTAATGTATACACATTGTAAAATGTGTATTACACAATACACGTCTATAGTTAGACAGTTATTTGGTCTACACATGTGTTTTTTTCCCACAATCCTTTTTAGCCTTTCTGTAACATTTAAATACTATTTTCTGTTAGCATTCCTTGAAAAATGTATATCAAATCAAAGTTTACTTGTCACGTGCGCCGAATACAACACCTTACAGTGAAACGCTTACTTACAGGCTCTAACCAATAGTGCAAAAAAGGTATTAGGTGAACAATAGGAAAGTAAAGAAATAAAAACAACAGTAAAAAGACAGTGAAAATAACAGTAGAGAGGTTATATACAGTAGTGAGGCTATATACAGTAGAGAGGCTGTATACAGTAGAGAGGCTATATACAGTAGAGAGGCTATATACAGTAGAGAGACTATATACAGTAGAGAGGCTATATACAGTAGAGAGGCTATATACAGTAGAGAGACTATATACAGTAGAGGGGCTATATACAGTAGAGAGACTATTTACAGTAGAGAGGCTATATACAGTAGAGAGACTGTATACAGTAGCGAGGCTATATACAGTAGAGAGGCTATATACAGTAGAGAGGCTATATACAGCAGAGGCTATATACAGTAGAGAGGCTATATACAGTAGAGAAGCTATATACAGTAGAGAGGCTATATACAGTAGAGAGGCTATATACAGTAGAGGGGCTATATACAGTAGAGAGACTATATACAGTAGAGAGGCTATATACAGTAGAGAGGCTATATACAGTAGAGAGACTATATACAGTAGCGAGGCTATATACAGTAGAGAGGCTATATACAGTAGCGAGCCTATATACAGTAGAGAGACTATATACAGTAGAGAGGCTATAGACAGTAGAGAGGCTATATACAGTAGAGAGGCTATAGACAGTAGAGAGGCTATATACAGTAGAGAGGCTATATACAGTAGCGAGGCTATATACAGTAGAGAGGCTATATACAATAGAAAGGCTATATACAGTAGAGAGGCTATAGACAGTAGAGAGGTTATATACAGTAGAGAGGCTATATACAGTAGAGAGGCTATATACAGTAGAGAGGCTATATACAGTAGAGAGGCTATATACAGTAGAGGGGCTATATACAGTAGAGAGGCTATATACAGTAGAGAGGCTATATACAGTAGAGAGGCTATAGACAGTAGAGAGGCTATATACAGTAGAGAGGCTATATACAGTAGCGAGGCTATATACAGTAGAGAGGCTATATACAATAGAAAGGCTATATACAGTAGAGAGGCTATAGAGAGTAGAGAGGTTATATACAGTAGAGAGGCTATATACAGTAGAGAGGCTATATACAGTAGAGGCTATATACAGTAGAGAGGCTATATACAGTAGAGAAGCTATAGACAGAGAGGCCATATACAGTAGAGAGGCTATATACAGTAGAGAGGCTATATACAGTAGAGAGGCCATATACAGTAGAGAGGCTATATACAGTAGAGAGACTGTATACAGTAGAGTGGCTATATACAGTAGAGAGGCTATATACAGTATAGATGCTATATACAGTAGATAGGCTATAGACAGTAGAGAGGCTATATACAGTAGAGAGGCTATAGACAGTAGAGCGGTTATATACAGTAGAGAAGCTATAGACAGTAGAGAGGCCATATACAGTAGAGAGGCTATATACAGTAGAGAGGCTATATACAGTAGAGAGGCTATATACAGTAGAGAGGCCATATACAGTAGAAAGGCTATATACTGTAGAGAGGATATATACAGTAGAGAGACTGTATACAGTAGAGTGGCTATATACAGTAGAGAGGCTATATACAGTAGAGAGTCTATAGACAGTAGAAAGGCTATATACAGTAGAGGCTATATACAGTAGAGAGACTATATACAGTAGAGAGGCTATATACAGTAGAGAGGCTATATACAGTAGAGAGACTATATACAGTAGAGGATATATACAGTAGAGAGACTATATACAGTAGAGAGGCTATATACAGTAGAGAGGCTATAGACAGTAGAGAGGTTATATACAGTAGAGAGGATATATAGAGCAGAGAGCTATATACAGTAGAGAGCTATATACAGTAGAGAGGTTATAGACAGTAGAGAGGCTATATACAGTAGAGGCTATATACAGTAGAGAGCTATATACAGTAGAGAGGCTATATACAGTAGAGAGGCTATATACAGTAGAGAGGCTATATACAGTAGAGAGGCTATATACAGTAGAGAGGCTATAGACAGTAGAGAGGCTATATACAGTAGAGAGGCTATATACAGTAGAGAGGCTATATACAGTAGAGAGGCTATATACAGTAGAGAGGCTATATACAGTAGAGAGGCTATATACAGTAGAGAGGCTATATACAGTAGAGGCTATATACAGTAGAGAGGCTATATACAGTAGAGAGGCTATATACAGTAGAGAGGCTATATACAGTAGCGAGGCTATATACAGTAGAGAGGCTATATACAGTAGAGAGGCTATATACAGTAGAGAGGCTATATACAGTAGAGAGGTTATATACAGTAGAGAGGCTATACAGTAGAGAGGCTATATACAATAGAAAGGCTATATACAGTAGAGAGGCTATATACAGTAGAGAGGTTATATACAGTAGAGGCTATATACAGTAGAGAGGCTATATACAGTAGAGGCTATATACAGTAGAGAGGCTATATACAGTAGAGAAGCTATAGACAGTAGAGAGGCCATATACAGTAGAGAGGCTATATACAGTATAGAGACTATATACAGTAGATAGGCTATAGACAGTAGAGAGGCTATATACAGTAGAGAGGCTATAGACAGTAGAGCGGTTATATACAGTAGAGAAGCTATAGACAGTAGAGAGGCCATATACAGTAGAGAGGCTATATACAGTAGAGAGGCTATATACAGTAGAGAGGCTATATACAGTAGAGAGGCCATATACAGTAGAAAGGCTATATACTGTAGAGAGGATATATACAGTAGAGAGACTGTATACAGTAGAGTGGCTATATACAGTAGAGAGCTATATACAGTCTATAGACAGAGGCTATATACAGTAGAGGCTATATACAGTAGAGAGACTATATACAGTAGAGAGGCTATATACAGTAGAGAGGCTATATACAGTAGAGAGACTATATACAGTAGAGGATATATACAGTAGAGAGACTATATACAGTAGAGAGGCTATATACAGTAGAGAGGCTATATACAGTAGAGAGGATATATAGAGCAGAGAGGCTATATACAGTAGAGGCTATATACAGTAGAGAGGTTATATACAGTAGAGAGGCCATATACAGTAGAGAGGCTATATACAGTAGAGAGGCTATAGACAGTAGAGAGGCTATAGACAGTAGAGAGGCTATATACAGTAGAGAGGCTATATACAGTAGAGAGACTATATACAGTAGAGAGGCTATATACAGTAGAGAGGCTATAGACAGTAGAGAGGCTATATACAATAGAAAGGCTATATACAGTAGAGAGGCTATAGACAGTAGAGAGGTTATATACAGTAGAGAGGCTATATACAGTAGAGAGGCTATATACAGTAGAGAGGCTATATACAGTAGAGAGGCTATATACAGTAGAGGGCTATATACAGTAGAGAGGCTATATACAGTAGAGAGGCTATATACAGTAGAGAGGCTATAGACAGTAGAGAGGCTATATACAGTAGAGAGGCTATATACAGTAGAGAGAGGCTATATACAATAGAAAGGCTATATACAGTAGAGAGGCTATATACAGTAGAGGTATATACAGTAGAGAGGCTATATACAGTAGAGAGGCTATATACAGTAGAGGCTATATACAGTAGAGAGGCTATATACAGTAGAGAGCTATAGACAGTAGAGAGGCCATATACAGTAGAGAGGCTATATACAGTAGAGACTATATACAGTAGAGAGGCTATAGACAGTAGAGAGGCTATATACAGTAGAGAGATAGACAGTAGAGCGGTTATATACAGTAGAGAGGCTATATACAGTAGAGAGGCCATATACAGTAGAGGGCTATATACAGTAGAGAGGCTATATACAGTAGAGAGGCTATATACAGTAGAGAGTCTATAGACAGTAGAAAGGCTATATACAGAGGCTAGAGAGAGCTATATACAGTAGAGAGGCTATATACAGTAGAGAGGCTTTATACAGTAGAGGCTATATACAGTAGAGAGACTATATACAGTAGAGGATATATACAGTAGAGAGACTATATACAGTAGAGAGGCTATATACAGTAGAGAGGCTATACACAGTAGAGAGGTTATATACAGTAGAGAGGCTATATAGAGCAGAGAGGCTATATACAGTAGAGGCTATATACAGTAGAGAGGTTATATACAGTAGAGAGGCCATATACAGTAGAGAGGCTATATACAGTAGAGAGGCTATAGACAGTAGAGAGGCTATAGACAGTAGAGAGGCTATATACAGTAGAGAGGCTATATACAGTAGAGAGACTATATACAGTAGAGAGGCTATATACAGTAGAGAGGCTATAGACAGTAGAGAGGCTATATACAGTAGAGAGGCTATATACAGTAGAGAGGCTATATACAGTAGAGAGGTTATATACAGTAGAGGCTATATACAGTAGAGAGGCTATATACAGTAGAGAGGCTATATACAGTAGAGGGCTATATACAGTAGAGAGGCTATATACAGTAGAGAGGCTATATACAGTAGAGAGGCTATATACAGTAGAGAGGCTATATACAGTAGAGAGGCTATATACAGTAGAGAGGCTATATACAGTAGAGAAAGGCTATATACAGTAGAGAGGCTATAGACAGTAGAGAGGCTATATACAGTAGAGAGGCTATATACAGTAGAGAGGCTATATACAGTAGAGGCTATATACAGTAGAGAGCTATATACAGTAGAGAAGCTATAGACAGTAGAGAGGCCATATACAGTAGAGAGGCTATATACAGTAGAGAGGCTATATACAGTATAGAGACTATATACAGTAGAGAGGCCATATACAGTAGAGAGGCTATATACAGTAGAGACTGTATACAGTAGAGAGTGGCTATATACAGTAGAGAGGCTATATACAGTATAGATGCTATATACAGTAGATAGGCTATAGACAGTAGAGAGGCTATATACAGTAGAGAGGCTATAGACAGTAGAGCTTATATACAGTAGAGAAGCTATAGACAATAGAGGAGGCCATATACAGTAGAGAGGCTATATACAGTAGAGAGGCTATATACAGTAGAGAGGCCATATACAGTAGAAAGGCTATATACTGTAGAGGCTATATACAGTAGAGAGACTGTATACAGTAGAGTGGCTATATACAGTAGAGGGCTATATACAGTAGAGAGTCTATAGACAGTAGAAAGGCTATATACAGTAGAGGCTATATACAGTAGAGGCTATATACAGTAGAGAGGCTATATACAGTAGAGAGGCTTTATACAGTAGAGAGGCTATATACAGTAGAGTAGAGGATATATACAGTAGAGAGACTATATACAGTAGAGAGGCTATATACAGTAGAGAGGCTATAGACAGTAGATAGGTTATATACAGTATATAGAGAGAGCTATATACAGTAGAGGCTATATACAGTAGAGAGGTTATATACAGTAGAGAGGCCATATACAGTAGAGAGGCTATATACAGTAGAGAGGCTATATACAGTAGAGAGGCTATAGACAGTAGAGAGGCTATAGACAGTAGAGAGGCTATATACAGTAGAGAGGCTATATACAGTAGAGAGACTATATACAGTAGAGAGCTATATACAGTAGAGAGGCTATAGACAGTAGAGAGGCTATAGACAGTAGAGAGGCTATATACAGTAGAGAGGCTATATACAGTAGAGGCTATATACAGTAGAGAGGCTATATACAGAAAGGCTATATACAGTAGAGGCTATAGACAGTAGAGAGGTTATATACAGTAGAGAGGCTATATACAGTAGAGAGGCTATATACAGTAGAGAGGCTATATACAGTAGAGAGGCTATATACAGTAGAGAGGCTATATACAGTAGAGAGGCTATATACAGTAGCGAGGCTATATACAGTAGAGAGGCTATATACAGTAGAGAAGCTATAGACAGTAGAGAGGCCATATACAGTAGAGAGGCTATATACAGTAGAGAGGCTATATACAGTATAGAGACTATATACAGTAGAGAGGCCATATACAGTAGAGAGGCTATATACAGTAGAGAGACTGTATACAGTAGAGTGGCTATATACAGTAGAGAGGCTATATACAGTAGAGAGGCTATATACAGTAGAGGCTATATACAGTAGAGAGGCTATATACAGTAGAGAAGCTATAGACAGTAGAGAGGCCATATACAGTAGAGAGGCTATATACAGTAGAGAGGCTATATACAGTATAGAGACTATATACAGTAGAGAGGCCATATACAGTAGAGAGGCTATATACAGTAGAGAGACTGTATACAGTAGAGTGGCTATATACAGTAGAGAGGCTATATACAGTATAGAGGCTATATACAGTAGATAGGCTATAGACAGTAGAGAGGCTATATACAGTAGAGAGGCTATAGACAGTAGAGCGGTTATATACAGTAGAGAAGCTATAGACAGTAGAGAGGCCATATACAGTAGAGAGGCTATATACAGTAGAGAGGCTATATACAGTAGAGAGGCTATATACAGTAGAGAGGCCATATACAGTAGAAAGGCTATATACTGTAGAGAGGATATATACAGTAGAGAGACTGTATACAGTAGAGTGGCTATATACAGTAGAGAGGCTATATACAGTAGAGAGTCTATAGACAGTAGAAAGGCTATATACAGTAGAGGCTATATACAGTAGAGAGACTATATACAGTAGAGAGGCTATATACAGTAGAGAGGCTTTATACAGTAGAGAGGCTATATACAGTAGAGAGGCTATATACAGTAGAGGATATATACAGTAGAGAGACTATATACAGTAGAGAGGCTATATACAGTAGAGAGGCTATAGACAGTAGAGAGGTTATATACAGTAGAGAGGCTATATAGAGCAGAGAGGCTATATACAGTAGAGGCTATATACAATAGAGAGGTTATATACAGTAGAGAGGCCATATACAGTAGAGAGGCTATATACAGTAGAGAGGTTATATACAGTAGAGAGGCCATATACAGTAGAGAGGCTATATACAGTAGAGAGGCTACATACAGTAGAGAGGCTATAGACAGTAGAGAGGCTATAGACAGTAGAGAGGCTATATACAGTAGAGAGGCTATATACAGTAGAGAGACTATATACAGTAGAGAGGCTATATACAGTAGAGAGGCTATAGACAGTAGAGAGGTTATATACAGTAGAGAGGCTATATACAGCAGAGAGGCTATATACAGTAGAGAGGCTATAGACAGTAGAGAGGCTATAGACAGTAGAGAGGCTATATACAGTAGAGAGGCTTTATACAGTAGAGAGGCTATATACAGTAGAGAGGCTATATACAGTAGCGAGCCTATATACAGTAGAGAGACTATATACAGTAGCGAGGCTATATACAGTAGAAAGGCTATATACAGTAGAGAGGCTATAGACAGTAGAGCGGTTATATACAGTAGAGAAGCTATATACAGTAGAGAGGCTATATACAGTAGAGAGGCTATATACAGTAGAGAGGCTATATACAGTAGAGAGGCTATATACAGTAGAGGGGCTATATACAGTAGAGAGGCTATATACAGTAGAGAGGCTATATACAGTAGAGAGGCTATATACAGTAGCGAGCCTATATACAGTAGAGAGACTATATACAGTAGCGAGGCTATATACAATAGAAAGGATATATACTTTAGAGAGGCTATAGACAGTAGAGAGGTTATATACAGTAGAGAGGCTATATACAGTAGAGAGGCTATATACAGTAGAGGCTATATACAGTAGAGAGGCTATATACAGTAGAGAAGCTATAGACAGTAGAGAGGCCATATACAGTAGAGAGGCTATATACAGTAGAGAGGCTATATACAGTATAGAGGCTATATACAGTAGAGAGGCCATATACAGTAGAGAGGCTATATACAGTAGAGAGACTGTATACAGTAGAGTGGCTATATACAGTAGAGAGGCTATATACAGTATAGAGGCTATATACAGTAGAGAGGCTAAATACAGTAGAGGCTATATACAGTAGAGAGACTATATACAGTAGAGAGGCTATATACAGTAGAGAGGCTTTATACAGTAGAGAGGCTATATACAGTAGAGAGGCTATATACAGTAGAGGATATATACAGTAGAGAGACTATATACAGTAGAGAGGCTATATACAGTAGAGAGGCTATATACAGTAGAGAGGCTATAGACAGTAGAGAGGTTATATACAGTAGAGAGGCTATATAGAGCAGAGAGGCTATATACAGTAGAGGCTATATACAGTAGAGAGGTTATATACAGTAGAGAGGCCATATACAGTAGAGAGGCTATATACAGTAGAGAGGCTACATACAGTAGAGAGGCTATATACAGTAGAGAGGCTATATACAGTAGAGAGGCTATAGACAGTAGAGAGGTTATATACAGCAGAGAGGCTATATACAGCAGAGAGGCTATATACAGCAGAGAGGCTATATACAGTAGAGAGGCTATAGACAGTAGAGAGGCTATAGACAGTAGAGAGGCTATATACAGTAGAGAGGCTTTATACAGTAGAGAGGCTATATACAGTAGCGAGCCTATATACAGTAGAGAGACTATATACAGTAGCGAGGCTATATACAGTAGAAAGGCTATATACAGTAGAGAGGCTATAGACAGTAGAGCGGTTATATACAGTAGAGAAGCTATAGACAGTAGAGAGGCCATATACAGTAGAGAGGCTATATACAGTAGAGAGGCTATATGCAGTAGAGAGGCTATATACAGTAGAGAGGCCATATACAGTAGAGAGGCTATATACAGTAGAGAGGCTATATACAGTAGAGTGGCTATATACAGTAGAGAGGCTATATACAGTAGAGAGGCTATATACAGTAGAGGCTATATACAGTAGAGAGGCTATATACAGTAGAGAAGCTATAGACAGTAGAGAGGCCATATACAGTAGAGAGGCTATATACAGTAGAGAGGCTATATACAGTATAGAGACTATATACAGTAGAGAGGCCATATACAGTAGAGAGGCTATATACAGTAGAGAGACTGTATACAGTAGAGTGGCTATATACAGTAGAGAGGCTATATACAGTATAGAGGCTATATACAGTAGATAGGCTATAGACAGTAGAGAGGCTATATACAGTAGAGAGGCTATAGACAGTAGAGCGGTTATATACAGTAGAGAAGCTATAGACAGTAGAGAGGCCATATACAGTAGAGAGGCTATATACAGTAGAGAGGCTATATACAGTAGAGAGGCTATATACAGTAGAGAGGCCATATACAGTAGAAAGGCTATATACTGTAGAGAGGATATATACAGTAGAGAGACTGTATACAGTAGAGTGGCTATATACAGTAGAGAGGCTATATACAGTAGAGAGTCTATAGACAGTAGAAAGGCTATATACAGTAGAGGCTATATACAGTAGAGAGACTATATACAGTAGAGAGGCTATATACAGTAGAGGCTTTATACAGTAGAGAGGCTATATACAGTAGAGAGCTATATACAGTAGAGGATATATACAGTAGAGAGACTATATACAGTAGAGAGGCTATATACAGTAGAGAGGCTATAGACAGTAGAGAGGTTATATACAGTAGAGAGGCTATATAGAGCAGAGAGGCTATATACAGTAGAGGCTATATACAATAGAGAGGTTATATACAGTAGAGAGGCCATATACAGTAGAGGCTATATACAGTAGAGAGGCTATATACAGTAGAGAGGCCATATACAGTAGAGAGCTATATACAGTAGAGAGGCTACATACAGTAGAGAGGCTATAGACAGTAGAGAGGCTATAGACAGTAGAGAGGCTATATACAGTAGAGAGGCTATATACAGTAGAGAGACTATATACAGTAGAGAGGCTATATACAGTAGAGAGGCTATAGACAGTAGAGAGGTTATATACAGTAGAGAGGCTATATACAGCAGAGAGGCTATATACAGTAGAGAGGCTATAGACAGTAGAGAGGCTATAGACAGTAGAGAGGCTATATACAGTAGAGAGGCTTTATACAGTAGAGAGGCTATATACAGTAGCGAGCCTATATACAGTAGAGAGACTATATACAGTAGCGAGGCTATATACAGTAGAAAGGCTATATACAGTAGAGAGGCTATAGACAGTAGAGCGGTTATATACAGTAGAGAAGCTATAGACAGTAGAGAGGCCATATACAGTAGAGAGGCTATATACAGTAGAGAGGCTATATACAGTAGAGAGGCTATATACAGTAGAGAGGCTATATACAGTAGAGGGGCTATATACAGTAGAGAGGCTATATACAGTAGAGAGGCTATATACAGTAGAGAGGCTATATACAGTAGCGAGCCTATATACAGTAGAGAGACTATATACAGTAGCGAGGCTATATACAATAGAAAGGATATATACTTTAGAGAGGCTATAGACAGTAGAGAGGTTATATACAGTAGAGAGGCTATATACAGTAGAGAGGCTATATACAGTAGAGGCTATATACAGTAGAGAGGCTATATACAGTAGAGAAGCTATAGACAGTAGAGAGGCCATATACAGTAGAGAGGCTATATACAGTAGAGAGGCTATATACAGTATAGAGGCTATATACAGTAGAGAGGCCATATACAGTAGAGAGGCTATATACAGTAGAGAGACTGTATACAGTAGAGTGGCTATATACAGTAGAGAGGCTATATACAGTATAGAGGCTATATATACAGTAGAGAGCTAAATACAGTAGAGGCTATATACAGTAGAGAGACTATATACAGTAGAGAGCTATATACAGTAGAGAGGCTTTATACAGTAGAGGCTATATACAGTAGAGGCTATATACAGTAGAGGATATATACAGTAGAGAGACTATATACAGTAGAGAGGCTATATACAGTAGAGAGGCTATATACAGTAGAGAGGCTATAGACAGTAGAGAGGTTATATACAGTAGAGAGGCTATATAGAGCAGAGAGGCTATATACAGTAGAGGCTATATACAGTAGAGAGGTTATATACAGTAGAGAGGCCATATACAGTAGAGAGGCTATATACAGTAGAGAGGCTACATACAGTAGAGAGGCTATATACAGTAGAGAGGCTATATACAGTAGAGAGCTATAGACAGTAGAGAGGTTATATACAGCAGAGAGGCTATATACAGCAGAGGCTATATACAGCAGAGAGGCTATATACAGTAGAGATAGACAGCTATAGACAGTAGAGAGGCTATATACAGTAGAGAGGCTTTATACAGTAGAGAGGCTATATACAGTAGCGAGCCTATATACAGTAGAGAGACTATATACAGTAGCGAGGCTATATACAGTAGAAAGGCTATATACAGTAGAGAGGCTATAGACAGTAGAGCGGTTATATACAGTAGAGAAGCTATAGACAGTAGAGGCCATATACAGTAGAGAGGCTATATACAGTAGAGAGGCTATATGCAGTAGAGAGGCTATATACAGTAGAGAGGCCATATACAGTAGAAAGGCTATATACAGTAGAGAGGCTATATACAGTAGAGAGACTGTATACAGTAGAGAGGCTATATACAGTAGAGAGTCTATAGACAGTAGAGATATACAGCTATATACAGTATAGGCTATATACAGTAGAGAGGCTATATACAGTAGAGAGGCTATATACAGTAGAGAGGCTATATACAGTTATAGTAGAAGCTATAGTACAGTAGAGAGGCCATATACAGTAGAGAGGCTATATACAGTAGAGAGGCTATATACAGTATAGAGACTATATACAGTAGAGAGGCCATATACAGTAGAGAGGCTATATACAGTAGAGAGACTGTATACAGTAGAGTGGCTATATACAGTAGAGATGCTATATACAGTATAGAGGCTATATACAGTAGATATAGACAGTAGAGAGGCTATATACAGTAGAGAGGCTATATACAGTAGAGCGGTTATATACAGGCTATAGACAGTAGAGCGGTTATATACAGTAGAGAAGCTATAGACAGTAGAGGCCATATACAGTAGAGAGGCTATATACAGTAGAGAGGCTATATACAGTAGAGAGGCTATATACAGTAGAGAGGCCATATACAGTAGAAAGGCTATATACTGTAGAGAGGATATATACAGTAGAGAGACTGTATACAGTAGAGTGGCTATATACAGTAGAGAGGCTATATACAGTAGAGAGTCTATAGACAGTAGAAAGGCTATATACAGTAGAGGCTATATACAGTAGAGAGACTATATACAGTAGAGAGGCTATATACAGTAGAGAGGCTTTATACAGTAGAGAGGCTATATACAGTAGAGAGACTATATACAGTAGAGGATATATACAGTAGAGAGACTATATACAGTAGAGAGGCTATATACAGTAGAGAGGCTATAGACAGTAGAGAGGTTATATACAGTAGAGAGGCTATATAGAGCAGAGAGGCTATATACAGTAGAGGCTATATACAGTAGAGAGGTTATATACAGTAGAGAGGCCATATACAGTAGAGAGGCTATATACAGTAGAGAGGTTATATACAGTAGAGAGGCCATATACAGTAGAGAGGCTATATACAGTAGAGAGGCTACATACAGTAGAGAGGCTATAGACAGTAGAGAGGCTATAGACAGTAGAGAGGCTATATACAGTAGAGAGGCTATATACAGTAGAGAGACTATATACAGTAGAGAGGCTATATACAGTAGAGAGGCTATAGACAGTAGAGAGGTTATATACAGTAGAGAGGCTATATACAGCAGAGAGGCTATATACAGTAGAGAGGCTATAGACAGTAGAGAGGCTATAGACAGTAGAGAGGCTATATACAGTAGAGAGGCTTTATACAGTAGAGAGGCTATATACAGTAGAGAGGCTATATACAGTAGCGAGCCTATATACAGTAGAGAGACTATATACAGTAGCGAGGCTATATACAGTAGAAAGGCTATATACAGTAGAGAGGCTATAGACAGTAGAGCGGTTATATACAGTAGAGAAGCTATAGACAGTAGAGAGGCCATATACAGTAGAGAGGCTATATACAGTAGAGAGGCTATATACAGTAGAGAGGCTATATACAGTAGAGAGGCTATATACAGTAGAGGGGCTATATACAGTAGAGAGGCTATATACAGTAGAGAGGCTATATACAGTAGAGAGGCTATATACAGTAGCGAGCCTATATACAGTAGAGAGACTATATACAGTAGCAAGGCTATATACAATAGAAAGGATATATACAGTAGAGAGGCTATAGACAGTAGAGAGGTTATATACAGTAGAGAGGCTATATACAGTAGAGAGGCTATATACAGTAGAGGCTATATACAGTAGAGAGGCTATATACAGTAGAGAAGCTATAGACAGTAGAGAGGCCATATACAGTAGAGAGGCTATATACAGTAGAGAGGCTATATACAGTATAGAGGCTATATACAGTAGAGAGGCCATATACAGTAGAGAGGCTATATACAGTAGAGAGACTGTATACAGTAGAGTGGCTATATACAGTAGAGAGGCTATATACAGTATAGAGGCTATATACAGTAGAGAGGCTATATACAGTAGAGGCTATATACAGTAGAGAGACTATATACAGTAGAGAGGCTATATACAGTAGAGAGGCTTTATACAGTAGAGAGGCTATATACAGTAGAGAGGCTATATACAGTAGAGGATATATACAGTAGAGAGACTATATACAGTAGAGAGGCTATATACAGTAGAGAGGCTATATACAGTAGAGAGGCTATAGACAGTAGAGAGGTTATATACAGTAGAGAGGCTATATAGAGCAGAGAGGCTATATACAGTAGAGGCTATATACAGTAGAGAGGTTATATACAGTAGAGAGGCCATATACAGTAGAGAGGCTATATACAGTAGAGAGGCTACATACAGTAGAGAGGCTATATACAGTAGAGAGGCTATAGACAGTAGAGAGGCTATATACAGTAGAGAGGCTATATACAGTAGAGAGGCTATATACAGTAGAGAGGCTATAGACAGTAGAGAGGTTATATACAGCAGAGAGGCTATATACAGCAGAGAGGCTATATACAGTAGAGAGGCTATATACAGTAGAGAGGCTATAGACAGTAGAGCGGTTATATACAGTAGAGAAGCTATAGACAGTAGAGAGGCCATATACAGTAGAGAGGCTATATACAGTAGAGAGGCTATATGCAGTAGAGAGGCTATATACAGTAGAGAGGCCATATACAGTAGAAAGGCTATATACAGTAGAGAGGCTATATACAGTAGAGAGACTGTATACAGTAGAGAGGCTATATACAGTAGAGAGTCTATAGACAGTAGAGAGGCTATATACAGTATAGGCTATATACAGTAGAGAGACTATATACAGTAGAGAGGCTATATACAGTAGAGAGGCTATATACAGTAGAGGCTATATACAGTAGAGAGGCTATATACAGTAGAGAGACTATATACAGTAGAGAGGCTATATACAGTAGAGAGGCTACAGACAGTAGAGAGGCTATATACAGTAGAGAGGCTATATACAGTATAGAGGCTATATACAGTAGAGAGGCTATATACAGTATAGGCTATATACAGTAGAGAGACTATATACAGTAGAGAGGCTATATACAGTAGAGAGGCTATATACAGTTGAGAGGCTATATACAGTAGAGGCTATATACAGTAGAGAGGCTATATACAGTAGAGAGACTATATACAGTAGAGAGGCTATATACAGTAGAGAGGCTACAGACAGTAGAGAGGCTATATACAGTAGAGAGGCTATATACAGTATAGAGGCTATATACAGTAGAGAGACTGTATACAGTAGAGTGGCTATATACAGTATAGAGGCTATATACAGTAGAGAGTCTATAGACAGTAGAGAGGCTATATACAGTAGAGAGACTATATACAGTAGAGAGGCTACAGACAGTAGAGAGGTTATATACAGTAGAGAGGCTATATACAGCAGAGAGGCTATATACAGTAGAGGCTATATACAGTAGAGAGGCTATATACAGTAGAGAAGCTATATACAGTAGAGAGGCTATAGACAGTAGAGAGGCTATATACAGTAGAGAGACTATATACAGTAGAGAGGCTATATACAGTAGAGAGGCTATATACAGTAGCGAGGCTATATACAGTAGAGAGGCTATATACAGTAGCGAGGCTATATACAGTAGAGAGGCTATATACAGTAGAGAGGCTATATACAGTAGAGAGGCTATATACAGTTGAGAGGCTATATACAGTAGAGAGGCTATATACAGCAGAGAGGCTATATACAGTAGAGGCTATATACAGTAGAGAGGCTATATACAGTAGAGAAGCTATATACAGTAGAGAGGCTATAGACAGTAGAGAGGCTATATACAGTAGAGAGGCTATATACAGTAGAGAGGCTATATACAGTAGAGAGGCTATATACAGTAGCGAGGCTATATACAGTAGAGAGGCTATATACAGTAGAGAGGCTATATACAGTAGAGAGGCTATATACAGTTGAGAGGCTATATACAGTAGAGAGGCTATATACAGTAGCGAGGCTATATACAGTAGAGAGGCTACATACAGACACCGGTTAGTCAGGCTGATTGAGGTAGTATGTACATGTAGATATGGTTAAATTGACTATGCATATATGATGAACAGAGAGGAGCAGTAGCGTAAAAGAGGGGTTGGTGGGTGGAGGGACACAATGCAGATAGCCCGGTTAGCCAATGTGCGGGAGCACTGGTTGGTCGGCCCAACTGAGGTAGTATGTACATGAATGTATAGTTAAAGTGACTATGCATATATGATAAACAGAGAGTAGCAGCAGCGTAAAAGAGGGGTTTGGGGGGGCACACAACGCAAATAGTCCGGGTAGCCATTTGATGACCTTTTCAGGAGTCTTATGGCGTTGGGGTAAAAACTGTTGAGAAGCCTTTTTGTCCTAGACTTGGCACTCCGGTACCGCTTGCCGGAGTAGAGAGAACAGTCTATGACTGGGGTGGCTGGGGTCTTTGACACTTTTTAGGGCCTTCCTCTGACACCGCCTGGTGTAGAGGACCTGGATGGCAGGCAGATTTGCCCCAGTGATGAACTGGGCCGTACACACTACTCCCTGTAGTGCTTTGCGGCCGGAGGCCGTGCAATTGCCGTACCAGTCAGGATGCTCTCGATGTTGCAGCTGTAGAACCTTTTGCGGATAGTTGAGTTCAACCATTGGGATACAAATTCTCGTGACAAGGGCATAGCAGGATTTCTTGTAAGCTTCCGGGTTAGAGTCCCGCACCTTGAAAGCGGCAGCTCTACCCTTTAGCTCTGTCACGACTTCCACCGAAGGTGACTCCTCTCCCTGTTCGGGCGGCGCTCGGCAGTCGTCGTCGCCGGTCTACTAGCTGCCACCGATCCCTTTTCTTTTTCGTTCGGTTATGTCTGTCTTATTGTTCACCTGTGTCTAGTTTAGTATTTCATCTCGCCCTACCCTTTTGGTTTTGTGCGGGTTTGTTCGTGTAGCAGTCATTTTGTTTGGGTTGCGTTTTGGTTGTTCTGTTGAACAGGTGTTTTTTTTCAGTTTCGTGGCTACTGTTGTCGTCCTGTTCCTGTTCTTTGGACTTGTAAATAAACACCCTTTCTTGCATTCGCTCTCTCCTGGGCCTGACGCCACACCCACCTCTCCTAGGGAGAACCTGACAAGCTCAGTGCGAATGTTGCCTGTAATCAATTGGCTTCTGGTTGGGGTATGTACGTACAGTCACTGTGGGGACGATGTCCTCGATACAATTATTGACTGATGTGGTGTACTCCTCAATGCCATCGGAAGAATCCAGGAACATGTTCCAGTCTGTGATAGCAAAATTGTCCTGTAGTTTAGCATCTGCTTCATCTGACCACTTTTTTATAGACCGAATCACTGGTGCGTCCTGCTTTAATATTTGCTTGTAAGCAGGAATCAGGAGGACAGAGTTGTGGTCGGATTTACCAAATGGAGGGCGAGGGAGAGCTTTGTACGCGTCTCTGTGTGTGGAGTACAGGTGATCTAGAATTTTTTCCCTCTGCTTGCACATTTAACATGTTGATAGAGATTTGGTAGAACTGATTAAAGTTTCCCTGCATTAAAGTCTCCGGCCACTAGGAGCGCCGCCTCTGGGTGAGTGGTTTCCTGTTTTCTTATTTCCTTATACAGCTGTCTGAGTGCGGTCTTAGTACCAGCATCTGTCTGTGGTGGTGAATAAACAGCCACAAAAAGTATAGCTGAAAACTCTCTAGGCAGGTAGTGTGGCCTGCAATTTATCACAATATACTCTACTTCAGGCAGGCGAAATCTAGAGACTTCCTTAGATTTGGTGCACCAGCTGTTGTTACAAATATGGTCTCCAATGTGGCTTTCGGCTTCACCCTGATAGGCTTGAAGAAGCTAGAGATCGAGTGTCCCTGCGACTCCTAAATGGATTGGACTGTTTTCCTTCTTCGTGATTCCTGCCATCATGGTCTTTATGCTGATGCTAGTCATCCAGGACTGCAGGTAAGACCTGGGCGGCTGCCCCAGGACGGTGTCCATCTCCAGGCTGGTTCACCTCCATCGTCTGACTGATCCGGCTCTTCCTGGATGGACAGTACTTGACTGACTGGAGCGGCAGGTTTGTGATTGTTGACAAGGCAGCTCCTCAGAAGTGGGTTGAGCCTCTGCCTTGACGACAGCATGCTGCAGGGGCTCATCTCAATAATTATTTGTGGAGTCTCAGGTGAGAAAATACACTGAGGTCAGTTTCCTAGACCCAGATTAAGCCTTGTCCTCAACTAAAATAAACTGAGGTCAGTTTCCTAGACCCAGATTAAGCCTTGTCCTCAACTAAAAGACACAGAGGTCAGTTTCCTAGACCCAGATTAAGCCTTGTCCTCAACTAAAAGACACTGAGGTCAGTTTCCTAGATCCAGATTAAGCCTTGTCCTCAACTAAAAGACACTGAGGTCAGTTTCCTAGACCCAGATTAAGCCTTGTCCTCAACTAAAAGACACTGAGGTCAGTTTCCTAGACCCAGATTAAGCCTTGTCCTCACCTAAAAGACACTGAGGTCAGTTTCCTAGACCCAGATTAAGCCTTGTCCTCAACTAAAAGACACTGAGTTCAGTTTCCTAGACCCAGATTAAGCCTTGTCCTCAACTAAAAGACACTGAGGTCAGTTTCCTAGACCCAGATTAAGCCTTGTCCTCAACTAAAAGACACTGAGGTCAGTTTCCTAGACCCAGATTAAGCCTTGTCCTCAACTAAAAGACACTGAGGTCAGTTTCCTAGACCCAGATTAAGCCTTGTCCTCACCTAAAAGACACTGAGGTCAGTTTCCTAGACCCAGATTAAGCCTTGTCCTCAACTAAAAGACACTGAGTTCAGTTTCCTAGACCCAGATTAAGCCTTGTCCTCAACTAAAAGACACTGAGGTCAGTTTCCTAGACCCAGATTAAGCCTTGTCCTCAACTAAAAGACACTGAGGTCAGTTTCCTAGACCCAGATTAAGCCTTGTCCTCAACTAAAAGACACTGAGGTCAGTTTCCTAGACCCAGATTAAGCCTTGTCCTCAACTAAAAGACACTTTCAATGGAGAAATGCCATTGAGATATATATTTATTTTAAAATCAAGAACAAGGCTTAATCTGAGTCCGGGAAACCGGCTCCTGGTTATTATCATTGATGTCTGTGGCATTAAGCAAAGAAAGTACCAGGAAAATACAAAACTATGTAATGTCATATACAAAACAAAGTGTTCATGATCAAAAGTGTATACTGTAAATGCTTATCCTCCATGACCCTTGACCTTTGTACAAATGGGGTGGCAGTTAGCATAGGTGGTGCCTGACAGCTGGAGTTTTTTTTTTCTCGCTTCAAACCCCAAGTCCGACAGGATACGTCTCCTGCCATTGTGCCCTCGAGCAATGCATGTGTGCACTGCTCCCTTAATATTTCTCCAGGTTCACTGCACCATGGCTGAGCCTCTGGGTGTGCGGCTTGGTTTTCCTGGGAGAGTTGAGTTGTAATTCAAATAAACACATGTCCGTTTTGCACAAGATTCTATCTTGTCTCCTTCTTCAAGGTTATTAGTGTTCCTCTGCTGATCTTCATCTGTGTGGAACTCGTAGTGTACGTGATCAGAGGGAGCTGCCAGCAGGAAGGGGAACTGCCAGCAGGAAGAGGAACTGCCAGCAGGAAGAGGAGCTGCCAGCAGGAAGAGGAACTGCCAGCAGGAAGAGGAACTGCCAGCAGGAAGGGGAGCTGCCAGCAGGAAGAGGAACTGCCAGCAGGAAGAGGAACTGCCAGCAGGAAGAGGAACTGCCAGCAGGAAGAGGAGCTGCCAGCAGGAAGAGGAACTGCCAGCAGGAAGAGGAGCTGCCAGCAGGAAGAGTGTTACGAATCCCTTTTGGCCCGACAGTCTAGGGGGGATGGTAATGAGACCCGTAACATAACTCATGCAAATTATTATGGTGACAAAGTAAAAGTGTGCACGAAATAACCACGACAACAGAAATCTACCGTCAAACTCTAGGTTTATTTATAAACACACGGTAATGGGGGGAGCAGGAAAAGGGGCTGAGCTGGACCCAAGGAAAGAAACAATAAGTATTCAAAAACACCCCTAAACTAGACTAGCCTACTTTAACAACAGCTAACTAACTAACCAAAAATACAGTGGGTGGTCCGCCCAGTTCTAACTAGTGTATTGAACAAAGTTCACCTACGGGTAGTGTATGCCCATGGGCGACTTGTCTTGGTTTCCCCCTTTTCCAACCAGCAACAAACAAACACCATAACCAAAAACAATACTCACAGGTGATGACAAAGTGCTATGGAGGTGCTTAAACAAAAGAGAGGTTACGACACAAAGCGAGAGTGAAACACAGAGACCTACAGACATGGCATTTACAGAGAGATTGAGCTAGAGATTGAGCTAGAGATTGCTCCAGAGCAAACGAATGATGGGGTTTTTAAACCATGGGGAAGGAACTGTGATAGGGTAGGAAATAGGAGGAGGTGTGTCTTCTGATTGATGATTGATTGTTGACTGATTGGGGAGTGATGGTTTTCACCTGTGAGGGGAGAAGGAGAGAAAAGAAACACACACACAGGATACACACACACACAGGATAACTGTATCCGTAACAAAGAGGAACTGCCAGCAGGAAGAGGAGCTGCCAGCAGGAAGAGGAACTGCCAGCAGGAAGAGGAACTGCCAGCAGGAAGAGGAGCTGCCAGCAGGAAGAGGAACTGCCAGCAGGAAGAGGAACTGCCAGCAGGAAGAGGAGCTGCCAGCAGGAAGAGGAACTGCCAGCAGGAAGAGGAACTGCCAGCAGGAAGAGGAACTGCAGGAAGTCAACAACACTTTATGAGATGCATTAGATGACATCACTTCAACAACGTCATTCCTTTAACACTTGTGTGTGTATCAGGTAGTTGTTGTGAAATTGTTAGATTGCTTGTTAGATATTACTGCACGGTCGGAACTAGAAGCACAAGCATTTCGCTACACTCGCATTAACATCTGCTAACCATGTACATGTGACCAATTACATTTGATTTGATCATTATGCCAACACCTGTCTTGTGAAGCTATGTGGAGAGATTATGTATAATGTTACATTGTATAACGTGTCCTCTCCAAGGTGAAAGTACATTGTATAATGTTTCCTTTCCAAATCCCTCAAGACTTCAAATCTCTTTCCATTGACATTTGAAAAGTACAACAGCTGCTGGTACCTCCCTCCCCAAACATAGGTGTATGAACAGAGGTACGCACTTACAAATGTACTCTTGTCACTGTCAAAATGTTACATCAAGTTTGTATGTAAGGTATAGCAACCAATAAAACAAACGTTACACGCTTTCTTTGATCGGATTATTGACATCATTAGCATAGCTATAATTTATAAATAGGAACGTTTACAAACATTGGTACAAATGATGTGTTGATTCCAATAAGTGATGTCTTGCCATGTACCTCTCTTTGCCAAACAGCAGATGGCCTCACACACCGTCTGCCCTGGTACACCTACTGAGACCCAGCAGGGGCTGCGGACACAGACGGGATCTTATGCAGTGCTTATGTGCTACTTATAACACGTGTTATGAAACCCTTAAAAAAGTTGCAATCCGAGATTCAACAAACCAAAAAACTGAGGGTTGCCAGGTGTGCGTAATGATGGGTTGCCAGGTGTGCATATTATGGGTTGCAAGACGTGCGTAATGAGGCATTGCCAGGTGTGCGTAATGATGCGTTGCCAGGCGTGCGTAATGATGGGTTGCCAGGTGTGCATAATGATGGGAACTATGTGTGCATAATGATGGGTTGCCAGGTGTGCATAATGATGGGAACTATGTGTGTGTAATGACGGGTTGCCAGGAGTGCGTAATGATGGGTTGCCAGGTGTGCGTAATTATGGGTTGCCAGGTGTGCGTAATGATGAGTTGCCAGGTGTGCATAATGATGGGTTGCCAGGTGTGCATAATGATGGGAACTATGTCTGTGTAATGACGGGTTGCCAGGTGTGCGTAATGATGGGTTGCCAGGTGTGCTTAATGATGGGTTGCCAGGTGTGCGTAATGATGGTTTGCCAGGTGTGCGTAATGATGGTTTTCCAGGTGTACATAATGATGGGAACTATGTGTGCATAATGATGGGTTGCCAGGTGTGCATAATGATGGGAACTATGTGTGCGTAAAGATGGGTTGCCAGGTGTGCATAATGTTGGGAACTATGTGTGTGTAATGATGGGTTGCCAGGTGTGCGTAAAGATGGGTTGCCAGGTGAGCGTAATGATGGGTTGCCAGGTGTGCATAATGATGGGAACTATGTGTGTGTAATGATGGGTTGCCATGTTTGCATAATGACAGGTTGCCAGGCGTGCGTAAAGATGGGTTGCCAGGTGTGCGTAATGACGGGTTGCCAGGTGTGTGTAATGATGGGTTGCCAGGTGTGCGTAATGACAGGTTGCCAGGTGTGCGTAAAGATGGGTTGCCAGGTGTGCGTAATGACGGGTTGCCAGGCGTGCGTAATGACGGGTTGCCAGGTGTGCGTAATGACGGGTTGCCAGGTGCGCGTAATGACGGGTTGCCAGGTGTGCGTAATGACGGGTTGCCAGGTGTGCGTAATGACGGGTTGCCAGGTGTGTGTAATGATGGGTTGCCAGGTGTGCGTAATGACGGGTTGCTATGTGTGCGTAATGACGGGTTGCTATGTGTGTGTAATGATGGGTTGCCAGGTGTGCGTAATGACAGGTTGCCAGGTGTGCGTAAAGATGGGTTGCCAGGTGTGCGTAATGACGGGTTGCCAGGCGTGCGTAATGACGGGTTGCCAGGTGTGCGTAATGACGGGTTGCCAGGTGCGCGTAATGACGGGTTGCCAGGTGTGCGTAATGACGGGTTGCCAGGTGTGCGTAATGACGGGTTGCCAGGTGTGTGTAATGATGGGTTGCCAGGTGTGCGTAATGAATGATGGGTAATGCCGGGTTGCTATGTGTGTGTAATGATGGGTTGCCAGGTGCGTAATGACAGGTTGCCAGGTGTGCGTAAAGATGGGTTGCCAGGTGTGCGTAATGACGGGTTGCCAGGTGTGCGTAATAAGGTGAATGACGGGTTGCCAGGTGTGTGTAATGACGGGTTGCTATGTGTGTGTAATGATGGGTTGCCAGGTGTGCGTAAAGATGGGTTGCCAGGTGAGCGTAATGATGGGTTGCCAGGTGAGCATAATGATGGGTTGCCAGGTGTGCATAATGATGGGAACTATGTGTGTGTAATGATGGGTTGCCAGGTGTGCGTAAAGATGGGTTGCCAGGTGTGCATAATGACAGGTTGCCAGGTGTGCGTAATGACGGGTTGCCAGGTGCGCGTAATGACGGGTTGCCAGGTGTGCGTAATGACGGGTTGCCAGGTGTGCGTAATGACGGGTTGCCAGGTGTGTGTAATGATGGGTTGCCAGGTGTGCGTAATGACGGGTTGCTATGTGTGCGTAATGACGGGTTGCTATGTGTGTGTAATGATGGGTTGCCAGGTGTGCGTAATGACAGGTTGCCAGGTGTGCGTAAAGATGGGTTGCCAGGTGTGCGTAATGACGGGTTGCCAGGTGTGCGTAATGACGGGTTGCCAGGTGTGTGTAATGACGGGTTGCCAGGTGTGTGTAATGACGGGTTGCTATGTGTGTGTAATGATGGGTTGCCAGGTGTGCGTAAAGATGGGTTGCCAGGTGAGCGTAATGATGGGTTGCCAGGTGAGCGTAATGATGGGTTGCCAGGTGTGCATAATGATGGGAACTATGTGTGTGTAATGATGGGTTGCCAGGTGTGCGTAAAGATGGGTTGCCAGGTGTGCATAATGACAGGTTGCCAGGTGTGCGTAAAGATGGGTTGCCAGGTGTGCATAATGACAGGTTGCCAGGCGTGCGTAAAGATGGGTTGCCAGGTGTGCGTAATGACGGGTTGCCAGGTGTGTGTAATGATGGGTTGCCAGGTGTGCGTAATGACGGGTTGCCAGGTGTGTGTAATGATGGGTTGCCAGGTGTGCGTAATGACGGGTTGCTATGTGTGCGTAATGACGGGTTGCTATGTGTGTGTAATGATGGGTTGCCAGGTGTGCGTAATGACAGGTTGCCAGGTGTGCGTAATGACAGGTTGCCAGGCGTGCGTAATGACAGGTTGCCAGGCGTGCGTAAAGATGGGTTGCCAGGTGTGCGTAATGACGGGTTGCCAGGTGTGCGTAATGACGGGTTGCCAGGTGTGTGTAATGACGGGTTGCCAGGTGTGCGTAATGACGGGTTGCTATGTGTGTGTAAAGATAAGTTGCCAGAGCCGGTTGTTAGGAAACCAGCGACGTCGACCGTCGGAGCGGGAGTAAACGTGACAGCCAGGCTCCAAGGATCTCCCATTCTTTGTAGCACTGAATAGTTCCATCATCGTCCTTCTTCTGATCCATCAGAGGGTGTGGAGAGATATCATATATTGCTTTCCCATTGCGTTCCCCCTAGTGTAGCAAACATGGGAATTAACTAACTATTTCCATCTGGGCTATTCTAATATTATCTTAAGTGTTACAGGATTGTCTATCAGGGTTGGGAGTCAAATCAGTTAATTCAGGAAGTAAACTATACTGAACCAAAATATAAACGCAACATGTAAAGTGTTGGTCCCACGTTTCATGAGCTGAAATAGAAGATCCCAGAAATGTTCCATATGCACAAAAAGCTTATTTCTCTCAAATTTTGTTCACAAATGTGTTTACATTCTTGTTAGTGAGCATTTCTCCTTTGCCAAGATAATTCATTCACCTGACAGGTGTGACATATCAAGAAGCTGTTTAAACAGCATGATCATTACACAGGTGCACCTTGCGCTGGGGACATTAAAAGACCACTCTAAAAAGTGCAGTTTGTCACACAACACAATGCAACAGATGTCTCAAGTTTTGATGGAGCGTGCTATTGGCATGCCGACTGCAGGAATGTCCACCAGAGCTGTTGACAGAAAATGTTATATTATTTTCTCTACCACAAGCCGCCTCCAACTACGTTTTAGAGAATTTGGCAGTACGTCCAACTGGCCTCACAACCACAGACCACGTGTAATCACGCCAACCCAGGACCTCCACATCCGGCTTCTTCACCTGCGGGTTCATCTGAGACCAGCCACCCGGACAGCTGATGAAACTGTGGGTTTACACAACCGATGAATTTCTGCACAAACTGTCAGAAACTGGACTGACCCCGACACTGGTTACAGGACTGACCCCAACCCTGGTTACTGGACTGACCCTGGTTACTGGACTGACCCCAATCCTGGTTACTGGACTGACCCCAACCCTGGTTACTGGACTGACCCCAATCCTGGTTACTGGGCTGACCCCAATCCTGGTTACTGGACTGACCCCAATCCTGGTTACTGGACTAACCCCAACCATAGCTACTGGACTGACCCCGACCTTGGCTACTGGACCGACCGTACCCTGGTTACTGGACTGACCCGTAACCTGGTTGCTGGACTGACCACAAACTTAGCTACTGGACCGACCCCGATTATTTCTTACATTGTTACCCCAGGAAATCTTGAGTCTTATTACATACAACCGGGAACAACTATTGGATATACTATCAATACGACAAGGACTTTCCCGAAGCGGATCCTTTGTTCAGACCATCACCCAGGGCAATGGATCTAATTCCAGAAGCCGATCCAAAACAACAGAGCCGCAGATGGGGCAGACAAAGCGGCCTCCTGGTCAGACTCCGTAGACGTTCACATCGCCCACCGCTCCCGAGTATACTACTTGCCAACGTCCAGTCTCTTGACAAGAAGGTAGACAAAATTCGAGCAAGGGTTGCCTTCCAAAGAGATATCAGATATTGTAATATTCTCTGTTTCACAGAAACATGGCACTCTCGGGACAGGTAGTCGGAATCGGTTCAGCCACCGGGCTTCTCCATGCATCGCGCCGACAGAGGTGAACACCTCTTGGGGAAGAGGAAGGGCGGGGATGTATGCTTCATGATTAACGACTCATGGTGTAATCATAACATACAGGAACTCAAGTCCTTCTGCTCACCCAAACTAGAATTCCTTACAATCAAATGCCGGCCATTTTACCTACCAAGAGAATTCTTGTCAGTTATAGTCACAGCTGTTTACATTCCCCCTCAAGCAGACAAGACGGCCCTAAAGGAACTTCACTGGACTTTATGTAAACAGGAAATCATATATCCTGAGGGTGCATTTATTGTAGCTGGGGATTTTAACAAAGCAAATTTTAGAACAAAGCTACCTAAATTCCATCATCATATTGATTGCACTAATACACTGGATCACTGCTACTATAACTTCCGTGATGCATATAAAGCCCTCCCCCGCCCTCCCTTCGACAAATCCAACCACGACGCCATCTTGCCCCTACTGTTTTATAGGCATAAACTCAAATAGGATGTACCAGTGACGAGAACCAGTCAAAGCTGGTCTGACCAATCGGAAGCAAAGATTCAAGATTGTTTAGATCATGTTGGAATATGTTCTGGTCAGCCTCAGAGAACAACATCGACCTATACGCTGACTCGTGAGTGAGTTTATAAAGAAGTGCATTGGAGATGTTATACCGACTGTGACTATTAAAACCTACCCTAACCAGAAACCGTGGATGGATGGCGGCATTTGCGAAAAACTGAAAGTGCGAACCACCGCATTTAACAATGGAAATAGGTCTGGGAATATGGCTGAATATAAACTGTGTAGTTATTCCCTCCGCAAGGCAATCAAACAAGAGAAATGCCAGTACAGGGACAAAGTGGAGTCGCAATTCAATGGCTCAGGCACGAGACGTATGTGGCAGGGTCTACAGGAAATCACAGACTACAAAAAGAAAACCAACCACGTTACGGACACCGACGTCACACTTCCAGACAAACTAAATACCTTCTTTGCCCGCTTTGAGGATAATACAGTGCCAACATCGCATTCCGCCATCAAGGACTGCGCACCCCCCCACCCCCTCTCCTTCTCAGACGTGAGTAAAACAGTTAAACGAGTTAACCCTCGCAAGGCTGCTTGCCCAGACGGCATCCCTAGCCCACTAACAAGGACTGCGCAACTCCTCTCCTTCTCCGTGGCCGACGTGAGTATACTGCATAGATTATTTAAATCCATACCCATTTAAAAAACTAATTTGAATGACAAAGATATCACATACCCTAAAACAATGTTTTCTTGATCAAATGTAAATGTTATTGATAAATTGCTGATTGAGCAATGATAAGATAATATTTTAATATTCACATCTCAAAACACATTATCATTCACTTTTCACTTTGTTCCTGCAAAACACCTTATGCCAAACACATCTTATGACTGCCAGGGAAACCAGCGTTACAAGCAACACACTCGCCAGCAAAGTCACTATCACATCAACCGAGTGGTATACTATCCAGGACATCTTATAGGAATCTGTCCTCAGGTGATGAGCTCCTTTATGTCTCATGACAAACTCGATCCAGAACACTGCCTTGTCCAGTGGTTTAATGGGTTGGTCTCTGTGCAGTCTGGACAACCTCTGCATGTTCTCCCTGTAGGACGGTTCATGCAGCACAGCCTTCAAAGACTCCAGGAACACATTTCTGTCCATTGTGATGATATCCACCGTGTTAGCTGCCCCCCTCTCCTTCAACTTGGAGAGATTGTCGGACTGGTCGAAGGCGAGAGGGAGGCCGACTACCGGGATGCCGTGGTAGATGGCCTCCTGGACACCGTTGGTTCCTCCATGGGCTACGAAGGCCCGGGTCTTGGGGTGTCCTAGGAGGTCGTTCTGGGGAAGCCAGTCCACCAGTAGGGTGTTGTTACCCAGGGTAGAGGGTCTCTGTCCAGTATACCTGAGAACCACAAGAGAAACACAGTGGATATACATGGAAATCTGACACTTCTGTTTTTAAGTCTAGGCCCAGATAAAATCCTGGACTAAAAGCATGCTCAATGGAGAATAACATTTGTAATCGTTTTTTAGTCCAGGACCAGGCCTTATTGTTTTTGGAAAACTGGCTCCATTTTTACTCATAATTTGTCCAATCAATTAATTAAAGGATCTATCCATCCATCCATACCTCCAGATGACCTTCTGAGGCAGCTGAGCGAACGCGGCAGCGATTTCATCTGCAATATCTTCAGGAAGCTCTGCCACCAAAGTCCCCAGAGTCATCATGACAACCCCATGCTCGCTGGAACTCTGAACAAACTCCTCCAGGTCCTGTGGAAGAGGCTTGGAGGGCTTACACTGGAACCCACCAATGTAGACCATATTCGGCATGGTGGGTTTCGGAAATTCAAAGACAAAATCGCTTCTCATGAGCCAGATATCTGCTTCCTGGAAGAATGCGCTGTAATCGACGTCAGGGCCAAAGTAACGCTGGACTATCGGTTTGTAGTTGGGTTCTGTGATAGATGTCAATGTGTAACTCCCGAGTATGTAAGCTAAGACGTTGGTGACTCTCTGGAGGAAGGTCATCTTGTCTGTCAACTCTGTGGCTGTGTATGGGACGTAAGAGAGAGGCGACGGGGCGATGACCAAATGAGCTTCACCTTGAATGGTCCATCTGACATTGTAAACCAGAGGAAGGTGGAGGACGCGGGCTAAGATCGTCCCTCCACCAATCCCAGGATCTGTCAGAACCAAATCAAACTTAGCATCCTGGAGAGACTGGATCAACTTTCTGTCTTCAAGGACACGAGTGATCATTTCAGCCATGTTCTTGTGGAACTCGAAAAAAGTCTCCTTCATTGATGACTGAAGCTTGAGTTCGGTCCAAAAACTTTTCCCCTGCTCCCTTTGAATCTTCATATGTTTACCTAATATAAATTCACCAAAGAAGTTTTCATCGAAGCCACCAGTGTTGGGGATGGTAATGGTGGTGTAGTGGGGGGAATTCTCCTTGATGTACCAGCTGTTTGACGCTCGCACCACTGTGATGTCATGGCCTTTGGAATGCAACTCTTCAATGATGACTCTCATGTTGACCCAGTGGCTTCCATCCATTGGGTAGATTAATATTTTACCCCCATAGACAATATTGGACAGGGTGAAGAGCAATACGACCAATGAGATAAGGGTTGGTTGATACATCCTTCTGTCCATGGTGAAACCTTAATTAGATACAAGGAAGTAGATGTCAAACAATCAATCACAATAATTAACTTGCTGTCAGCTATAGTTTTTAGCACATTCTGCAACATCTGACAATTGTATAGAATCAGAGAATTGAATTGTCTCTCTGGCCCTTTTTATAAAGTTGCGAAATGGGTTGGTATTCAATGAATCTACTAGGTAACCTAGCTAATGTATATTGTCATACCAATCCAATAGGGTCATATTCAGATGGACTCATAGTTGCACAAGATCATATCTGATACATCTGAATCAGACCTGGGTTCAAAAACATTTTGATATAATTTTCAAATAGTTTAGCTGTGACAATGGGACCAGTAGAAACGTGCAAAAAGCACAAACCTGGCATTCCAGGCACTGGAATGATTTAAGCATTAAGCAAACGCTTAAATTATTTTAAAGATTTCAAATGATGGTTGAACCCAGGTCTGATCTGGGAGAGGGTTTATGGTTATGCAACCTCATTGTTCAATGAGAATATTCTGACTGGTCGTCATTGTAAATAAGAATGTGTTCTTAACTGACTTGCCTAGTTACATAAAAAAAAATGAAAAGCCTTCTAGTCCCAGATCTATTTGTACAGTCTTGACAAGTCTGTTTGTTTGGTGTGACAATCAGGTCACACCAAAGGTGATATCTAGAACCTAAAAGGGTTCTTTGGCTGTTCCCATAGAAGAACCCTTTGAGGAACCACTTTAGGTTCCAGGTAAAAACCCTTTTGGGTTCCATGTAGAACCCTTTCCACAGAGGTTCAGAAACCGTCTCAGGGAAGCTCATCTGCGTGCTCGTCATCCTCACCAGGGTCTTGACCTGACTGCAGTTCGGTGTCGTAAACCGACTTCAGTGGGCAAGTGCTCAACTTCGATGGCCACTGGCACGCTGGGAGAAGTGTGCTCTTCACGGATGAATCCCGGGTTCAACTGTATGGGCGAGCAGTTTGCTGATGTCAACATTGTGAACAGAGAGCCCCATGGTGAGGTGGGGTTATGGTATGGGCAGGCATAAGCTACGGACAACGAACATAATTCCATTTTATCGATGGCAATTTTGAATGCACAGAGATACCTTGAAGAGATTGAGACTCATTGTCGCGCAATTCATCCTCCGCCATCATCTCATGTTTCAGCATGATAATGCACAGCCCCATGTCACAAGGATCTGTACACAATTCCTGGAAGCTGAAAAGGGCCCAGTTCTTCCATGTGTAACGGATGTGAAACGGCTAGCTTAGTTAGCGGTGGTGCTGAGGTAACGGATGTGAAACGGCTAGCTTAGTTGGCGGTGGTGCTGAGGTAACGGATGTGAAACGGCTAGCTTAGTTAGCGGTGGTGCTGAGGTAACGGATGTGAAACGGCTAGCTTAGTTGGCGGTGGTGCTGAGGTAACGGATGTGAAACGGCTAGCTTAGTTAGCGGTGGTGCTGAGGTAACGGATGTGAAACGGCTAGCTTGGTTAGCGGTGGTGCTGAGGTAACGGATGTGAAACGGCTAGCTTAGTTGGCGGTGGTGCTGAGGTAACGGATGTGAAACGGCTAGCTTAGTTAGCGGTGGTGCTGAGGTAACGGATGTGAAACGGCTAGCTTGGTTAGCGGTGGTGCTGAGGTAACGGATGTGAAACGGCTAGCTTGGTTAGCGGTGGTGCTGAGGTAACGGATGTGAAACGGCTAGCTTAGTTAGCGGTGGTGCGCGCTAAATAGCGTTTCAATCGGTGACGTCACTTGCTCTGAGACCTTGAAGTAGTAGTTCCCCTTGCTCTGCAAGGGCCGTGGCTTTTGTAGAGTGATGGGTAATGATGCTTCGAGGGTGACTGTTGTTGGTGTGTGCAGAGGGACCCCGACCCTGGTTACTGGACTGACCCCAATCCTGGTTACTGGACTGACCCCGACACTGGTTACAGGACTGACCCCGACCCTGGTTACTGGACTGAGCCTGGTTACTGGACTGACCCCAATCCTGGTTACTGGACTGACCCCAATCCTGGTTACTGGACTGACCCCAGCCCTGGTTACTGGACTGACCCCAATCCTGGTTACTGGGCTGACCCCAATCCTGGTTACTGGACTGACGCCAATCCTGGTTACTGGACTGACCCCGACCCTGGTTGCTGGACCGACCCCAACCATAGCTACTGGACTGACCCCGACCTTGGCTACTGGACCGACCGTACCCTGGTTACTGGACTGACCCGTAACCTGGTTGCTGGACCGACCACAAACTTAGCTACTGGACCGACCCCGAACCTGGTTAGTTTTTACATTGTTACCCCAGGAAATCTTGAGTCTTATTACATACAACCGGGAACAACTATTGGATATACCATCAATACGACAAGGACTTTCCCGAAGCGGATCCTTTGTTCAGACCATCACCCAGGGCAATGGATCTAATTCCAGAAGCCGATCCAAAACAACAGAGCCGCAGATGGGGCAGACAAAGCGGCCTCCTGGTCAGACTCCGTAGACGTTCACATCGCCCACCGCTCCCGAGTATACTACTTGCCAACGTCCAGTCTCTTGACAAGAAGGTAGACAAAATTCGAGCAAGGGTTGCCTTCCAAAGAGATATCAGATATTGTAATATTCTCTGTTTCACAGAAACATGGCACTCTCGGGACAGGTAGTCGGAATCGGTTCAGCCACCGGGCTTCTCCATGCATGGCGCCGACAGAGGTGAACACCTCTTGGGGAAGAGGAAGGGCGGGGGTGTATCCTTCATGATTAACGACTCATGGTGTAATCATAACATACAGGAACTCAAGTCCTTCTGCTCACCCAAACTAGAATTCCTTACAATCAAATGCCGGCCATTTTACCTATCAAGAGAATTCTCATCAGTTATAGTCACAGCTGTTTACATTCCCCCTCAAGCAGACAAGACGGCCCTAAAGGAACTTCACTGGACTTTATGTAAACAGGAAATCATATATCCTCAGGGTGCATTTATTGTAGCTGGGGATTTTAACAAAGCAAATTTGAGAACAAGGCTACCTAAACATTTACATTACATTTAAGTCATTTAGCAGACGCTCTTATCCAGAGCGACTTACAAATTGGTGCATTCACCTTATGACATCCAGTGGAGCAGCCACTTTACAATAGTGCATCTAAATCTTTTAAGGGGGGGAGGGGGGGGTGAGAAGGATTACTTTATCCTATCCTAGGTATTCCTTAAAGAGGTGGGGTTTCAGGTGTCTCCGGAAGGTGGTGAAATTCCATCATCATATTGATTGCACTAATACACTGGATCACTGCTACTATAACTTCCGTGATGCATGTAAAGCCCTCCCCCGCCCTCCCTTCGACAAATCCAACCACGACGCCATCTTGCCCCTACTGTTTTATAGGCATAAACTCAAACAGGATGTACCAGTGACGAGAACCAGTCACCGCTGGTCTGACCAATCAGAAGCCAAGCTTCAAGATTGTTTAGATCATGTTGGAATATGTTCTGGTCAGCCTCAGAGAACAACATCGACCTATACGCTGACTCGTGAGTGAGTTTATAAAGAAGTGCATTGGAGATGTTATACCTACTGTGACTATTAAAACCTACTCTAACCAGAAACCGTGGATGGATGGCGGCATTTGCGAAAAACTGAAAGTGCGAACCACCGCATTTAACAATGGAAATAGGTCTGGGAATATGGCTGAATATAAACTGTGTAGTTATTCCCTCCGCAAGGCAATCAAACAAGAGAAATGCTAGTACAGGGACAAGGTGGAGTCGCAATTCAATGGCTCAGGCACGAGACGTATGTGGCAGGGTCTACAGGAAATCACAGACTACAAAAAGAAAACCAACCACGTCACGGACACCAACGTCACACTTCCAGACAAACTAAATACCTTCTTTGCCCGCTTTGAGGATAATACAGTGCCAACATCGCAGTCCGCTAACAAGGACTGCGCACCCCCCCCCCCCCTCTCCTTCTCAGACGTGAGTAAAAGAGTTAAACGAGTTAACCCTCGCAAGGCTACTGGCCCAGACGGCATCCCTAGCTGTGTCCTCAGAGCATGTGCAGACCAGCTGGCTGGTGTGTTTAAAGACATATTCAATCACTCCCTATCCCAGTCTGTTGTCCCCACATGCTTCAAGATGGCTACCATTGTTCCTGTACTCAAGATGGCAAAGATAACTGAACTAAATGACTACCGCCCCGTAGCCCTCACTTCTGTCATCGTGAAGTGCTTTTAGAGTAGTCAAGGATCATATCACCTCCACCTTACCGGCCACCCTAGACCCGCTTCAGTTTGCATACCGCCCCAACAGGTCCACAGAGGATGCAATCACCATCACACTGCCCTATTCCATCTGGACAAAATTAATAACTATGTAAGAATGCTGTTCATTGACTACAGGTCAGTATTCAAAACCATAGTACCCTCCAAGCTCATCATCAAGCTGGAGGCCCTGGGTCTCATCCCCACCCTGTGCAATTGGGTCCTTGACTTTCTGACGGGCATACACATCACAGACAAAGTGAAATGGTCCACCCACATAGACAGTGTGGTGAAGAAGGCACAACAGCGCCTCTTCAACCTCTGGAGGCTGAAGAAATTTGGCTTGTCACCCAAAACCCTGACAAACTTTTACAGATGTATAATCGAGAGCATCCTGTCAGGCTGTATCACAGCCTGATACGGTTACTGCACCACCCTAATCCGCAAGGCTCTCCAGATGGTGATGAGTTCTGCACAACGTATCAACGGGGCAAACTACCTGCCCTCCATGACACCTACAGCACCCGATGTCACAGGAAGGCCAAAAAGATCATCAAAGACAACAACGACCCGAGCCACTGCCTGGCCACACCGCTCCAATCCAGAAGGCGAGGTCAGTACAGCTGCGTCAAAGCTGGGACCGAGAAGAACAGCTTCTATCTCAAGGCCATCAAACTGCTAAACAGCAATCATGCTGCTGCCTACACTGAGACCCAATCACTGGCCGCATTAACATATGGATGACTAGTCACTTTATACAATGCCACTTTAAATAAGGCCACTTTAATGTTGTTTAAATATCTTACACTGCTCATATATGTATATACTGTATTTTATACCATCTATTGCACCTTGCCTATGCCGCTCGGCCCTCGCTGATCCATATATTTATAAGTACATATTCTAATTCAAACCTTTTAGATTTGTCTGTATTAGGTAGTTGTTGGGGAGTTGTTGTTAGATACTTGTTAGATATTACTACAGTCGGAACTAGAAGCACAAGCATTTCGCTACACTCGCATTAGCATCTGCTAACCATGTGTTTGTGGCCAATAAAATTGGATTAGATTAGATTTTTACAGGACCGACCCCAACCCTGGTTAATGATTAGGATCAAAACCATAGATAATGGAACCACAAGGGTAGTGAATGTACCTAGCCGGGACCCAGATCTGTTTGTCATGCCAAACAATAGCTGTAGGAGTTCTGAATGCAATTCAAAGCCAACACTGTGGTTATTAACAAAATAATGTACAAAGGACGATTGCTTTGAGGACCAAGCTTTCATCCCTCTGTGAAAAGAGATCAAATCAAATCAAATGTATTTATATAGCCCTTCGTACATCAGCTGATATCTCAAAGTGCTGTACAGAAACCCAGCCTAAAACCCCAAACAGCAAGCAATGCAGGTGTAGAAGCACGGTGGCTAGGAAAAACTCCCTAGAAAGGACAAAACCTAGGAAGAAACCTAGAGAGGAACCAGGCTATGTGGGGTGGCCAGTCCTCTTCTGGCTGTGACGGGTGGAGATTATAACAGAACATGGCCAAGATGTTCAAATGTTCATAAATGACCAGCATGGTTGAATAATAATAAGGCAGAACAGTTGAAACTGGAGCAGCAGCATGGCCAGGTGGACTGGGGACAGCAAGGAGTCATCATGTCAGGTAGTCCTGGGGCATGGTCCTAGGGCTCAGGTCTTCCGAGAGAAAGAAAGAGAGAATTAGAGAGAGCATATGTGGGGTGGCCAGTCCTCTTCTGGCTGTGCCCGGTGGAGATTATAACAGAATATGGCCAAGATGTTCAAATGTTCATAAATGACCAGCATGGTCGAATAATGGGTTGTCTTCTTCAAAAAAAAGAATCTGAGCAGCATCCAAAAAATGACAACACTTACCCAGCAAGCTTTGCATGTTTCATATACATTCCGTCGTGCTATCATGAAGAGAAAAAGAAGGTGAAGTATTTGATTTTTAAATAACGTTAACCACTTTAAAATGCCTGGAGAAATGACAACACTTAAAAGTTGCTCTGTAATAAACCAATCACAGAGATAGAGTTAACACCGTGCCGTCTTTCATCACAATAACTGTCCCATCCATATTTCTAGGTACGTATTCTAATTCATTCCTTTACGCTTGTGAGTATAAGGTCGTTGTTGTGAAATTGTTAGATTACTTGTTAGATATTACTGTACGGTCGAACCTAGAAACACAAGCATTTCGCTACACTCGCATTAACATCTGCTAACCATGTGTATGTGACCAAATACATTTTGATTTATAGTATTACTGATTGTACAATGTTGGGTAAAAAATAAATGGATTGTCCATTACCTCTGCAGCAGCCATATGATTACAATGATCCTGACAGAAGATGACTTCCTATTTTCCGGTGACAGAATTTCGGGCCAATCGTAAATGGACATGATAAAGTCATCGTGATCTCTTCCCCCGTCTCCTGAGTATACTGCATATATTATTTAAATCCATACCCATTTTAAAAAACAAATTTGAATGACAAAGGTATCACATACCCTAAAACGATGTTTTATTGATAAAATGTAAATGTTATTGATAAATTGCTGATTGAGCAATGATAAGATAATATTTTAATATTCACATCTCAAAACACATTATCATTCACTTTTCACTTTGTTCCTGCAAAACACCTTACGCCAAACACATCTTACGACTGCCAGGGAAACCAGCGTTACAAGCAAAACACTCGCCAGCAAAGTCACTATCACATCAACCGAGTGGTATACTATCCAGGACATCTTATAGGACTCTGTCCTCAGGTGACGAGCTCCTTTATGTCTCATAACAAACTCGATCCAGAACACTGCCTTGTCCAGTGGTTTAATGGGTTGGTCTCTGTGCAGTCTGGACAACCTCTGCATGTTCTCCCTGTAGGACGGTTCATGCAGCACAGCCTTCAAAGACTCCAGGAACACATTTCTGTCCATTGTGATGATATCCACCGTGTTAGCTGCCCCCCTCTCCTTCAACTTGGAGAGGTTGTCGGACTGGTCGAAGGCGAGAGGGAGGCCGACTACCGGGATGCCGTGGTAGATGGCCTCCTGGACACCGTTGGTTCCTCCATGGGCTACGAAGGCCCGGGTCTTGGGGTGTCCTAGGAGGTCGTTCTGGGGAAGCCAGTCCACCAGTAGGGTGTTGTTACCCAGGGTAGAGGGTCTCTGTCCAGTATACCTGAGAACCACAAGAGAACCACAGTGGATATACTTGGAAATCTGACACTTTTGTTTTTAAGTCTTGGCCCAGATAAAGTCCTGGACTAAAAGCATGCTCACTGGAGAATAATATTTGAAATAGTTTTTTAGTCCAGGACCAGGCCTTATCATTTTTGGAAAAGTGGCTACATTTTTACTCATAATTTGTCCAATTAATTAATTAAAGGATCTATCCATCCATCCATACCTCCAGATGACCTTCTGAGGCAGCTGAGCGAAGGCGGCAGCGATTTCATCTGCGATATCTTCAGGAAGCTCTGCCACCAAAGTCCCCAGAGTCATCATAACAACCCCATGCTCGCTGGAACTCTGAACAAACTCCTCCAGGTCCTGTGGAAGAGGCTTGGAGGGCTTACACTGGAATCCACCAATGTAGACCATATTCGGCATGGTGGGTTTCGGAAATTCAAAGACAAAATCGCTTCTCATGAGCCAGATATCTGCTTCCTGGAAGAATGCGTTGTAATCGACGTCAGGGCCAAAGTAACGCTGGACTATCGGTTTGTAGTTGGGTTCTGTGATAGATGTCAATGTGTAACTCCCGAGTATGTAAGCTAAGACGTTGGTGACTCTCTGGAGGAAGGTCATCTTGTCTGTGAACTCTGTGGGTGTGTATGGGACGTAAGAGAGAGGCGACGGGGCGATGACCAAATGAGCTTCACCTTGAATGGTCCATCTGACATTGTAAACCAGAGGAAGGTGGAGGACGCGGGCTAAGATCGTCCCTCCACCAATCCCAGGATCTGTCAGAACCAAATCAAACTTAGCATCCTGGAGAGACTGGATCAACTTTCTGTCTTCAAGGACACGAGTGATCATTTCAGCCATGTTCTTGTGGAACTCGAAAAAAGTCTCCTTCATTGATGACTGAAGCTTGAGTTCGGTCCAAAAACTTTTCCCCTGCTCCCTTTGAATCTTCATATGTTTACCTAATATAAATTCACCAAAGAAGTTTTCATCGAAGCCACCAGTGTTGGGGATGGTAATGGTGGTGTAGTGGGGGGAATTCTCCTTGATGTACCAGCTGTTTGACGCTCGCACCACTGTGATGTCATGGCCTTTGGAATGCAACTCTTCAATGATGACTCTCATGTTGAGCCAGTGGCTTCCATCCATTGGGTAGATTAATATTTTACCCCCATAGACAATATTGGACAGGGTGAAGAGCAATACGACCAATGAGATAAGGGTTGGTTGATACATCCTTCCGTCCATAGTGAAACCTTAATTAGATACAAGGAAGTAGATGTCAAACAATCAATCACAATAATTAACTAGCCGTCAGCTATAGTTTTTAGCACATTCTGCAACATCTGACAATTGTATAGGAATCAGATAATTGAATTGTCTCTCTGGCCCTTTTTATAAAGTTGCGAAATGGGTTGGTATTCAACGAATCTACTAGGTAACCTAGCTAATGTATACTGTCTCAGCCTCCAATATTTATGCTGCAGTAGTTTATGTGTCGGGGGGCTAGGGTCAGTTTGTTATATCTGGAGTACTTCTCCTGTCCTATTCGGTGTCCTGTGTGAATCTAAGTGTGCGTTCTCTAATTATCTCCTTCTCTCTTTCTTTCTCTCTCTCTCTCGGAGGACCTGAGCCCTAGGACCATGCCCCAGGACTACCTGACATGATGACTCCTTGCTGTCCCCAGTCCACCTGGCCATGCTGCTGCTCCAGTTTCAACTGTTCTGTCTTACTATTATTCGACCATGCTGGTCATTTATGAACATTTGAACATCTTGGCCATGTTCTGTTATAATCTCTACCCGGCACAGCCACAAGAGGACTGGCCACCCCACATAGCCTGGTTCCTCTCTAGGTTTCTTCCTAGGTTTTGGCCTTTCTCGGGAGTTTTTCCTAGCCACCGTGCTTCTACACCTGCATTGCTTGCTGTTTGGGGTTTTAGGCTGGGTTTCTGTACAGCACTTTGAGATATCAGCTGATGTACGAAGGGCTATATAAATACATTTGATTTGATTCATACCAATCCAATAGGGTCATATTCAGATGGACTCATAGTTGCACAAGATCATATCTGATACATCTGAATCAGACCTGGGTTCAAAAACGATTTGATATCATATTCAAATAGTTTAGCTGTGATTGAGTTTTGCTGTGACAATGGGACCAGTAGAAACGTACAAAAAGCACAAACTTGGCATTCCAGGTGTAACAGTATACATTTAGTCCGTCCCCTCGCCCCTACCCGGGCTCGAACCAGGGACCCTCTGCACACATCAACAACAGTCACCCACAAAGCATCGTTAACCATCGCTCCACAAAAGCCGCGGCCCTTGCAGAGCAAGGGGAACCACTACTTCAAGGTCTCAGAGCAAGTGACGTCAACCGATTGATCTGGGAGAGGGTTTATGGTTATGCAACCTCATTGTTCAATCAGAATATTCTGACTGCTGCAGATCACATTAGGAAGCATAGAATGGGTTGTGGATGGGAGGTGCAGCTAGCTGTGTTGCTACCATGCCATGTGTTCATGTGTTGCTACCATGGTGTGTTGTCATGTGTTGCTACCATGGTGTGTTGTCATGTGTTGCTGCCATGCTGTGTTGTTGTCTTAGGTCTCTCTTTATGTAGTGTTGTGGTGTCTCTCTTGATGTGTTATGTTCTATATTATTAATCCCAGCCTCCATCCCCACAGGAGGCCTTTTGCCTTCTGGTAGGTCGTCATCGTAAATAAGAATGTGTTCTTAACTGACTTGCCTAGTTACATAAAAATAAATGAAAAGCCTTCTAGTCCCAGATCTATTTGTACAGTCTTGACAAGTCTGTTTGTTTGGTGTGACAATCACCATACAGTCTTAGGGAAAAAAAGGTGATATCTAGAACCTAAAAGGGTTCTTTGGCTGTTCCCATAGAAGAACCCTTTGAAGAACCACTTTAGGTTCCAGGTAAAAACCCTTTTCGGTTCCATGTAGAACCCTTTCCACAGAGGGTCCAAAAAGGGTTCTCCTATGAGGGCACCCGAAGAACCCTATTGGAACCCTTTTTCTAAGTGTAGGAGTTGGCAAGGCAACACAAACAGACCTGGAACGAGGCTAAGAAGTAGCATCCATGGAGAAACTCATATTGCTTACTACATCCTCAGAAATCCAGAACCGGTTTTGTGCACACGTTCCACTTCTTGTGCTCCTTGTCATTGTTTGGCATGACAAGGAGTGGTATCTTAGCACACAGAGACTAGATTTCTCCAGGTTACACAGATCACATATCATTTTTCCAATTTGCTTTCCATCTTTGCATAATGAATTGCCTTTATGATGCAAACAGAATGCCCCCTCCCCCCTCTACACACACATAATAAGTACTTAAACAAGTCACATAATAAATTGCTTGGACTCACTCTGTGTGCGATAATAGTGTTTAACATGATTTGTGAATGACCACCTCATCTCTGTACCACACACACACAATTATCTGTAAGGTCCTGTAGTCGGGCAGTGAATTTCAAACACAAATTCAACAACAAAGACCAGGGAGGTTTTCCAATGTCTCATAAAGAAGGGCCCCTATTGGTAGATGGGTTATAAAAAAATATAACTTAAAAAAACAATCTTTTTTTTAGAAGCTGACATTGAATATCACTTTGAGCATGGTGAAGTTATTAATTACATTTTGGATGGTGTATCAATACACCGTGTCACTACAAAGATACAGGCGTCCTTCCTAACTCAGTTGTCGGAGAGGAAGAAAACCACTCAGGGATTTCAAATCAAATCACATACACATGGTTAGCAGATGTTAATGCGAGTGTAGCGAAATGCTTGTTCAACATGAGGCCAATGGTGACCATAAAACAGTTACAGTTTAATGGCTGTGATAGGATAGAAAACTGAGGATGGGAAACTGAGGATGGATCAACAACATTGTAGTTACTCCACAATACAGCCTAAATGACAGAATGAAAAGAAGGAAGCCTGTATAGAATAAACACATTCTAAAACATGCATCCTGTTTGCAACAAGGCACTAAAGTAAAACCACAAAAAACGTGGCAAATTAACTTTATGTCCTGAATACAAAGCGTTATATTTGTGGCAAATCCAACACAACCTATCACTGAGTACCACTCTTCATATTTTCAAGCATGGTGGTGGCTGCATCATGTTATGGGTATGCTTGTCATCGGCAAGAACTAAGGAGTTAAGGATAAAAATAAATGGAAAAGAACTAAGCACAGGCAGAATCCTAAAGGAAAACCTGGTTCAGTCAGCTTTCCAACAGACATTGGGAGACAAATTCCCCTTTCAGCAGGTCAATAACCCAAAACACTAGACCAAATCTACACTGCATTGCTTACCAAGAAACCAATTAATGTTCCTGGGTGGCCGAGATACAGTTTTGACTTAAATCTGCTTGAAAATCTATGGTAAGACCTGAAAATGGTAATCTAGCAATGATCAACAAGAAATTTGACAGAGCTTGAAGAATTTAGAAAATAGATAATGGGCAAATTTTGCACCATCCAGGCGTGGAAAGCTCTTAGAGATGTACCCAGAAAGACTCACAGCTGTAATCGCTGCAAAAGGTGCTTCTACAAAGTATTGACTCAGGGGTGTGAATGCTTATGTAAATAAGTTATTTCTGTATTTCACTTTCAATAAATGTGCAAACATTTCAAAACACATGTTCAGGCTGTAACACAGCAAAATGTGGAATAAGTCAAGGGGTATGAATACTTTCTGAAGGCACTGTAACTTACTAACTAACCACTAACTAACTACCAACAAACTATCTGAAAGAATTAAACTAAATGTTTAAATAACCATTGTTAACGTAAAAAAGAAAGCTTTTATAAACCCTTAATGTACAGTGTTCTCACTGATAGATTACCTACCAAAACCAGCCAAGTCCACAAGCAGCTTTAAAATCCAATTCAGTGTTAGTTTGTCCAACTGCCCAGACAACTACATCAAATTTAGTCAGATCTCACTGAAAGGCAGTCCAGTAGGGTTGTGTCCCCTGATTGTTGGTATCAGACATGTGACATAAAGGTAAGTTAGGTTCCTCCTCACTACTACAACAGTGCCTTGTTAAACGCAAAACGACTTGGGGAGTCTGGAGGTTACACAATCTCTCTGTGACCAGTGGCAAATTTAAACATTGTCTAATACATTAAGTGTGTGTAACACTGCATTCCAGAACTTGTTTGAACTTTAGATATGGTTTGTGTCCCAAATTGTACCCTTTTCCCTATATAGTGCACTACTTCTGACCAAGGCTCTGGTTAAAAGCTGTACACTATCTATATAGGGGAAAGGGTGCCATTTGGAACATAAACAATGTTCAAAGTTCAAACAAGTTCTGCAACCGTTTTTTTTTTTGCATGAGACTCATACGCTCAGGTGAAAATGTTCAGTCCCACAATTTGCAACAAGCATGCATATATTATATCAGTTCCATACATTAAGAAATGTCTCTCTTCGCCATTGGTAGCAATTGTAAGGTGGCAGATAGCCAAGCGGTTAGAGAGGCAAGCCAGCAACTGGAAACTTGCCTGTTCGAATCCAGGATCTGATGAGAAAAAAAAAATCTGTTGCGCGTCTTGGGTTAAAAGCGGAAGTAACATTTGGGCTGACCTTGTGTTGCAATTGACCAATAAAATAATCTTAATCTGTTAGATAACATAGCCAAGGGGCATTGCACGCACCATGTTAAACACCTAGTTGAACTGGGTTGAAACACAAGAGTAGTAGAGGAAAGGTGAGTGCCCAGGAAAAATGATTATGACATGTGACCATGACTGTGCTATGCCTTGTATTACCATGTGCCGGTCTCAATGACGCCTTAGAGAGGGTACAGAATGCAGTGCACACACTTGGCATTACTGTATACTTCATTGCAAATAGTGTAAGACAAGGATTGTGAAGGCGATACAAATAAAAAGTCAGAATAGTTGACCATTATTTAATAGTGAAAAGAGGGGCATTGTTAATAGTGAGTGACGCCTTAAAAAACAATAGTATAGTATGTCAACTCTCAAATTCTCTCTCTCTTTCTCTGATTAGCTAT
>NC_088404.1:8539714-8762214 GCF_034236695.1 Oncorhynchus nerka
ACGCGACTTGTAAAGTGTTGGTCCCATGTTTCATGAGCTGAAATTAAAGATACGCAAAAATTTCCATATGAGCAAAAAACTTATTTCTCTCATATTTTGTTCACAGATTTGATTACATCTCTCTTAGTGAGCATTTCTCCTTTGCCAAAATAATTCATCCACCTGACAGGTGTGGCATATCAAGAAGTTGATTACATGGCATGATCATTACACAGGTGCACCTTGTACGAGGGACAATAAAAGGCCACTAAAATGTGCAGTTTTTTTTCACAACACTATGCCACAGATATCTCAAGTAGAGGGAGTGTGCAATTGGCATGGCGATAGCAAGGATTGTCCACCTGAGCTTTTGGCAGAGAACTGAATGTTCATTCTTTTACCATAAGCCGCCTCCAACTTCGTTTTAGAGAATTTGGCAGTACGTCCAACCGGCCTCACAACCACAGACCACGTGTAACCACGTCAGCCCAGGACCTCCACATCCAGCTTCTTCACCTGCAGGATCATCTGAGACCAGTCACCTAGACAGCTGATGAAACTGAGGAGTATTTCTGTCTGTAATAAAAAAAACCTGGGGGAAGAACTCATTCTGATTGGCTGGGGGTGGGCCTGGTTCCCAAGTGGGTGGGCCTATGCCCTCACAGGACCTTTCTATGGCTGTGCCCATGTCAAGTCATTTGTATTTCCTTATATAAGTATTTCCTTATATAATAAAATCATTTAAATTGTTGCATTTATATTTTTGTTCAGTATAGTTAACGGTGTTTCAAATTAGGTAGCTATAGAATATATCACCCAATAAAACTCACTACTGGTATACTAGTATAATAGCTCAATGAAAACTCTTTGTCCTTTAATAACACAAAAATATGATCTATTGAAAACATACAACTATGCAAGACCCACAAAGCGTCACTCTCCAGTTAAAGCCGACTAAGGTAACTAGTTGGTAATGCAACTATGGTAACTAACAGGTGATGAAGCTGCCTATGGTAACTAACAGGTAATGCAACTATGGTAACTAGCTGGTAATGTAGCTATGATAACTGTGTTGTGCCGTGGTAGCCTTGCATGCTATGCTCCAGCCTGGTTGGTCCCAGGTCCATTTGTACCAGGTCCATTTGTACCGTCTTGTCCTATGGTCATTAGAGGACAATAGGCTTGGGCGATATATACAATTTATACCGGGATAATACGAATGGTATGATTTAGAATTGAGTTTTTTTGGGGGAGGGGGGGGTTGTTATGGGAGTGAGTACTACGCCATTGCCTATAACTTTAAATTTAGTATAACTATAAGAAATCTAAGATGTGTTAAATAAATGATATCCAGCTCAGGGCTCCAGCTATACACGATGCTTGTTGACTTGCTAGCTAAGTGTTGAGATGTCAAGATCAAGCTACTTGGTTACAGCAGAGACGTTCAATCCCTTCCTGGATCAAGAGCCCCTGTTACCTAAATGGTTTTGTGCATAAAAATAGAGCCAACAACTTCTGTGCACATTCGGTAATACCGCATACCCCGGTACGGTAGAGAAACGGTATGAACTTCTGGGGTACAAACCAAACCCCAGGAGATCTGGAACCAGGCCATCCCTTACGCGATCCCCTTAAATAGAAAAACAACATGACAGACGGCTAGCTCACTTAACCATTCTAAAAAAAAACCCATGTTCAGGTGTGATGTTGTAACTGAGGATCAACAGCCGCATCCTACAGGACAGCAGGGAGATGGTACTCAGTGGTAGATTTCATCTCAAAATGGCAACAGGGAGATGGTACTCAGTGGTAGATTTCATCTCAAAATGGCAACAGGGAGATGGTACTCAGTGGTAGATTTCATCTCAAAATGGCAACAGGGAGATGGTACTCAGTGGTAGATTTCATCTCAAAATGGCAACAGGGAGATGGTACTCAGTGGTAGATTTCATCTCAAAATGGCAACAGGGAGATGGTACTCAGTGGTAGATTTCATCTCAAAATGGCAACAGGGAGATGGTACTCAGTGGTAGATTTCATCTCAAAATGGCAACTCGTTTACTACAGCGTCCAGTATTCTTTTGACCGACACGTTTATCAGAAAGATTTTTTTTATTTTTATAGAATGATCCAGAGTTACTTTGCTTTCCTAAGAATGTTGTCCATATCCTGCTTTTTCATTCCCATAGGTCAAAGGTCAAAAGAAGTGCACTATCTAGATACTAGGGTGTCCTTTGGGAGACCCCTTCCTGCATCCTAGTCACCCACCATTTTGTCACCAATCTGGCACATGATGTTACTGCTGGGACATAAAAAATAAAAAGCAACAAAAAAAAGCCAGCAAGCAGAATAACAATACATTTAAGCATATACTATTTCTTTTAAACAACGTCTAATTTGGTACCAGTAAATATTACACAAAGTCAGGGGAGAAAAAGGAGCAGCGTCACTAAAGATGACATCACTGAAACATCTTAAGTGATCCTCCATCTTCCTTCATATTCGCTTTAAAATCCAACTGTCACCACAGAGAGGTTTCAGTTCAAATCCAACTGTCACCACAGAGAGGTTTCAGTTCAAATCCAACTGTCACCACAGAGAGGTTTCAGTTCAAATCCAACTGTCACCACAGAAAGGTTTCAGTTCAAATCCAACTGTCACCACAGAGAGGTTTCAGTTCAAATCCCACTGCCAATGCTGTGGCTGGCTGTAAGAGCGTACAGCTTCACACTAAAAACAGGTGGTGGTGGTTGTGGATACGAACAAACCAGCTCTAGTCAGACCTGTCTGCTGTACAGTAGGTAGGTTCTCTCACCGAGGAGGAACTAATCAAGATGATCCCGTTAGTCGAGCCCACGTCGTCAAAACCAGCGCATGTATGGAAGGAGAAAAGGCTGTTCTCCACATCGAGAGAGAGATAAGGGAAAACAAAATATGAAAAGATGCAACAGGACCGCCGAGCCCCTCAGTTATAACAGACATTCTCCTCAGGTGAAGGGGGCTGTGGAGTGATGCAACAGGACCGCCGAGCCCCTCAGTTATAACAGACATTCTCCTCAGGTGAAGGGGGCTGTGGAGTGATGCAACAGGACCGCCGAGCCCCTCAGTTATAACAGACATTCTCCTCAGGTGAAGGGGGCTGTGGAGTGATGCAACAGGACCGCCGAGCCCCTCAGTTATAACAGACATTCTCCTCAGGTGAAGGGGACAGTGGAGTGATGCAACAGGACCGCCGAGCCCCTCAGTTATAACAGACATTCTCCTCAGGTGAAGGTGGCTGTGGAGTGATGCAACAGGACCGCCGAGCCCCTCAGTTATAACAGACATTCTCCTCAGGTGAAGGGGGCTGTGGAGTGATGCAACAGGACCGCCGAGCCCCTCAGTTATAACAGACATTCTCCTCAGGTGAAGGTGGCTGTGGAGTGATGCAACAGGACCGCCGAGCCCCTCAGTTATAACAGACATTCTCCTCAGGTGAAGGTGGCTGTGGAGTGATGCAACAGGACCGCCGAGCCCCTCAGTTATAACAGACATTCTCCTCAGGTGAAGGTGGCTGTTGAGTGATGTAACAGGACCGCCGAGCCCCTCAGTTATAACAGACATTCTCCTCAGGTGAAGGGGGCTGTGGAGTGATGCAACAGGACTGCCGAGCCCCTCAGTTATAACAGACATTCTCCTCAGGTGAAGGGGGCTGTGGAGTGATGCAGCAGGGAGTAGACAGTCTAGCCCGTTATTGGGCCAGGCAGAGAAGAGATACTGGTCTACTGAGCTGACGACAGGCCAGACGGAAGAATTTGCCAGTTGGTTTCCACAAGAAAGATGATATAACTCCCAAATAAGTCAGAAGGGAGAAAATAGCTCCAAAAAGAAATTAAAATATATTGTTGTTGTTTTTTTTAAACCCAAAAGACAGTATGTTCCCAGGGAGAATGAGGAGTGAACTCTTTACCCATCTTCTTTAGGAGGTGTGTACCAGCCTGAAAAAAAAAATAAAAAAATAAATAAAATAAACACACAAGGTTGCCATAACAACCACGGATTTGTATCATCATCGTCGTCTATTTTCATTCATGTTTATATGGATCGATAGTTCAATGAGGATCATTTACCATTCTTTTCGTGAATCTGCACCAGAGATTTGTATGACTGTTGTGCCCTGGCCAGACTGTACTGATTCTACAAGAATATTAGTGAAAATACGGATTAGATTCATCTTCAACAACCTCACATGGTGTGACAAAAAAAAAAAGAAATCTAAATGTTTACCAAAAGTTACTACAGTTGTTTACCTTATTGGCTCCGAACTGCACCCTGGCTTTTCCTTTGACAAGGGTCGCATTGATCTGCATGATGACAGACTCAATGGAATAGGCACTGCTCCAACCCTGGAACAACACAAAGAAATACTAATTGGTCGGTCTGAAAACCTCGTCAGATCAGTGGCAATGAAGGAGAGGAGGTGAACAGACATAAAAACAGTTTTTTTGTTTTTGTTTTAAGGACAATTGAGCAAAGAGAAAGAGACAGCGTCTTCAGGGACTTTGGGTGAGGGATAAACAATGTATGAATCGTATTCAAATACAGACCTGTTTAGTGAGAAGCTCCATACATAAGGCCCCTCCGCCAAGAACGTACCTGAAATAGAGGACAGAGAAGTACCAAGACTGGTTCACGAATCAGAAAATAATTTGGCCCATCTAATTTTAGTCATTTAGCAGAAGCTAAAGTATTATGAAAAGACTACTCTAGATCACGTTCAGGGACATGAGGAAAAGGACAGACAGAATACTCTGGGGTAAAAACAGAAACGTAGGACAATAACATCATCCAGAAGTCACTGAGCAGCACTCACCCTCCGGACAGCACAGGAGAGACGACCCGTACGAACGGTGGATCAAAAGGAAAGTTATCCTGAAAGAGTCAAACAAGAAAACACATTTATCATCGCAAAACCCGCCTCAATTTTTTTAAATTTTAAATTCATTTATTTAAAAAATCAAATCAAATGAATAAAACTCACTTTATATGAGAAACTGAGCAGAATGTAGTCCACGCCTTCCTTTTCCTTCAGAACCTGCAAGTCACTATGTAACGGACTGTCTGGGTCTACCCTGTTAGAATAACGACAGATTGATTACACTATTATTATCCAGACTTAGGACACAGCTAGGAAACAGGGGAAGCTACCACAGCTCTATGAAATAATACCCGGCTCTGAAAACTTACGTTCTTATTTTGACGTGCCATTCATAAAGGCTGTCATTGACTAGCTCCACCGAATAAATACCTGGAAATGAATAACAAGATATATACAGGTGAACATCACTGTTAAATCAACGCGTTATCCTCATCAGACCTACAATCACTGGAGGGTTAGGACCAATGGGGTGCTGAGCCAGGCCAGCACTCAGCTGTCTTGTAACTCTGACCTGTCGATCTCTCACATGTCGATCTCTCACCTGTCTTGTAACCCCGACCTGTCGATCTCTCACCTGTCTTGTAACCCCGACCTGTCGATCTCTCACCTGTCTTGTAACCCCGACCTGTCGATCTCTCACCTGTCTTGTAACCCCGATCTCTCACCTGTCGATTTCTCACCTGTCTTGTAACCCTGACTTGTCGATCTCTCACTTGTCGATCTCTCACCTGTCGATCTCTCACCTGTCGATCTCTCACCTGTCGATCTCTCACCTGTCGATCTCTCACCTGTCTTGTAACCCTGACTTGTCGATCTCTCACCTGTCTTGTAACCCCGACCTGTCAATCTCTCACCTGTCTTGTAACCCTGACCTGTCGATCTCTCACCTGTCTTGTAACCCTGACCTGTCGATCTCTCACCTGTCGGTCTTGTAACCCTGACCTGTCGATCTCTCACCTGTCTTGTAACCCCGACCTGTCGATCTCTCACCTGTCTTGTAACTCTGTGATCTGTAGATCTCCCTTAGTTCCTTCATGAGACGATCAGACGCCTGAACTGAACCAGAAACGGCACCCTGAAACAGGCATCACAACACGGATCAGAACCAGGGTACCTTAGAGCAAGACAAGAGACTATAAAAACGGTGGAAATGTCCCCCCCCCACTCTTGAAAAAAGAAAAAGACGCCTTACCGAATGAGCACTTACGTTCAAGTGGTCCTGCCTCTGGTTCTTACGGATCTTCTCAAGGATGGCCAGGTTCTCCTTCAAATCAAATCACATTCAACTTTATTAATGCAGTAGGAAGTGCTTCATTGAAAAGATAGAAACTAAATGTTGACAAATAGCTCAATTAAGATAGCAAAACAATAGTAAAAAGTACTACTATACAGCAAAGTGTACGCAGTACAATGTAACGCTGACTTTCACAATTACAAGAAGCAATTTTCAAAAAAACATGCAAGGAAAAGACAGTCTGGGTAAGACAGTCTAACATTCTACTTCTTGGGTCATATTGCCAAAGAAAATTGTCTATCAGAAATCTCAGCATTCATTATGATTTCCAGAGGAGTTGCTCATTGGTTTTTTATTTTATTTATATATATTTTTTTATATTTGACCTTTATTTAACTAGGCAAGTCAGTTAAGAACAAATTCTTATTTTCAATGACGGCCTAGGAACAGTGGGTTAACTGCCTTGTTCAGGGGCAGAGCGACAGATTTGTACCTTGCAAGTTCAAATCCCCGAGCTGACAACACTTTCGGTTGCTAGTCCAACGCTCTAACCACTAGGCTACCCTGGAAATAATATTCATATTTTTCCATGACAACATGCGGAGGAGCCTCGAAAGTAGAATACGATTTATAACAAAGTAAAAAAACAAAAAAACATTTAGCTGTTAGGTAGGAAAGTTGTTGTATTTTGAGCCTTAAGATGTTTTGTGGTTGGAATTGCCATATTTTAGAGGTGAAAATGTAGTTTGACAGAATGGTTTTGTCTGGAAAAACAAAACAAAAATGGTTGCTTAGTAACCAGACACCAACACGATCTGTGGAGAAAGAAAAGTTCCAATATTTACCTTTGTGATTGGAGGATATATCTGTGGTAAAGCGACTCAGGATTACATCCTAAACCTAACCGTATTTTCATTTATTCTTTAATATATAGCCAATTTTGACTGTGGTAACTGTCACAAACTGTCATATACCGTCTCAGGGAAGCTCATCTTCGTGCTCTTCATCCTCACCGGGGTCTTGAACTGACTGCAGTTCGGCGTCGTAACCGACTTCAGTGGGCAAATGCTGACCTTCGATGGCGACTGGAGAAAAGTGCTCCTCACGGATGAATCTTGATTTCAGCCACGGATGAATCCCGGGTTCTACTGTACCCGGCAGATGGCAGACAGCGTGTAGGGAGTCATGTGGGTGAGCGGTTTGTTGATGTCATCGTTGTGAACAGAGTGCCCCATGGTGGCGGTGGGGTTGTAGTATGGGCAGGCATAAGCTACGGACAACGAACACAATTGCATTTTATCAATGGCAACTTGAATGCCCGAGATCCCGCGACGAGATCCTGAGGCCTGTTGTCGTTCCATCCGCCGCCATCATCACCTCATGTTTCAGCATGATAATACACGGCCCCATTTCGCAAGTATCTGGACACAATTCCTGGAAGCTGAAAATGTCCCAGTTCTTCCATGGCCTGCACTCTCACCAGACATGTCACCCATTTAGCATGTTTGGGATGCTCTGGATCAATGTATACGACAGCGTGTTCCAGTTCCCACCAATATCCAGCAACTTCACACAGCCATTGAAGAGGAGTGGGGACAACATTCCACAGGCCACCACCAACAGCCTAATCAACTCTATGTGAAGGAGATGTGTCGCGCTGCATGAGGCAAATGGTTTGTCACACCAGATACTGTCTGGTTTTCTGATCCATGTCCCTGTTTTTTTTTTTTTAAAGGTATCTGTGACCAACCAGATGCATATCTGTATTCCCAGTTATGTAAAATCCATAGATTAGGGCCTAATTCATTTATTTCAATTGACTGATTTCCTTATATGAACTGTAACTCAGTAAAATCTTTGAAATTGTTGCATATTGCATTTATATTTTCTCTCAGTGTAGATAGACATATAGAGCGAGCGAGGGAGAGAGACCGACAGAGAGCGAGGGAGGGAGGGAGACCGACAGAGAGCGAGGGAGGGAGGGAGACCGACAGAGAGCGAGGGAGAGAGACCGACCGACAGAGAGCGAGGGAGGGAGAGACCGACCGACAGAGAGCGAGGGAGGGAGAGACCGACCGACAGAGAGCGAGCGAGGGAGGGAGAGAGACCGACAGAGAGCGAGGGAGGGAGGGAGACCGACAGAGAGCGAGGGAGGGAGGGAGACCGACAGAGAGCGAGGGAGAGAGACCGACCGACAGAGAGCGAGGGAGGGAGAGACCGACCGACAGAGAGCGAGGGAGGGAGAGACCGACCGACAGAGAGCGAGCGAGCGAGGGAGAGAGACCGACAGAGAGCGAGGGAGGGAGAGACCGACCGACAGAGAGCGAGGGAGGGAGAGAGACCGACAGAGAGCGAGGGAGCGAGGGAGACCGACAGAGAGCGAGGGAGAGACCGACAGAGAGCGAGGGAGTGAGAGACCGACCGACCAACAGGGAGCGAGGGAGGGAGAGACCGACCGACAGAGAGCGAGGGAGGGAGAGACCGACCGACAGAGAGCGAGGGGGGAGAGACCGACCGACAGAGAGCGAGGGGGGAGAGACCGACCGACAGAGAGCGAGGGAGGGAGAGACCGACCGACAGAGAGCGAGGAGGGAGGGAGAGACCGACCGACAGAGAGCGAGGGAGGGAGAGAGACCGACAAGAGAGCGAGGGAGGGAGACCGACAGAGAGCGAGGGAGGGAGACCGACAGAGAGCGAGGGAGGGGTGGGAGACCGACAGAGAGCGAGGGAGGGAGAGAGACCGACAGAGAGCGAGGGAGGGAGAGAGACCAACAGAGAGCGAGGGAGGGAGAGAGACCAACAGAGAGCGAGGGAGGGAGAGACCGACCGACAGAGAGCGAGGGAGGGAGAGACCGACCGACAGAGAGCGAGCGAGGGAGAGAGACCGACAGAGAGCGAGGGAGGGAGAGACCGACCGACAGAGAGCGAGGGAGGGAGAGACCGACCGACAGAGAGCGAGGGAGTGAGAGACCGACCGACAGAGAGCGAGGGAGGGGGAGACCGACAGAGAGCGAGGGAGGGAGGGAGACCGACAGAGAGCGAGGGAGGGAGAGAGACCGACAGAGAGCGAGGGAGGGAGGGAGAGACCGACAGAGAGCGAGGGAGGGAGAGACCGACAGAGAGCGAGGGAGTGAGAGACCGACCGACCAACAGAGAGCGAGGGAGTGAGAGACCGACCGACCAACAGAGAGCGAGGGGGAGAGACCGACCGACAGAGAGCGAGGGGGAGAGACCGACCGACAGAGAGCGAGGGGGAGAGACCGACCGACAGAGAGCGAGGGGGAGAGACCGACCGACAGAGAGCGAGGGGGAGAGACCGACCGACAGAGAGCGAGGGGGGAGAGACCGACCGACAGAGAGCGAGGAGGGAGGGAGAGACCGACCGACAGAGAGCGAGGAGGGAGGGAGAGACCGACCGACAGAGAGCGAGGGAGAGAGAGAGACCGACAGAGAGCGAGGGAGGGAGAGAGACCGACAAGAGAGCGAGGGAGGGAGACCGACAGAGAGCGAGGGAGGGGAGGGAGACCGACAGAGAGCGAGGGAGGGAGGGAGACCGACAGAGAGCGAGGGAGGGAGGGAGACCGACAGAGAGCGAGGGAGGGAGGGAGACCGACAGAGAGCGAGGGAGAGAGACCGACCGACAGAGAGCGAGGGAGGGAGAGACCGACCGACAGAGAGCGAGCGAGGGAGGGAGGGAGAGAGACCGACAGAGAGCGAGGGAGGGAGAGACCGACCGACAGAGAGCGAGGGAGGGAGACCGACAGAGAGCGAGGGAGGGAGACCGACAGAGAGCGAGGGAGGGAGAGAGACCGACAGAGAGCGAGGGAGGGAGAGAGACCGACAGAGAGCGAGGGAGGGAGAGAGACCGACAGAGAGCGAGGGAGGGAGAGAGACCGACAGAGAGCGAGGGAGCGAGGGAGAGACCGACAGAGAGCGAGGGAGTGAGAGACCGACCGACCAACAGAGAGCGAGGGAGGGAGAGACCGACCGACAGAGAGCGAGGGAGGGAGAGACCGACCGACAGAGAGCGAGGGAGGGAGAGACCGACCGACAGAGAGCGAGGGAGGGAGACCGACAGAGAGCGAGGGAGGGGAGGGAGGCCGACAGAGAGCGAGGGAGGGCGAGAGACGGACAGAGAGCGAGGGAGGGAGAGAGACCGACCGACAGAGAGCAAGGGGGAGAGACCGACCGACAGAGAGCGAGGGAGGGAGAGACCGACCGACAGAGAGCGAGGAGGGAGGGAGAGACCGACACAGAGAGCGAGGGAGAGAGACCGACAGAGAGCGAGGGAGGGAGAGAGACCGACAAGAGAGCGAGGGAGGGAGACCGACAGAGAGCGAGGGAGGGGAGGGAGGCCGACAGAGAGCGAGGGAGGGCGAGAGACGGACAGAGAGCGAGGGAGGGAGAGAGACCAACAGAGAGCGAGGGAGGGAGAGAGACCAACAGAGAGCGAGGGAGGGAGAGAGACCGACCGACAGAGAGCGAGGGAGGGAGAGAGAACGACCGACAGAGAGCGAGGGAGAGAACGACCGACAGAGAGCGAGGGAGAGAACGACCGACAGAGAGCGAGGGAGGGAGAGAGACCGACCGACAGAGAGAGAGGGAGGGAGAGAGACCGACCGACAGAGAGCGAGGGAGGGAGAGAGACCGACCGACAGAGAGCGAGGGGGGAGAGACCGACCGACAGAGAGCGAGGGAGGGAGAGACCGACCGACAGAGAGCGAGGAGGGAGGGAGAGACCGACCGACAGAGAGCGAGGGAGAGAGAGAGACCGACAGAGAGCGAGGGAGGGAGAGAGACCGACAAGAGAGCGAGGGAGGGAGACCGACAGAGAGCGAGGGAGGGAGAGACCGACAGAGAGCGAAGGAGGGAGAGAGACCAACAGAGAGCGAGGGAGGGAGAGAGACCAACAGAGAGCGAGGGAGGGAGAGAGACCAACAGAGAGCGAGGGAGGGAGAGACCGACCGACAGAGAGCGAGCGAGCGAGGGAGAGAGACCGACAGAGAGCGAGGGAGTGAGAGACCGACCGACAGAGAGCGAGGGAGGGAGGGAGACCGACAGACAGCGAGGGAGGGAGAGAGACCGACAGAGAGCGAGGGAGGGAGGGAGAGACCGACAGAGAGCGAGGGAGTGAGAGACCGACCGACCAACAGAGAGCGAGGGAGGGAGAGACCGACCGACCGACAGAGAGCGAGGGAGGGAGAGACCGACCGACAGAGAGCGAGGGAGGGAGAGACCGACCGACAGAGAGCGAGGAGGGAGAGACCGACCGACAGAGAGCGAGGGGGGAGAGACCGACCGACAGAGAGCGAGGGGGAGAGACCGACCGACAGAGAGCGAGGGGGGAGAGACCGACCGACAGAGAGCGAGGGGGGAGAGACCGACCGACAGAGAGCGAGGGAGGAAGAGACCGACCGACAGAGAGCGAGGAGGGAGAGACCGACCGACAGAGAGCGAGGGAGAGAGACCGACAGAGAGCGAGGGAGGGAGAGAGACCAACAGAGAGCGAGGGAGGGAGAGACCGACCGACAGAGAGCGAGCGAGGGAGGGAGAGAGACCGACAGAGAGCGAGGGAGGGAGAGACCGACCGACAGAGAGCGAGGGAGTGAGAGACCGACCGACAGAGAGCGAGGGAGGGAGACCGACAGACAGCGAGGGAGGGAGAGAGACCGACAGAGAGCGAGGGAGGGAGGGAGAGACCGACAGAGAGCGAGGGAGGGAGGGAGAGACCGACAGAGAGCGAGGGAGTGAGAGACCGACCGACCAACAGAGAGCGAGGGAGGGAGAGACCGACCGACAGAGAGCGAGGGAGGGAGAGACCGACCGACAGAGAGCGAGGGAGGGAGAGACCGACCGACAGAGAGCGAGGGGGGAGAGACCGACCGACAGAGAGCGAGGGGGGAGAGACCGACCGACAGAGAGCGAGGGGGGAGAGACCGACCGACAGAGAGCGAGGAGGGAGAGACCGACCGACAGAGAGCGAGGGAGAGAGACCGACAGAGAGCGAGGGAGGGAGAGAGACCGACAAGAGAGCGAGGGAGGGAGACCGACAGAGAGCGAGGGAGGGGAGGGAGACCGACAGAGAGCGAGGGAGGGAGAGAGACCGACAGAGAGCGAGGGAGGGAGAGAGACCGACAGAGAGCGAGGGAGGGAGAGAGACCAACAGAGAGCGAGGGAGGGAGAGAGACCAACAGAGAGCGAGGGAGGGAGAGAGAACGACCGACAGAGAGCGAGGGAGGGAGAGAGACCGACAGAGAGCGAGGGAGGGAGAGAGAACGACCGACAGAGAGCGAGGGAGGGAGAGAGAACGACCGACAGAGAGCGAGGGAGGGAGAGAGAACGACCGACAGAGAGCGAGGGAGGGAGAGAGAACGACCGACAGAGAGCGAGGGAGAGAGAGAGAACGACCGACAGAGAGCGAGGGAGGGAGAGAGAACGACCGACAGAGAGCGAGGGAGGGAGAGAGACCGACCGACAGAGAGCGAGGGAGGGAGAGAGACCGACCGACAGAGAGCGAGAAAGAGGTGTGTATCACCTTCTCAATCCCGTCGTCCTCTGACTTCTTCCCATGTACAGGCTCCTCCTCCTTCATCTCATAGTGGTCCAGGTCTTCAATGTCCTGCTGAACACAAACACCGTTATCACATATAGAGTTATGCATACACACAAGCAGGGCTCCAGGCTAACATTCCTCATCACCCTCCAAGAATCCAACCTTAGTGCAATTTCAACCGTCCCAACCTGAAGATATACCGTCCCAAATTAAGAAAAAACATTTGTTTACGTTTTGATATGCCAACATGGGTCTACTCTAGAACATTCAAATAGACAAAGATGTGCCTTGAAAAAAGGCAACGTTGGAATAATATGAAATCTATTTTGCACAAAAACAAACTCAACATGTAAAATGTTGGTCCCATTTTTCATGAATTGAAATAAAAGATCCCCAACAAAATCCATATGCACAAAAAAAATATTTCAGTCAGATATTGTGAAAAAATGGGTTTTACATCCCTGTTAGTGAACATTTCTCCTTTGCTAAGATAATCCATTTACTTGACAGGTTCATATCAAGAAGCTGATCAAGAAGCTGATTAAACAGCATGATCAATACACAGGTGCACCTTGTGCTGGGGCCACTCTAAAATGTGCCGTTTTGTCACACAACGTCACAGATGTCTCAAGTTTTGAGGGAACGTGCAATTGGCATGCTGACTGCACCAATGTCCACCAGAGCTGTTGCCAGAAAATGTAAAATGTTCATTTCTCTACCATAAGCAGTTTGAGAATTTGGCAGTACATCCAACCGGACTCACAACCGTAAGACCACGTGTAACCACGACAACCCAGGACCTCCACATCCTGCTTCTTCACCTGAAGGATCGTCTTGAGACCAGCCACCCAGGCAGCTGATGAAACTGTGGGTTTAGACAACCAAAGAAGAAAGAAGTTCTGCACAAACTGTCAGAAGCCGTCTCAGGGAAGCTCATCTGCATACTCGTCTTCCTCACCAAGGTCTTGACCCGACTGCAGTTTGGTATCGAAACAGACTTCAGTGGGCAAATGCTCAACTTCAACGGCACGCTGGAGAAGTGTGCTCTTCACGGATGAATCCCGGTTTCAACTGCATGGTGTCGTGTGGGCGAGTGGTTTGCTGATGTCAAAGTTTTGAACAGAGATGGTGGCGGTGGGGCTATGGTGTGGGCAGGCATAAGCTACGGACAATGAACACAATTGCATATTATCGATGGCAATGTGAATGCACAGAGATACCGTGACGAGATCCTGAGACCCATTGTCGTGCCCTTCATCAAATCAAATCAAATTTATTTATATAGCCCTTCGTACATCAGCTGATATCTCAAAGTGCTGTACAGAAACCCAGCCTAAAACCCCAAACAGCAAGCAATGCAGGTGTAGAAGCATCTGCAGCCATCACCTCATGTTTCTGTTTCAGCATCATAATGCACAACAGCCCCATGTCGCAAGGATCTGTAAACAATTCCTGGAAGCTGAAAAGGTCCAACTTGTTCCATGGCCCGCATACTCGGATTCCACAGGCCACCATCAACAGCCTGATCAACTCTATGTGAAGGAAATGTGCCGCGCTGCATGAGGCAAATGGTGGACACATCAGATACTGACTGGTTTTCTGATCCAAGCCTCAACCTGTTTTTTAAAGGTATCTGTGACCAACAGATGCACATCTGTATTTCCAATTATGTGAAATCCATGGATTAGGGCCTAATAAATGTTTTTAAATTGACTGATTTCCTTATGCGAACTGTAACTCAGTAAAATATTTGACATTTTTACATGTTGTGTTTATGTTTTTTTGTTCAGTATAAATAATTAGCTTTTTTTGTCAAAGTGTAGGTGATAGCCTATGCGTATTGGCTACAGCCTGTCATGTCCAGACAGATGCTTTACATGAGGAGACAGAAATATAGGCAATCTGTAACGATACTTTTAATTACATAAATAAAACGCCGGTCATGTTCGACAAATATATTGTAGGATAATTAACATTAACGTCTACAGGCTTGATACTTTGGACCTGGCCACTCAAGGCCTTTGTTCAGATCGAATGGTCACAAGAGCGGAAAGTGCCTGTTTCGCAACGCACACGATCTGAGCGGAGGAAGTCAGTATTTTGTAACTATTTAACCATAAACGTAATTGTTTAATACCTGGAGGTTTTAAAGTCATTTTATGGGGCATGTCTTACCGTGTTTTAAGGTAAGCCTAACCAAAACAGGACCAGAGAAACGTAGAGGGAATTATTTTATAAACATTGAAAACCGCTTTTCTCTCGTGTTCTATTGGTTTTCAAAAATGTCTTCTTTCTTTCATTGTCCAGCAGCCAAAGACACAATCTTACTCATATTAGCGATAATCCTAGTCATATTAGCAATCCATGCCAGTTGATGATAATCCTAGTCATATTAGCAATCCATGCCAGTTGATGATAATCCTAGTCATATTAGCAATACATGCTAGTTGACGATAATCCTAGTCATATTAGCAATACATGCTAGTTGACGATAATCCTAGTCATATTAGCAATACATGCTAGTTGACGATAATCCTAGTTATATTAGCAATCCATGCTAGTTGATGATAATCCTAGTCATTTTAGCAACCCCATGCTAGTTGATGATAATCCTAGTTATATTAGCAATCCATGCTAGTTGACGATAATCCTAGTCATATTAGCAATCCATGCTAGTTGACGATAATCCTAGTCATATTAGCAATACATGCTAGTTGACGATAATCCTAGTCATATTAGCAATCCATGCTAGTTGACGATAATCCTAGTCATATTAGCAATCCATGCTAGTTGACGATAATCCTAGTCATATTAGCAATCCATGCTAGTTGACGATAATCCTAGTCATATTAGCAATCCATGCCAGTTGACGATAATCCTAGTCATATTAGCAATCCATGCCAGTTGACGATAATCCTAGTCATATTAGCAATCCATGCTAGTTGACGATAATCCTAGTCATATTAGCAATCCATGCTAGTTGACGATAATCCTAGTCATATTAGCAATCCATGCTAGTTGACGATAATCCTAGTCATATTAGCAATCCATGCTAGTTGATGATAATCCTAGTCATATTAGCAATCCATGCCAGTTGACAATAATCCTAGTCATATTAGCAATCCATGCCAGTTGACTATAACCCTAGTCATATTAGCAATCCATGCCAGTTGATGATAATCCTAGTCATATTAGCAATCCATGCTAGTTGACAATAATCCTAGTCATATTAGCAATCCATGCCAGTTGACGATAATCCTAGTCATATTAGCAATCCATGCCAGTTGATGATAATCCTAGTCATATTAGCAATCCATGCCAGTTGACTATAACCCTAGTCATATTAGCAATCCATGCATTGCTAGTTGAATCCATGCTATAATAATCCTAGTCATATTAGCAATCCATGCTAGTTGACGATAATCCTAGTCATATTAGCAATCCATGCTAGTTGACAATAATCCTAGTCATATTAGCAATCCATGCTAGTTGACAATAATCCTAGTCATATTAGCAATCCATGCCAGTTGACGATAATCCTAGTCATATTAGCAATCCATGCCAGTTGATGATAATCCTAGTCATATTAGCAATCCATGCCAGTTGACGATAATCCTAGTCATATTAGCAATCCATGCCAGTTGACGATAATCCTAGTCATATTAGCAATCCATGCCAGTTGACGATAATCCTAGTCATATTAGCAATCCATGCCAGTTGATGATAATCCTAGTCATATTAGCATCCCATGCTAGTTGACGATAATCCTAGTTATATTAGCAATCCATGCTAGTTGACGATAATCCTAGTCATATTAGCAATCCATGCTAGTTGACGATAATCCTAGTCATATTAGCAATCCATGTTAGTTGACGATAATCCTAGTCATATTAGCAATCCATGCTAGTTGACAATAATCCTAGTCATATTAGCAATCCATGCTAGTTGACGATAATCCTAGTCATATTAGCAATCCATGCTAGTTGACAATAATCCTAGTCATATTAGCAATCCATGCTAGTTGACGATAATCCTAGTCATATTAGCAATCCATGCCAGTTGACGATAATCCTAGTCATATTAGCAATCCATGTTAGTTGACGATAATCCTAGTTATATTAGCAATCCATGCTAGTTGATGATAATCCTAGTCATATTAGCATCCCATGCTAGTTGACGATAATCCTAGTTATATTAGCAATCCATGCTAGTTGTTGCATCTTTAGATCTCCCCTCATTTTAAATGTCAAACTTTCATTTCAGTCACATGAAACCGCTTGGATGTGCAGTGGATATTTTAGAACGGTACATCTGCACGTAGCCTACTGCCGTGTGAATATATTGTTTATCAACATTTTAAACGAAATGTTCAGATCAATTGCATCCGCCTCATTACTGGTTAACATTGTAATTATGTTCAGTGGTTGTATGAATTTAGGATCTATCGTCCCAGAACTGTCCCCGAGTCTGTTTTGAACTGTCCCAGACATATTTTTCCATCATCCCATGGGATGACAGGACGCCCTTAAATTCAAGGCCTGCACACAAGAGAGGTTTTATATAGTATACATACACACAAGATACGTTATATACAGCACACGCACAATACGTTTAAGATGAATGTGGATATTATCTCTATATGTAATGTTCGTTGTACACAGGTAGGTAAACATGCACACACACACACAAACCGGTACACACACACATACATACACACACCTCGCCCATTTCTTCCTCCTCCTCCTCCTCGGATGTCACTTCATCTGCTGGTCCATGCTATAAAGAGAGCGGGAAAGGAAAGACAAAAAATGGATTGTGAGTTTAAAGACGAGGCATGCCTTCTGACTATCAAATTTTGGTATGGAATGTTACTCAGGCCCAGAATACGATTATTGCCTTGCAATAGGGCTGTCCCCATCCTTGAGTCACAATATTTAGATTAGTCTGAAACATCATTTGAGGCTAAAATTATTTCCACTTACAATGTGATTCAAACCAACGGAATATTTGCTGACTTCAAACTGTGTGGGGGGGTTCAAATCAGAGTCCACCAGTTCTAGATTCTATTTATATGGGGTTGTCAGGCCTACCAAATAAATAGAATTTCATCCTAGAATGAGCCCTACCTTGCGCTCTGGGTTGATGGGCCCAGCAGGGAGGGGCTGATCTAGCATCTCAACATCTGGGTGCTGGGGCAGGTTGTACAGTCGACACAGGTCACAGATGAGACGCTTCAGCTGCTGCAGGAGCTGGGGAAACAAACACACAACAGGTCAACTGTCATTCAACAGTATTTCTTTGGAGCCGGGGTCATTTACAGACGACTCCGCGCGACTAAAAACACAAGGAATTCAGTCAAAAAAATGAGTTTCATGTAGGAAATCTGTTGACCAAGTATTCCCAGGAATAACAAAGAAAAGAGAAAAGCATTGGGACAGTACATGTTTTTGTTGTTTTATCTCTGTACTCCTGCATTTTGGATATGAAATTATACAATGACTATGGAGGTTAAAGTGCAATCTGTTTGCTTTAATTTGAGGGTATTTTCATCCATATCAGGTGAACAGTGTATTGTGCAATTTTTGGAGTTACTTTTATTGTAAATAAGAATATAATGTTTCTAAAAAAAAACTTCTAAATTAATGTGGACGCTACAATGATTACGGATAATCCTGATTGAATTGTGAATAATTGTGAGTGAGAAAGTTACAGAGGCATAAATATCTAACAGAGGCCCAAAACACTAACCTCCAATACTATCGTAATGGCGAGAGGTTAGCATGTCTTGATGGTATGATATTTGTGTGGCGCAGCAATCTAAGGCACTGCATCTCAGTGCTAGAGGCGTCACTACAGACCCTTGTTCGATTCCAGGCTGTATCACAACCCCAACGTGATTGGGAGTCCCATAGGGCGGCGAACAATTGGCCCAGCGTCGTCCGGGTTTGGCCGGGGTATTAAAGAATTTGTTCTTAACTGAATTGCCTAGATAAATAAAGGTTAACATCTTTTTTTTAAATGCCACTAACAACTGCAAGGGTAGTGGGTTCAATTCCCGCAGGGGTCACCCATTCGTAAAAATGTACGCACGTATTGACTAATTCAGTTCGGGTAAAAGGCATATATAGTGTGACGGACCCATTACATTTTTTTATATATTTTTTTTACAATCAAACCATTTTGCAGGTGATATTAGGGCCTATGCCTTCTGTGAGAGCCGGTAGCGACATCCTACAGCACATAGTGTTGAAGATGAAGGAAGAAAACTCCACAATCTATACACACACACACACACACAGGTAAGAGACTTACCAAAGATGTTCCTTTTCTGACATCTTCCAAGCGCTCCAACACCTCTGTCAGACTTGGATCATCAGAGTCAACAAACCAGATTGGGGGTGTAGAGGGGTATGCCTCCTGGGAGGGGATGATCAATTGATCACATCATTACTTGGTAAAGCTCTAATGGTACAGCATTGAACTGTAGCTAGTAGGTGGAGCTACTTCAGTATAAAGGAATTATATTTTACATATAGAAAGAAGCATCGATAAATATGCAACCTACCTACCTATAGTAGCGCTGACTTATAACGTTATGTCCTGGTTTTTAGTTAGCTAGCTAATGAGAACAACTCTTATTAATTATTTTACCCAGGACTATTCATTATCTCCATTAGTCAGCAATTGTGTTCGCAGGTCACGTTACCTTTTGACAAGTTATTGTATAAATAAAAAATATAAATAAAAAAAAGGTACAAATATCAAGATATATTTTTATAGATTGGCCTTGTGGCAAAAAGGCATTGTGAGTTTAAAAAATAAATAATTTAAAGACGCATTAGCCTACTAGCTAACATTAGCTTAATAACAACCCCCCAAAAAAGGGGTAACGTTTACAAATAGGATCTTATTTCTTGTTTTCTAACGAGTTAGCTAGCATAGCTAACTATACCTGGACATATGACCCCATTTTTTAAAACATGTTTTTTATTAGGAGTATAAACTAACTGAAAAGTCTTAGCACATTTATATATTACGTGGTTAGCTAATGATCTCCAACAACACAAAAACAAAACAAAGCATAGCTATCCAAATTCGTCATGTTTATCGCCCTGTGTGTGTCTGTCTGTACTAGCTACGTTAGCTACGCTAGTTTCTTCCTTACCGTGATGTTGCAATGTATTATCAACAGTTTTTCACCGGTTACATTAAACTGACAACTAAGCTCATCGGGCTTCCAATCGATAATTCTGAAACGTTCGTGGTTTGGGTCAAAAATTGACTCCAAAAACTTCAATTCGGCCTTCAGACCCGAAACCGACATCTTCCACTCACATCTCAAACCAGGCAGTCCGCGGGGGAGGGGAGGGGAAGTTGGGGTGTATTGAGACCGCGTAGTCGGTGCTTGGTAGGAATATCATATAGTCCAATGTTTCTGAATACATAACAGGTGAAGTAGATATATATGTATGATTGATATGGATTGAGATCAAATTCTGTAAAAAAATAAATAATGTAAAATGTATTATTATTTTTTTGCACAATGCTGAGCCAGTGCAGGGCACCATCCTGAAAGGGCATGAGGCTCACAGTCCTGTCAGATAAACCAAATTCCTCTGCTAGGTATTGTCATCATACTGGCCGCTAATTGTGATTATTCAGCAAGGTAGAACCTAGATGGAATCTGAAATATAGGCTACCTATGTACACTGAACAAAAATATAAATTCAACATGTAATGCTGCGTTGGTTTCACATCCCAGAGATGTGTTCACAAATGTGTTTACGTCCCTGTTAGTGGGCATTTCTCCTTTGCAAAAATAATCAAATCACCTGACAGGTGTGGCATATCAAGAAGCTGATTAAACAGCATGATCCGTACACAGATGCACCTTGCGCTGTGGACAATAAAAGGCCACTTTAAAATGTGCAGTTTTGTCACGAAATACTATGCCACAGATGTCTCAAGTTTTGCGGGAACGTGCAATTGGAATGCTGAATGCAGGAATGTCCACCAGACCTGTTGCCAGATAATTGAATGTTAATTTCTCTACCATAAGCCGCCTCCAGCGTTGTTTTAGAGAATATGGCAATACCTCCAACCGGACTCACAACCACAGACCACGTGTAACCACGCCACCCCAGAACCGCCACAACAGGCGGGATAGTCTGAGGCCAACCACCCGGGCAGCTGATATGAAACTGGGTTTGCACAACCTTTCAGAAACTGTCTCAGAGAAGTTCAACTGCGGGCTCATCGTCCTCGCCAGGGTCTTGACTTGACTGCAGTTTGGAGTCGTAACCGACTTCAGTGGGCAAATGCACACCTTTGATGGCCACTGGCACGCAAGAGAAGTGTGCTCCTCACGGATGAATCCCGGGTTCTACTGTACCCGGCAGATGGCAGACAGCGTGTAGGGAGTCATGAGGGTGAGCGGTTTGTTGATGTCAACGTTGTGAACAGAGTGCCCCATGGTGGCGGTGGGGTTGTAGTATGGGCAGGCATAAGCTACAGACAACGAACACAATTGCATTTTATTGATGGCAATTTGAATGCACAGAGATACTGTGACGAGATCTTGAGTCCCATTGTCGTGCCGTTCATCCTCTGCCATCACCTCATGTTTCAGCATGATAATGCACGGCCCTGTATCACAAAAATCTGTAAACAATTCCTGGAAGCTGAAAAGGTCCAACTTGTTCCATGGCCTGCATACACAGGCCACAATCAACAGACTGATCAACTCTATGCGAAGGAAATGTGCCGCGCTGCGTGAGGCAAATGGTGGTCACACCCATACTTTTTTTTAAAGGTATCGGTATTCCCAGTCGTGTGAAATCAATAGATTAGGGCCTAATTTATTTATTTAAATTGAATGATTTCCTTGAACTGTAACTCAGTAAAATCTTTGAAATTGTTGCATGTTGCATTTATATTTTTGTTCAGTGTAGAATTATTATTATAGGCCTACAGTAATTCTCATGATGGAGGATTGTTGTCATTATTTTATTGAACAATAAAAAATAAAAAATTCTATATTTCTCTTTATTTAACCTTTGTCTTCCAAACACCTGAAACATAGCAATAGAACAAATTATAATTAATTCTGTGCTATGAACAAGCATGCAAGTGAACACTTTGGATCCATTCTAAACGGGTCAGTGTAGACCTACTGAACACTGAGTGTACAAAACATTAAGAACACCTTCCCCCTAAGAACAACCCTCTGAATGGCACAAGCATTTACAAGCATTTTGCTACACCTGCAATAACATCTGCTGAACATGTGTATACGACCAATAACATTTGATTTGGGCACGCACTCCTTATATTCAATTAAACAATTTCCTTCCAACCAGTCTCTCAACATGTTCTCTCACTAGTGTGGTGGGTTTGACAATCATAGCAACCGACCTTAATGAACAAATGAATAGGTAATAAGTCAGGTCTTTTCACACCCCCTCAACTACAGTGAGAATTTGGGTTGAGTGATTAACTGACTTGCCGGTTATTTTTTTGTTTTTAAAACAACTAATTGACCAAGGTCCGTTCATTTATTTGAATTGCATTTTGTTCGATCAAGCCCAAACTGTGCGATGTAGTAGGGATTTGTAGTTTCTAACAGGCCAATATTTGACAAAGTTCAGCATTAGAAAACATGGTAATTAACTACAATGACCATAATCCATTGCGTGCCTACTTGTCCAGTCTGAGACAGAGAGAAGAGACTGAAGAACATAGAATCAAGAGGGTCTCTACCTGAAAATACATGACCTAAGATAAAAGTGTGCCTTATTTACCTTGAAGAACTACTAAAATATAGATTTTGTCATGTGATGATGACTTGGAATTAAATCATATTTATCGAATAAGCCTAAAACAAATGTAATATATACAACTTAAATATTTTATTAAAATTAAGTGAATAAGTGATAAGCAGGAATGGTCAGTCACTACCATCATGGGACTTGTATCGGTTGTTTTATTCTGTATTGTTACAGCCTTCAACCCACATAATGCACAGTGCATTTAATGACTAAAAACATTATCGAAATCGAAAACCAGGATAATAAAATAATAATAAATAACCTTAGAGCTGAAATATCATTAGGTGTCAGTCATTTTATCTGATAATCCACTCTATAATGAACAGCCCTATATCAAAAGAAAGCTGTCGTCAATCAATGCAGTTTTTCAGTCTTGTCAAGAGATGTTAGTAAATCCATTTATTCTTCCTATACACGGAACAAAAATATTAAACGCAACATGCAACAACTTCATTTTTTTTTACTGAGTTACAGTTCATATAAGGAAATCAGTCAATTGAAATAAATAAATTAAGCCCTAATCTATGGATTTTACATGACTGGGCAGGGGAGCAGCCATGGGTGGGCCTGGAAGGGCATAGACCCACACACTGGCCAGGTCCAGCCAATCAGAATTAGTTTTCCCCCACAAAAGGGCTTTATTACAGACAGAAATACTCCTCAGTGTCATCAGCTGTCCCGGTGGCTGGTCTCAGACGATCCCGCAGGTGAAGAAGCTGGATGTGGAGGTCCTGGGCTGACGTGGTAACACGTGGTCTGCGGTTGTGAGGCCGGTTGGACGTACTGACAAATTCTCTAAATTGATGTTGGAGGCGGCTTATGGTAAAGAAATGTTCTGGTAACAGCTCTGGTGGACATTCCTGCATTCAGCATGCAGATTGCACGTTCCCTCAAAACTTGAGACGTCTGTGATATTGTGTTGTGTGACAAAACTGCATATTTTAGAGTGTCCTTTCATTATCTCAGCATCAGGTGCCCCTGTGTAATGATCATGCTGTTTATTCACTCCATCCACCTGACAGGTGTGGCATATCTTGGCAAAGGAGACATGTTCACTAACAGGGATGTAAACAAATGTGTGCACAACATTTTAGAGAAATAAGCTTTTTGTGTTTATAGACTAATTCTGGGATCTTTTATTTCAGCTCATGAAACACTTGACATGCTGCATTTATATTTCTGTTCAGTATAATAAGCCAAGGTGTAATCATTGGAGACTGCGTGCCTCTCTCTCTCTCTCTCTGTTATCCAATCATTGACATAACTGCCCACATAACTGCCCAAGGTTCAAGAAGTTCCAAGGCAGGACAGCCAATGCGATTGCAATCTCACTCTCTCTCGCCTTTGAGCAAGGCACTGAACCCTAATTGCTCCTGTAAGTCACAATGGGTAACAGTGTTTGCTAAATGACTCAAATGTAATAAACAGTTGGACGTTCTTCAAATAACAGCTAATGAACAATTTAAGAGATTCCTCCACTACACCACTACCTTTAACTTAATTTGACAAGTATTCCTGTCAGAGCTTAAGGTTCAACTCAAAAGCTCATTCACTCGAGAAAGGAAAATGGACTGTGTTTATCAGACATCCTTGAGACCAACTAGGAGTCAGAGTCACATGTAGTTTAAATACAGGTCTGTAACTTTTCCCGGAATCTCCCACTCACTCCTTGATACTCTGAATTTCCGTCTATGACGGAACGTCTCGGAATTGTCTCATGAAGTCTACATCAACGGTTGGTAGCTCTAATAGGTATAATATAAAGTCTTGACTGAAATGCAAATACGGTTAGCACACAAGAAAGTAGCTATGACTGATACACTCAATATATTAATCCACCAGTCAGAAAAGTAAAAAAATGCTGAATATTCAGAACATGGGGAATATATTTTTAAAAAAACACTCAGACACAAGATGCAACAAAAACTGTTTATCCATCAGTGAAAGATCAAATAATAATAATATATAAAACACACAACAAAAAAATCCCTAAAACTCATTACTTATCACGGAGACACAGTTTCCTGAACGATCATATAACATTACTATCCATCTGCTCATAGCATGTACATATAGACTGTATACAGTGCCTTTGGAAAGTATTCAGACCCCTTGACTTTTTCCACATTTTGTTAAGTTACAGCCTTATTCTAAAAATGGATTAAATAAATAAAAATCCTCAATCTACACACAATTTCCCATAATGACAAAGTGAAAACAGTTTTTATTTATTTAAATGTTTGCAAATGTGTATATGTAAAAGCAAGCTGAAATACATTCACGTAAGAATTCAGACCCTTTGCTATGAGACTCGAAATTGAGCTCAGGTGCATCCTGTTTCCATTGATCATCATTGAGATGTTTCTACCTGTGGTAAATTCAATTGATTGGACATGATTTGATAAAGCCCAAACCTATCTATATAAAAGGTCCCACAGTTGACAGTGCATCAGAGCAAAACAAAAAACCATGAGGTGAAAGGAATTGGCCGTAGAGCTCTAAGATAGAATTATGTCAAGGCAGAGATCTGGGGAAGGATACCAAAACATTTCTGCAGCATTGAAGGTCCCCAAGAACACAATGGCCTCCATCATTCATAAATGGAAGAAGTTTGGAACCACCAAGACTCTTGCTAGAGCTGGCCGCCTGGCCAAACTCAGCAATCGGGGGAGAAGGGCCTTGGTCAGGGAAGTGACCAAGAACCCGATGGTCACTCTGACAGAGCTCCAGAGTTCTTCTGTGGAGATAGGAGAACCTTCCAGAAAGACGAGCATCTCTGCAGCACTCCACCAATCAGGCCTTTATGGTAGAGTGGCCAGACGAAAGCCACTCCTCAGTAAAAGGCACATGCCAGCCCTCTTGGAGTTTGCCAAAAGGACCCTCAGACCATGAGAAACAAGATTCTCTGGTCTTATGAAACCAAGATTGAACTCTTTGGCCTGAATGCCAAGCGTCACATCTGTAGGAAACCTGGCACCATCCCTACGGTGAAGCATGGTGGTGGCAGCATCATGCTGTGGGGATGTTTTTCAGCAGCATGGCCCAGCCAGAGCCCTGGCTTGAACCCGATCTTACATCTCAGGAGAGACCTGAAAATAGCTGTGCAGCAACGCTCCCCATACAACCTGACAGAGCTTGAGAGGATCTGCAGAGAACAATGGGAGAAACTCCCCAAATACAGGTGTGCCAAGCTTGTAGCATCATTCCCCAAGAAGACTCGACGCTGTAATCGCTGACAGAGGTGCTTCAACAAAGTAGAGAGTAAAGGGTCTGAATACTTATGTAAATGAGAGTAAAGGGTGTGAATAATTATGGAAATGTGATATTTCAGTTCATTTTAATAAATATGCAAACATTCCTAATAACCTGTTTGTTTTTTTGCTTTGTCATTACAGGCTATTGTGAGTATATGAGATTTTTTAATTTTTGTAATCCACACAAATGCACTGTATATACCTGTGTTTTATTTATCCATGGCAATGTTATTCATATTTACCTCCATTTCAAGTCATTGATATCTATACTTATGTTATTATAGTACAGGGTACATATCAAAACACATACAGAAAGGACCATGGTCAATGAGAAATGGCTTTCAGATGCTGTGGAACAACACACATGACCCAACGACAATATGGAAGATTGAATATAGCAGACTGTCAAAAGGACTGCAGTTTTGGTCACAGGATGCCTCCCTGAAATGGAACCCTATCGTCTATATAGTGCCTTACTTCAGACCAGGTCTGCATTTGAAATGGAACCCTATCCGTCTATATAGCAGGTCTGCATTTGAAATGGCACCCAATATCGTGCACTGAGAAGTAGTCCACTATCGGGAATGGGCTTTGGTTATAAGTAGTGCACTACATAGGGAATAGGTGCCATTTGAGAGATAAATCTACAGAACATTGTAAAAGGTAAGCTTGGACACATTTGTATTTAACATCAATTATCACACATACCGTTATGTGACTTTGTACACAACATGACACACAGGTCTGATCTTGACTCACGAATTCACCAAAACCACACCTATTGACTTACTACACACAGAAACGTTGTTTTGTTCTGTTGCACGTACTAGAATACACAGTAAAGAACCAAGGCTTCTGTCAACCATGTTACTACAGATGGACATGGTTAAGGATTGTAGCCTGGTTAAACCAGACACTCACCACTAACACTGGTGAAACGTAATGACATCCATTCAGATTCCAGGCTAAAGAGATTATAGTCTACTTGATAGGTTACACTATGTGATTTTTCTGGTGAAATATTAATTCATTACAACACAATCTATCATCTGGGTGGCACCGAAATATCAATTTACAAACAAAGATGGGCTCCACTGATGTTCATCATTTTATGTTCATCATTTACAAGTTGATCTGTAAATTCACGTTTACGTTTGCTCCAGTGCATGTGAATACAGCAACCATCGAGGTTGAAATTCCAGGTTTAGTGTGCCTCAAATAAAACACAGAAGCCTTTACAAACATATAATACCAACAACCAGAAGGACAAAGAACTGAGCTGCATTCACACACATCATAGAAAATATACAGGGGAAAGGCAGGTCTGTACAAACCCCGCCCCCAACGAAATTTGAGAATTTTTTAAAAAGAAAATCATATTGAATATCACCACACAATCAGACAAGACAATTCACAGGATTTTGAAAAGATCTGTCGTTCATGTACACATTCACATTTGTTTCAAGTCTAATACTGTATACACATTTTTGTAATATCTATTCATTAAAGAATTCTTCAATTTAAGAGTTATTTTGAAGACTAAAGACAAAGGCTAGATAGTTATTTTCTTCGAGTTTCAGTTCATTAAAATGAGATATTTGTGTTAACAATATTATATTTTCATATACCATTTTCACATCTACACTCATGGGTTCTGACTAGAGGAAGTACACCTAACGACCCGGAAGTTAATTTTTCGTTGCAAGGTTAGGTTCATTTACACAGCAGGTGAGGAGAAAGGTTAGGGTTTTAGCTAAAATGCTCTCCTAACCTGCAACGAAAAGTCACTTCCGGGTCGAAGTTGTACCCCCTCTAGTCATAACCACACTCATGTACTAACGTTGCACTCGTCAAGGTTAAAAATCCACCATTACCCAGAGCAATACTGATTGTTATGACGTCACCAATGACACCATTTTACAACCAGCTTTGCCCCCTGGGTAATATGGTAATTTGTTGTTGTTGTTGTTGCATTCGCTTCACAGGGTTCACTTTCAGGATTAGTGAGAGGATTTGACCAATGGGAATAAACGTTCATAAACATCTACTAACAGCAAATACATGGGGAACGAAGACTACATTTACAACTTAATTCTTAACTGGGTTACAGTTGCCATACTTGGAATGTTCCATCCTATGCGAACACTGTACGTGCGTGTTTCAAATGACTTGTTATAATTCAACACCTATTCTTTGTTTCACTGATAATCAATAGCATAATGACTGTTCAAAAAAAAAAAACACTCCCCTGTAACCTGAAACGTAAAATGGTAAGGAACTAGTAGACACTTCTAACATGACTTTGTTATGCCTTGTGACTGGAGATGAAGAAGCCAACCGCAGTCTGGTATTTCCACTCTAGGCAATGCTAGCTAAACACTGACATGTAGCCATTAGCTATCCAGCAACTAGGTAAGATCTAAACACACAGACTATAAATAGACTTCTATTGTATTTCTATCCATTTCTGTCTAAAACAAGGTAGATGAATATCACTCCTTTCCTGAGAATCTAGATAAAAATTCAACATGGACAAAAATTGCTCTAATCCTTTTTTAAATACGATTCAAATAAGATTTTCCTGCATTTTTTTGTTTGTTGTCATGTCCACGTTTATCCTTTTTATAATGATACAGCACTGCAAAAACAAAAACAAGTATAAACTGTTTCTCAAAGACATCACAATCCTACTAGTTCCTGCTAAGCTCCTTCCATTAAATAAAACATCCTTCCAAAAGCAATAACCCATAATATTTTCGGGAAACATGGCATTGGCTCTAGTAAGACTGGATTGTATACTCTTCTATTCAAAGCGAATCAGAATTACGGGGCAGTGCAAGTGTCTGTCTGGCACATGGAAGCAGAGAAATTCAGCTTGAAAAACGTGTAATAGTAACAACAACTATGTGCATGGTTGGAGTGTTGGTCCACGCTAAGGGATAGATGTGAGTTCAGTAAAACATATTATTCCTATGCTTAAGGGAAACCTTTTGGCGCAAAATCAAAACATTACATCATCCTATTCGGAATTGAACCCTAAATTGTGAATTTTGTTCTCATTTGATGATCATCCCTTTTCATCTCGGTCTGTCCCTCACCTACCCTGTGTGGCTCTGTTTTATTCTCTCATGCCAACTGACGATTCCATAAGGAGTTGACGAGAAACAGACTGGCACCCTGGCTATAGCTCACCTCCCTCTAACCCTCTCCTCCACCCTGGCTATATCTCACCCTCCCCTCCACCCTGGCAAAATCTCACCCTTCCTCTCCTCTACCCTGGCTATATCTCACCCTCTCCTCCACCCTGGCTATATCTCACCCTCCCCTCCACCCTGGCAATATCTCACCCTCCCCTCCACCCTGGCAAAATCTCACCCTCTCCTCCACCCTGGCTATATCTCCTCACCCTCTCCTCCACCCTGGCTATATCTCCTCACCCTCTCCTCCACCCTGACTATATCTCACCCTCCCCTCCACCCTGACTATATCTCACCCTCCCCTCCACCCTCTATATCTCACCCTCCCCTCCACCCTGGCTATATCTCCTCAACCTCCCCCTGACTATATCTCCCCCTCCCCTCCTCCCTGGCTATATCTCACCCTCCCCTCCACCCTGGCTATATCTCACCCCCCCTCTCACACTCCCCTCCACCCTGGCTATATCTCACCCCCCATCTCCCACCCTGACACTCTCCTCCACCCTGCCCTACATGCCCGGGTCGTCGTAGTTATAGGTGGGTGCCTGTGAGTACTGGGGTTGTTGCTGCTGCATGGCTCCCTGCGCCACCCCTACAGCGGCCTGCTGCGCTGCCTGCTGGACGTGAGGGTTCTTCCAAGCCCCGGTGGTCCACTCCTCCTGGGCTTTACTCATACTGCCCCCAGTGCCACGGTACATGTTGTGCACCTGGAGAGAGTCAGAGAGATGGTATTAGAGTGAGTTATATTACTGTAGCTAGTGTGTGAGAGAGACGTACAAAATACTGGCCCGGTGCCACGGTACATGTTGTCAGGGAGACATGGTGTGTGAGTTATATTACTGTTGTTGATGTTTCGTGTCTTCTCACTTTTGTTTATTTAACTTGTTTTGGCAATGTAAATCCGTTTCCCATGCCAATAAAGCCCTTTCAATTGAACTGAATAGAGAGAGAGAGAGCGAGAAAGTCAAACGGAGGACAGAGAGAAAGAGTACTGTCCTTCAGTGCAACGGTACATGTTTTGCGCGTGGAGAGAGAAAGAACGAAATAGTGTGAGAGACATACAGTCAGGTCCAAAATGATTGGCACCCTTGATAAAGATGAGCAAAAACACTATAAAATAAATAATTAAAATACTGAGCTACATTGTGTATGCAAAAAATGGGAAATTCATATTTTATACAACTGCTCAGAAAAATAGATCTTAACAAGGGCAAAACAATTATTGCCACCCCTGGACCCCAGAACCCTCCCCTTGGTAGGATAACGACACAGAGCATTTTTTTCTAAAATCTTTAATGAGTTGGAGAACACATTGGGAGGAATCTTAGACCATTCCTCCATACATAATCTTTCCAGATCCTTGATATCCTATGTATGCACTTATGGACTGCCTTCTTTCATTCAAACCACCGGTTTTCAATGGGGTTTCGATCATGGCTGGAAACTGAGATGGTTATTGCAAAATTTCGATTTTTTTTTTGTGGTCAATGAACCATTTCTTTGTGGATTTTGATGTGTCCTTGGGGGTTATTGTCTTACTGGAAGATACACTTGTGGCCATGTTTCAACCTTCTAGCAGAGGCAACCAGGGTTTATAAATGTCCTGGTACTGTGTAAAGTTCATGATGCCGTTGACCTTAAGAGCCCCAGGACGGAAGCAAAATAGCCCCATAACATCAAAGATTTATTACCATATTTTACAGTAGATAGAGGGTATTTTCTTCCCTATTTTCATATCATTTGACCATATAAATGCCAATACTTTTGGACCAGACTGTATATAATACTGGCCCCGTGTCACGCTACATGTTGTGGACCTGGAGAGAGTCAGGGAGAGATTGAAATGATGTTAGAGATTCATATTACTGCTTGTCAAACAACAAAAGGTAAAAAGTCAGACCAGGCCAAAACAAAAAAATTGTCCAACGGCCCCATCAACTCTGGTGTGGACCTGCACGAGTCAGAGATATATATATATTTTTTTAAACTGTGGCATTAACTAACATTTCAGTGTTCAAACATCAATGAGGGGTTAAATGTGCCCCGAGTTAGCAAAAGGGATTTTTTTTTTTAACCGCCAGTCCTTGATTTTGTGAGTCATATTACAGCCAAGTCAAACTAAAGTCGCAATAAATAAATACGGTCTTTGCTCTAAATAAGAACTGATCTCCTATTACTATAGCAACCCATCAAGTAGTTGTCCTCCGCAGGTCACAGACTTACAGATTTTTTTTCTAGAACGCATGGTCAGAGGGGCCGGAACATAATGGCAAATAATTAGTAGACTGCAAATTGACCACAAGAAGCCCAAACAGATATAATATTTAACTAAAACATAATCATTACTTAGATATGTATACAATCAAATACTGTATAACTCTATTATTGGTGGGAATAATTTGTTACAGATTTCCTACATTTTAAATAACTTGGAAAATATTTGCTGGTGTTTTTAGTCTTATGTCCAACGACAAAAAAATATTTTAAAAACTTGGGGGACCAATAAAATCACCCACAGGCAAAATTTGTCCCGCAAGGCCGCCAGTTGGGGACCCCTGACATACAGTAACATGAACCACACATTTCACATAGTTACTAGAGTTGCATTATACTGTAGTCAGAGTGAGAAAAGTGATCGGTAGTGCTGAAGTGTATATTGTACCTTGGTGAGCCCAGTGAAGGAGAGGACAGCCATGGCAGTGAACATGATGGTGGGGATCAGCATGACAACAGCAGAACCTATATTGGTGCTGAAGAAGGTGATGGTAGCCAGCCAGCCACTGGAGGAAGGAAGGAGAAGAAGAAACAAGTGGAGGACTGTTCTAAGGCAGGGTTCCCTAATGGTAACAATACAATTTAACAGTAGGCCAATGGCCGACAATCAGGTCAATCAATAAAATAGTTTAGCCCTTTTTACATCAACTGTTGTCACAAAATGGTTAAAAGTAACCTGGCCAAGACCCCATTAAAGAGCACCGACATTGGCAAGGAAAAGCTCCCTAGAAGGAAGAAACCTTAAGAGGGACCAGACTCAGAGGCCATTTCTTTTACAGCCAATAGGCACGACTTTCGCCAACAATTTAAAACGTTTGTTTTAGTTTTTTTTTAACTGACGTTTAGGGCATCAGTGTAGGGCTAGGCGGTATACTGTATTTTACTACATACACCGGTATTGATGCATGGACCGGTTTGGGTTTTACTTTAACTTCTATGGCGGTATTTGAATGTTTAGTTTGTTAAATGTGATACGCAGTGTGTAACGTCCATTGTTAAAGTTTACTCCGCTACTTCGAGTCATCCCTCTCTACTCTCTCTCTCCACGCCGCTTCAACAGTACTAGTCCCGCCCCCTGTCACTCAAGGAGCGCATTTGTTGTTGCTTGTGACCACGAGACACTTTTGTTCAGTCTACATGGTCAATGCAGCACACACTATATCAATGTTGTTACCAATTTGATCTGAATATAAATCCACAAGCGTTCTATAATTACAATATTAGTTTGTGTTTCTTACATCTGCAAATAGCTAGTTTTTATTTTCTTAGCAAGGTAAGCTAAATCGTGTTAGCCACTCATGCTAATCGCTAGTTAGCTGGCTATAAAAGTAGAGTCAGAGCAAACGTAGCTTGCTAATACATCCTGATACCAGTGCTGGTGGAGGCCTAAATCAGCATTTTGTTTGTGCAACAGTGTCTTCTAAATCAATGAGAAATAGGCAAAGCATGAATATGTTGGCTATATGAATAAAAATTTAATGTAGCCAAAGATTATAGGGTCCCCTAGGAAACACTGAACATCACTTTGGTTCCTAACCTATCACAATAACACGTCCATGGCATTTTCCTTCGTTGTCATGTCAACCACTGTATTCAAAGTACCCACTATTATTTATATTCTAACTATAGAATTATAATAAACATTCCAAAAGTTCACCCAAGTGTTTTGATCTAAATCGCAATTTCAACATTTGGTTAAATATAAGGCCTAGTTATTTTGTCCATATCATGGCAGTGTGGAAATTTCCTCAAATGAGTGCAGGAAAGGCTACATTTGATGGAAATGCAGGAAATTTAATTAGGTTGAAGTTGAATTGAACTGTATAAACCAATCAGAATGGAGAAAGACCCATTTAAATAATTTAGAATATGTGTTGCCACCGTAGGGTCACTCACTAATAAAGCAAATTTAGAATTTGTATTAATCAAAAACATAAAATATCGTCAATTTAAAAAAACGAAAAACCATATATGATATTTAGGCAATATCGCCCAGCCCTATGTCAATGGCCTTCACCAGACTGAACCAGGCTCTATCCTTACCAGACGCCCCAGCCTGGGATGCCTATACACTGAATGATGCTGATCACCACCTGGGCCATGAACACGAAGAAGAACGCCATGAAGTTGAACGAGCTGTCAGTCCTAAAAAGGGGGGAGAAGAGAAGTAAATCTAGTCAGAAATCCAGGATTTAACCTACTGTGGAAAGGGCTTACTGTATCTTGACTTGACGTCCTCTCTGCCTCATGAGAACTTAACACGCGGTGTCAGAAGTGGACTCCAGATGTATGAGCTACGTTGTTGCCCCATCACCTTCTCATTAAACATGTACTGTACGTTAACTTTAAATCACTTCTCTCCGCCTCATCCATGACAGTATAACGTAACCTAAGGGTGCGTGCGTTGAGTAAGACAGAACGGTGTTCAACATTTATTTCAATGGAATCGGTACTGTTACTGAACGACCAAACTTTGGCAAAATGTTGAACCCGAAATGAACGCACCCCAGGTGTCAGGAAGAAGGATGTACTTACTTGAAGGCCTTGTAGATGGGTCTGAACCAGCACACGTAGGAACAGGGGGTGAACAGGATGAGCCACAGAATGGCCATGCCAAAGTTAGTGGCTCCACCCCCGCCGCACATCCATGCCAGGCAGCCAATCAGATTGACCGCCAAGGTGGCACTGTTAACTGTAACAATAACCGGGGGGGGGGTTAAATAATTATATTAATGGTCGACTTTGCATTATTTGAACTGCTGCAGCATTGGTCATGTTCATTAGGGCATGCAATGGAAATGGAAAAAAGGAACAACACGGTCTGTTATTGGATGATTAATCTAGCAAAGTAAAAGTTTAATTGGTTACTTCAGATTTGTATAGGAGTCTGCAGAGACAGTAAAGGTAGCTTTATGTATGGGAGTCTACAGAGCCAGTAACGGTAGCTTTATGTATGGGAGTCTACAGAGACAGTAACGGTAGCTTTATGTATGGGAGTCTACAGAGCCAGTAACGGTAGCTTTATGTATGGGAGTCTACAGAGCCAGTAACGGTAGCTTTATGTATGGGAGTCTACAGAGCCAGTAACGGTAGCATTATGTATGGGAGTCGACAGAGCCAGTAACGGTAGCTTTATGTATGGGAGTCTACAGAGCCAGTAACGGTAGCATTATGTATGGGAGTCGACAGAGCCAGTAACGGTAGCATTATGTATGGGAGTCTACAGAGACAGTAACGGTAGCTTTATGTATGAGAGTCTACAGAGACAGTAGCTTTATGTATGGGAGTCTACAGAGACAGTAGCTTTATGTATGGGAGTCTACAGAGACAGTAACGGTAGCTTTATGTATGGGAGTCTACAGAGCCAGTAATGGTAGCATTATTTATGGGAGTCGACAGAGCCAGTAACGGTAGCTTTATGTATGGGAGTCGACAGAGCCAGTAACGCTAGCATTATGTATGGGAGTCGACAGAGCCAGTAACGGTAGCATTATGTATGGGAGTCTACAGAGACAGTAGCTTTATGTATGGGAGTCTACAGAGCCAGTAACGGTAGCTTTATGTATGGGAGTCTACAGAGACAGTAACGGTAGCTTTATGTATGAGAGTCTACAGAGACAGTAGCTTTATGTATGGGAGTCTACAGAGACAGTAGCTTTATGTATGGGAGTCTACAGAGACAGTAACGGTAGCTTTATGTATGGGAGTCTACAGAGCCAGTAACGGTAGCTTTATGTATGGGAGTCTACAGAGCCAGTAACGGTAGCTTTATGTATGGGAGTCTACAGAGCCAGTAACGGTAGCATTATGTATGGGAGTCGACAGAGCCAGTAACGGTAGCATTATGTATGGGAGTCGACAGAGCCAGTAACGGTCTAGCCATTATGTATGGGAGTCTACAGAGCCAGTAACGGTAGCATTATGTATTATGCATTATGTATGGAGTCACAGAGCCAGTAGCTTTATGTTTGGGAGTCTACAGAGCCAGTAACGGTAGCATTATGTATGGGAGTCTACAGAGACAGTAACGGTAGCATTATGTATGGGAGTCTACAGAGACAGTAACGGTAGCTTTATGTATGGGAGTCTACAGAGACAGTAACGGTAGCTTTATGTATGAGAGTCTACAGAGACAGTAGCTTTATGTATGGGAGTCTACAGAGACAGTAGCTTTATGTATGGGAGTCTACAGAGCCAGTAACGGTAGCTTTATGTATGGGAGTCTACAGAGCCAGTAACGCTAGCATTATGTATGGGAGTCGACAGAGCCAGTAACGGTAGCTTTATGTATGGGAGTCTACAGAGACAGTAGCTTTATGTGTGGGAGTCTACAGAGCCAGTAACGGTAGCTTTATGTATGGGAGTCTACAGAGCCAGTAACGGTAGCTTTATGTATGGGAGTCGATAACGGTAGCTTTATGTATGGGAGTCTACAGAGACAGTAGCTTTATGTATGGGAGTCTACAGAGCCAGTATTTTATGTATGGGAGTCTACAGAGCCAGTAACGGTAGCTTTATGTATGGGAGTCTACAGAGCCAGTAACGGTAGCATTATGTATGGAAGGGAGTCGACAGAGCCAGTAACGGTAGCATTATGTATGGGAGTAGAGCCAATAACGGTCTTTATGAATGGGAGTCTAGAGCCAGTAACGGTAGCATTATGTATGGGAGTCTACAGAGACAGTAACGGTAGCATTATGTATGGGAGTCGACAGAGCCAGTAACGGTAGCTTTATGTATGGGAGTCTACAGAGCCAGTAACTAGCATTATGTATGAGTCGACAGAGCCAGTAACTAGCTTTATGTATGGGAGTCTACAGAGAGAGCATGTATGAGAGTCTACAGAGACAGTAGCTTTATGTATGGGAGTCTACAGAGCCAGTAACTTTTATGTATGGGAGTCTACAGAGCCAGTAACGGTAGCTTTATGTATGGGAGTCTACAGAGCCAGTAACGGTAGCATTATGTATGGGAGTCGATGTATGGGAGTCGACAGAGCCAGTAACGGTAGCATTATGTATGGGAGTCTACAGAGCCAGTAACGGTAGCTTTATGAATGGGAGTCTACAGAGCCAGTAACGGTAGCATTATGTATGGGAGTCTACAGAGACAGTAACGGTAGCATTATGTATGGGAGTCGACAGAGCCAGTAACGGTAGCTTTATGTATGGGAGTCTTAACGGTATTATGTATGGGAGTCTACAGAGCCAGTAACGGTAGCATTATGTATGGGAGTCTACAGAGCCAGTAACGGTAGCTTTATGTATGGGAGTCTACAGAGCCAGTAACGGTAGCATTATGTATGGGAGTCTAACGGTAGCTTTATGTATGGGAGTCTACAGAGACAGTAACGGTAGCTTTATGTATGAGAGTCTACAGAGACAGTAGCTTTATGTATGGGAGTCTACAGAGACAGTAGCTTTATGTATGGGAGTCTACAGAGCCAGTAACGGTAGCATTATGTATGGGAGTCTACAGAGCCAGTAACGGTAGCATTATGTATGGGAGTCTACAGAGCCAGTAACGGTAGCTTTATGTATGGGAGTCTACAGAGCCAGTAACGGTAGCATTATGTATGGGAGTCGACAGAGCCAGTAACAGTAGCTTTATGTATGGGAGTCTACAGAGACAGTAACGGTAGCTTTATGTATGGGAGTCTACAGAGACAGTAGCTTTATGTATGGGAGTCTACAGAGACAGTAACGGTAGCTTTATGTATGGGAGTCTACAGAGCCAGTAACGGTAGCTTTATGTATGGGAGTCTACAGAGCCAGTAACGGTAGCTTTATGTATGGGAGTCTACAGAGTCAGTAACGGTAGCTTTATGGTTTAGAATCTGAGATATAAAGGAAAGATCTCTATGACCAAGTTATGGTCTGCTTCTTTTTTTGTATATCTTTTTTTTAACGAGGCAAGTCAATGAATAAAAATAACACTATAGAGGGCTTCATTTGGGACTTTCTAAAACTAAAGCAATCAGCTATCCATTCAACACACAATACACTGACTAGTAGGCTAAGAGGCACAAACTAATCATAACCTATTTCTGTATTTAAACTTACTTTTATATTCCCCCCGGCCTGAGTGATAATGAAATGAAAATTACAAATGAAAAAGGTATACAAATCATCCATATATAAAAGCTTACGCTTGAACTATTAGCTTAATGTTCAGTTATTGTTGTCAGGTTAATGGTATAGAGATGGGAGGCTTTAAACTAGAGGAAGATGATTGTGATGGAAAAAAAGACAAAACATTATTATTGGATGGATGCCTAGATGTCACAAATCAGCTATACCAGCCTTCCTGCTACTGTATACCTGTGTTTCCTCATATTATTTTGGGTAAAAAACACACACAGGTGATGTTAAAAGGAAGGCCAAACAGTAGCAGATGAGGCCCTTGACAGTTTACCTGTATGTCGTCCACTTTAGTGATCTAAACATTAAATACAGTATGTAAATGGATTTGTTAAGAGTGAGCCAGTGGTGCCCGGTACGCAGTATATACCTCTAATATTCTACCGGCATCTCTTTGAAGAATATTAGCTGTGATACATGATGGCATTTGAAATATAAAGAGTACCTTTGGAACATTTGAAGCTGGTTTACCCACACACCCAAATTTAGCCAAGTTCAGGACCGGACCTAAAAGCATTCTCAACGGAAAATGCCATATAAGAACTGGCTTTGCTATATCTATGTCTGGGAAACCAGTCCAGAAGCCTCAGTCTCTAATCACAGGGTGTCTTCCAAATGTCACCCTGTTCCCTATACATGTACACTCCTTAGCTTGGACCAGAAACCCTTAGCTTGGACCAGAAACCCTTAGCTTGGACCAGAAACCCTTAGCTTGGACCAGAAACCCTTAGCTTGGACCAGAAACCCTTAGCTCGGACCAGAAACCCTTAGCTCGGACCAGAAACCCTTAGCTCGGACCAGAAACCCTTAGCTCGGACCAGAAACCCTTAGCTTGGACCAGAAACCCTTAGCTTGGACCAGAAACCCTTAGCTTGGACCAGAAACCCCTTAGCTTGGACCAGAAACCCCTTAGCTTGGACCAGAAACCCCTTAGCTTGGACCAGAAACCCCTAGTTTGGACCAGAAACCCTTAGCTTGGACCAGAAACCCTTAGCTTGGACCAGAAACCCTTAGCTTGGACCAGAAACCCTTAGCTTGGACCAGAAACCCTTAGCTTGGACCAGAAACCCCTTAGCTTGGACCAGAAACCCTTAGCTTGGACCAGAAACCCCTTAGCTTGGACCAGAAAGCCCTTAGCTTGGACCAGAAAGCCCTTAGCTTGGACCAGAAACCCTTAGCGTGGACCAGAAACCCTTAGCTTGGACCAGAAACCCTTAGCTTGGACCAGAAACCCTTAGCTTGGACCAGAAACCCTTAGTTTGGACCAGAAACCCTTAGCTCGGACCAGAAACCCTTAGCTCGGACCAGAAACCCTTAGAAACCCTTAGCTTGGACCAGAAACCCCTTAGCTTGGACCAGAAACCCCTTAGCTTGGACCAGAAACCCCTTAGCTTGGACCAGAAACCCCTTAGCTTGGACCAGAAACCCCTTAGCTTGGACCAGAAACCCCTTAGCTTGGACCAGAAACCCTTAGCTTGGACCAGAAACCCCTTAGCTTGGACCAGAAACCCCTTAGCTTGGACCAGAAACCCCTTAGCTTGGACCAGAAACCCCTTAGCTTGGACCAGAAACCCCTTAGCTTGGACCAGAAACCCCTTAGCTTGGACCAGAAACCCCTTAGCTTGGACCAGAAACCCCTTAGCTTGGACCAGAAACCCCTTAGCTCGGACCAGAAACCCCTTAGCTCGGACCAGAAACCCCTTAGCTTGGACCAGAAACCCCTTAGCTTGGACCAGAAACCCCTTAGCTCGGACCAGAAACCCTTAGCTCGGACCAGAACCAGAAACCCTTAGCTCGGACCAGAAACCCTTAGCTCGGACCAGAAACCCTTAGAAACCCTTAGCTCGGACCAGAAACCCTTAGAAACCCTTAGCTTGGACCAGAAACCCCTTAGCTCGGACCAGAAACCCTTAGTTTGGACCAGAAACCCTTAGTTTGGACCAGAAACCCTTAGTTTGGACCAGAAACCCTTAGCTCGGACCAGAAACCCTTAGTTTGGACCAGAAACCCTTAGCTTGGACCAGAAACCCTTAGTTTGGACCAGAAACCCTATGTGCCCTGGTTAAAAGTAGTGCACGACAAAAAACAATAAAAAGGTGCCATTTGAGATCAGCCACACTCACAGATCCATAGGTAGTACAGCTTCTTGCACATGGAGCGATGTACATCTGGGATCTCGTTAAAATCCTGATAGAAACATGGCCTCAGAGGGATGAAGCGAGGCAGGGGAGGGAAATTGTTTTCTGCGAGAAAAAAAAAGAAAAAAGCTATCACGTTGATGTTGCTGGTAATTCCCTTTTAATAGTCAGATCTTGAATGAAAACAATATATTATTTTGGGTTGAAGTACAGGTCATTGAACCTGATCAAGACAACATTTGTACTTGATTAATAAAATATTACTGTTAAGCAATGTGCAGTCATACTACAATTATATGATAATAACATGCTTATACCTTTAAAAAACAATAGTCATAATTCAATACACACAGAAGTCACACTAACAAAATCTCTACTATGATGATATCCTTGTATGAATGAGATCATTAAAATCAGTTATAACCTACCTGCCATTACAACTGGATCTGTCCCTCCAGTTGAAAATAAATATGATCCAACACCCAATTTCCTTGGAAATCAAAACTGAAAAGAATATAAAGTTGTATTAATCAAAGTATACTATCATAAAAGCTATAAATTACCTTCATATTCAATCCAGAAACAAATTGGCTATTCAATATTTTGCCTAAGTGACATGAAATGTCGATAGGGCCATGAAGAACATTGAGTGGCCAATGGATGAGGAGGTACCTGTGAAATGACACCAGAACCAGCTGTCCCAGTGTCTCTCCCAGTGTGCTTTGCGCTCATATATAGCTAGCCCACCAGCCCCACTGCTACAATATGAGATTACAATGTAATGGTGAAGCACTGCATGAAAAGAAACGTTTCTGGGTGAAATCGGATCTACTATATTCCCGTGAAATTTAAGGTGCCCGGTCGTGGGTGGGAATTTCCCAATTTGATTGTGGACTCCTGTAGACTTCCGCGCATCCGTGATATGGTAATTGTGTTATAGTCAATTCCCAATTATGCATTAATACGTTTCTGGAAATATCCGGACCGTGCACGTAAAGTAAAGTAAATTCTCAAATGCCACAGGCACGTACCTCTCAAACTCGTGTGTTGGAAGAGAAGCACCCCTGTGAAAAGAAGCCAACTCTCCATGTATCCATTGTTTATCTAACCTGTGATGAGTTTTCTAGTATTTTTTATGTATAATAAGGGGTTTGATCGAGTGAAAAACAAGTGAGATTCTCATTCATTAGAGTGTAGCCAAACTAAACTGGCTAACTTTGTATGTAAATTAATGAGAACAAGATGGCGTCTCAGATTATTTTACATTTCTGTTATAATGTATTTATATACAAACAACACGAATGATATTTTCTAAGTTGACTTTTTATGAAATTTGTATCTAACTGTTGCATGCTAATTGCTAAGTGCTAACATTAGCTAGCTCAGCGCTAGGCTTTTAGCTTATATTGTAGTTGGCTAGCTGTTCTTAGGATTTTGTTACATTTAACGTAATGCATGGGTGTATATATAGTGGTTTTGCACATTTATTGATAAATTAGCTAACACTAGCTAGCCCGGTTCAAACCCTGATGCATCATACATATGTAACAGTATAACTTTAGTCCGTCCCCTCTCCCATACCCGGGTTCGAACCAGGGACCCTCTGCACACATCAACAACTGGCACACATCAACAACTGACACCCACGAAGCATCGTTACCCATCGCTCCACAAAAACCACAATCCGTGCAGAGCAAGGGGAACCACTACTTCAAGGTCTCAAAGCGAGTGACGTCACAGATTGAAACACTACCAGCGCGCACCACCGCTAACTAGCTAGCCATTTCACATCCGTTACACATACACACCTAGTAAGACATATCTTTTTGCAAAGGCAATTAGCTAATAAAAGTAGATTCTTCTAGAGATTGTGTAAATGTTACAACTCAATTCAACAAAGATAACACTTTTACATTCTCTCTGAAGAGTGGGAATATGAATATGCACGACTTGAGATTTATGCGTTTGTTTACTGTGTTCTATTGGGTACGGTGGAGAGTGCTTGCAGAGGATGAGAGACATTTGGAGAGAAGTTAATGTGGACCGGATGAGCGATGAGGAAGATGGCCTGCAAAACAGCAAACCAGTGTGGTTCGTCAAGCCCCCCTACTTCCGGAGTGAGGTGCTCATTAAACGTAGTCAAGAACAACAGAGCCCCTTGGAAAAGGACCAGAGCTACTTGGCGTGCCACACCGCACGGATCATGTCTGGGGAATTTTCAACAAGGCAACCTATATCCCACGGACCCCTCAAATATCAACACTATAGCTACCCCAATGGAGGCTCACCCTGGACCAAACTGGATGACTCCTGTCAGTAGTGTGTTAAAAAATACATATTTTTTAGCACTTTTGTTGATCTTTGAAAAGGCTCGTTCATATTCCTCTAAATGAGGTATATCCCCCTTTAACCCATGTAAGCAGATAAGTACATCATTCAAAATTCAAAGATGAATTTAATTAAAGTGTTTTCAAAAGAATCGAGCAGAGTACTGGCAGGAGTCATCCAGTTTAGCCTAGGGCTAGTCTCCATGGATCTTACTTTAGTTTCAGGCCCTGTTTAGCCTATGCAGATGCTATTACCCACTTTCTTCTAGTCAACTGAAACTAATTGTCATCCTTCAAGAAGTGTATTTGTGTGTTTTATTCAAGGAACTAAAGAGTTGTTTTAGTATAGCGATGTCATGAGGTGCTGGGAAAAACCTTGATAGTGGTGCTTGAATTTTATTTCTGAAAAGGTGTCGGAACTCTGATGTGATAATAAAAAATTATGAAAAGCAATTTAATTAAATCCTAATGGACTCATTCTTTAAATAATGAATAGTTTATTTTTATATATACCAGTGACCGCTACTAAGGCAAGCTACCGACAACTAGCATAAGCTTTCAGTGTGTGTGTTTGTGTGTGTGTGGGGGGGGCGGGGGGGTAAGCATGTGCAACCTTAAGCAAGCGCACGGCCATTTACCGACATTTATGGGAGAGACGTGGACAGAGATGTATTGCAACTGATGTCAGAGGCGTGCACTGGAATGTCAAGATGTGTCCTGGTAAGTGGGTGGATGTGTCTGGTCCCGATACACTGAACCGTTGATGGTGTTATCGGAGATTTACGGGACCAAACGATGTTGGACACGTGCCTGCTAATTTTCAGAAACGGTACGTTTTTTACGGACTTGCGCACTGGATGGTTCGACCCGTAAATGTGCATTTTCATGCAGTGACATGTTACTTCAATGATGCATCAGACAAGCCTTTTAAAAATACGACCCATACTTTAATGGAGAGACACAGTGCATTCGGAAAGTATTCAGATCCCTGGACTTTTTTTCACGTTACAGCCTTATTCTAATGGATGGATGAAATTGTTTTCCCCCCTCATCAATCTATACACAATACCACATAATGAAAAAGCAAAAACAGATTTTAAAAAACAATATCACATTTACATTAGTATTCAGACCTTTTACTCTGTACTTTGTTGAAGCATCGTTGCTCAGAGATTACAGCCTCGAGACTTCTTGGGTATGATGCTACAAGCTTGGCACACCTGTATCTGGGGAGTTTCTCCCATTCTTCTCTGCAGATCCTCTCAAGCTCTGTCAGGTCGGATGGGGAGCGTCGCTGCACAGCTATTTTTAGGTCTCTCCAGAGATGTTCGATCGGGTTCAAGTCCGGGCTCTGGCTGGGCCACTCAAGGACATTCAGGAGACTTGTCCCGAAGCTACTCCTGCGTTTTCTTGGCTGTGTGCTTATGCTGTCCTCTTGGAAGATGAACCTTAAACCAGAGTCTGAGGTCCTGAGCGCTCTGGAGCAGGTTTTCATCAAGGATCTCTTTACTTTGCTCCGTTCATCTTTCCCTCGATCCTGACTAGTCTCCCAGTCCCTGCCACTGAAAAACATCCCCACAGCTTGACGCTGCCACCACCATAATTCACCGTAGGGATGGTACCAGGTTTCCCACAGAGGTGACGCTTGGCATTCAGGCCAAAGAGTTAAATATTGGTTTCATCAGACCAGAGAATCTTGTGTCTCATGGTCTGAGAGTCTTTAGGTGTCTTTTGGCAAACACCAAGCGGGCTGTCATGTGCTTTTTACAGAGGAGTGGCTTCCATCTGGCCACTCTACCATAAAGGCCTGATTGGTGGAGTGCTACAGAGATTTTTGGAAGGTTCTCCCATCTCCACAAAGGAACGCTAGAGCTCTGTGACCATCTGGTTCTTGGTCACCTCCCTGACCAAGGCCCTTCTCCCCCAATTACTCAGTTTCGCCGGGCGGCCAGCTCTAGGAAGAGTCTTGGTGGTTCCAAACTTTTTCCATTTCAGGATGATGGAGGCCACAGTGTTCTTGGCGACCTTCAATGCTGCACAAATGTTTTGATGCCTTTCCCCAGATCTGTGCCTCAACATAATCCTGTCTCGGAGCTCTACGGACAATTCCTTTGAACCTAATGGCTTGGTTTTTGCTCTAACATGTGAGACCTTCTATAGACAGGTGTGTGCCTTTCCAAATCATGTCCAATCAAATTAATTTACCACAGGTGGACTCCAAGTTGTAGAAACATCTCAAGGATGATTCAATGGAAACAGGATGCACCTGAGCTCAAGTCTCATAGCAAAAGGTCTGAATACTTATGTAAATAAGGTATTAACAAAAACCTGTTTTCGCTTTGTCATTATTTGGGTAGTGTGTAGACTGATGAGGAAAATAATTTATTTAAATCCTAAATCAGAAACATAACAAAATGTGGGTCTGAATAATTCCCGAATGCACTGTACATTGTAGCCTACATAAGATTATTTAAAACAATTTTAGTAAAGCTTGACAGTGTGATGAAGAATATTTGCAGCTATCTCAATCATATTTTGACGACTGAAATAATCACATTTTGGCCCATTCAAAATGTGTCATGTCCATCAGAGGTTGAGTCTGTATGGATGAAGGGCATTTTCCCAGCATATATTTTTGCACCAAATAATACCATCATACTGATAATAAACGGTGTTTTGAGACCACGAATCTATGCAATATGATGTGTTTTTCTTCTTCTTCCAATTCAGATTTGTTTTTCATTTTAAAGGATGGGCAGGATGCATGATGCCGCTGTTTGTATGCTACAATTGCATCGTGATGAGCACTACTGTCAATGGAGAAGCAGCGCCCTTCAGAGGAGTAGAGCCTAGCCTACGACATGATAAGGTATTTTTCAGCTGGACTCAATAAAACACGTCTGACGTTTGTACCTTTCTTGCCGCATTTACATTCTATTTATGCACAGATCATTCTGTAAATCTGTAATTTGCTCAGTCGTGTTACTTAAACAGAATGAATGAATGGAATGGAAATAACACGGTATGGACTCGTTAGAATGGTTTTATTTCTTACCTCCTTTTGTTTCCCCCACAAACCAGCAGTGCTGATACTATGCAACGTCTGTCAATTGCATTCTATGACGATATTCTTCACGAAACACAGTAATACGCGCTTGTGAAATTAATCGAGAGACAGAAATTCAAAATTCGACTAAAATCAGAAATGTCTTCACCCACCGACAGCTTGGGAGTAGAACGCAATCACGTGACGTCACGTTTCTCCCCTCTCTCTCTCTTTTTACTCACGTACCGGTTTGAGGAAACGGATTTGTTGCTGGCCAGAACCGAACAAACCACTTACTAGCAAGTACAGAATTTATTTCTAAACCACTCCAATAAAAGTGTAAGTACCCAGTAAAATACTACTTGAGTGAAAGTCTAAAAGTATATTAAATGTTTTAAATGTAGTTAAGTAGCAAGTGTGGAAAAAGTCCATTCGCAGGAACGCGAAACATCAGCAGTTCTACCCTTGAGCAAGGCAATTAACCCCAATACCAACTTCCCTTTCCCTTATATTGTAAGATAATTAATGTGCAATATTTTATCTTAAAATTGATGTGTAATCTGTAGATGTGTTTGATAGCAGATGTAACAGACTCTTTATGAATTTGGCGGAGGTGTTGCTAACATTTACAATAGCAAATTTCAATTTACAAAAAGCCCCCCACCATTTTCATCTATTGAGCTTCTTTTTTTTTTTTTTGCCTTAATTTAACTAGGCAAGTGTTAGAAATTTAATATGAAGATGGGTGAGCCGGTCAAGGATCGATTCAGACTAAGTGGTAAATTTTATGACAAGTAAACAGTTTATTCAGAGTGAAAATATGTAGTACAGCGTAATTACGGCTCTTCCGTTAGTTCGTGTTGGAACAGCAGGCAGAGAGCGAGTAAACAGTCAGCACAGCCCTTATATACGTCACAGAAAGTAGATCGGATCTCCGGATTGGTTCAGCTGGTCTGTAGTCTTCCGCCATTGGCTCAGTTGTCTGTCCGTCATCGTAGAATCTTCTTCGGGCACACAGTGTTCGGTTAAAAGGGAGATTATGTGTGTAATGTGGGAGCTATCCTGTAGGGGACCCCACAGGCTTTACTGTGAAAATACGTTGCTATGTGTTTCAGTTATAACAATGCAATAGCCATGTATTTAGCAGTAGATTGGTCTCCTGTATAATAGCAATTCTTTACACAAGTCAGTTAAGAACAAATTCTTATTTTCAATGACGGCCTAGGAACAGTGCCTTGTTCAGGAGCAGAAGGACAGATTTGTACCTTGTCAGCTCGGGGATTTGATCTTGCAACCTGTCGGTTACTAGTCCAACGCTCTTAACCACTAGGCTACCCTGCAGCCCCATTATTGACTGTTTTACTGTCGAACTGCTTTGCAGTGGACGAGGGTGTGTCTTGGATGAGTTTGAAACGCAGCCACTGCCTACTGGTGAGGGTAAGTGGACGAGGGATTGCATTGGCGATAATGCACCATTACCAGTGTTGCCAACAAATTTTCAGGGTAAGTTGCTAGAGGCAGGCTGATTTGTTGCTAAAAGATGTTGTGATGTCATTGCGTGATAACGTAAAACTGCTTCATTACGTAGAATATATAATAACGTTACTCAAATTGACTGGCCATCTCGGCAAAAAATATGATTTGACATTTGTTCAGGTACAGAATTCCACTCTTTTCTTTCCGATTTGATTGAGACATGTTGAATTATGTTGTAAGTTCTGCTCAAGATCAAACATTCGTGACCAACTATATTCATTGGGTTTGGCTTGTCCAACCCGTACTACTGCTGCTGCAGTCAGCCAACAATGATTTGCAATTTGCTGAAATTGCTGCTGGCCTGCTGCTGCCTGTGCACGAGCTGAGCACCTGCTGCCGACGTCACTCAAAATGCACGTTTGCAGCCAGGCACGTGTGTTGTGACTGAGTGTGACAGAAAATAGTTTTCTGTATCATTTTGCGGGAAAATGCGTGCATTTTAGCGTTTGAGTCACTTTTCAAAAGTTGCTAAAAGTTCCAAATACATTTTTGAAAGTAGCTCAATTTGTTGCTAGGTGCTGTTTGGAAAAAAAGTTGCTAAATCTAGCAACAAAATTGCTAAATTCGCATCACTGACCATAACACGTTGGATGCCAACCGCCGACATGAAGCAACACAGGTAGCTAGCTAGCCAGGACACCAATAGACAGTGGCTGCGTAAAAAAAGTAACCAATATAAAGAGGGGTTCCTGCAGATGCAGGAATGGTCCTCAATTCCACCATAAAGATCTGGACCTCTGAGCAGATCACACAGTAAACTGACATCCACTCAATTTTTTTAATTTCACCTTTATTTAACCAGGTAGGCTAGTTGAGAACAAGTTCTCATTTTCAACTGCGACCTCTCCCTCTCTCTCAATTATATTTCAATTACTTGATTGTCATGACCTAACAATGTACATATTGCCAAATAATACTTTGGAAATTGAATGATTTCAATATGGATAATATCAACAATCATATATATCAACAATATCTCTATCTCCCCTTGTCGTGCACTGTTTTCCCGCAGGTATGTTAACGACTGTGAGGGCAGGCGGGAGTGAAAAAACTCAGGTAATACTTTTATTTCCTTTTGACCCACATTCAAAAGAGTGCAGAACGCCCCGAATTATGAGCTGCAGTTACACACTATTGGAATCGGTTAGCTGCTGCCACTGGTTCTGACTAGAGGAAGTATGGCCAGAGATAATAGAAAAGCAGGAGATACGAATTCCAGCGGAAATGGAATGCAAAAACATACAGTATAACGCTCCGCCCAGCAGGCTGTCGATCAATCGCGTTCACGTTGTCATGTTGCGTCACGCAATCCATTCTAAAAGTCAAAGAGTAATTCTATGATTTCCAAATTTGTGGCTATTGATGATATCTGCGTTTTCTGTGAAAAAGAAAAATCTGTCTCCCTTATTCTTTGAATGTAAATTTGTGTCAGAATTTTGGGAAAACCTTGCAAAGTACTTATTTACCATTATGAACACTGCCTATAATTTTAACATAAAATATATAATATGTTACTATTGCAATGATAACAAAACCACGGAAATTATTGTTAATTTTTAAATTCTTGTTGCCAAATACTTTATACACAAACAAAAATTCTATACCAAAATTACATTTTTTTCTGATTGAGTTTAATTATCTTATTAGAACACTAACCCTAGTGAATAACAACAAGAATAACATCTTCATTAATCATTATAATAAGATATTTTCAGAGTGAATATAATTGCACTTAAATTGTTTATTTTTTGTATTTTATTTTTTTGTATGTTTGAGCATTGTTAATACCTGTGTTTTGTTTGCTAGACATGTTTGATGTAGCTATGTAAGTTGATTTTTGTATTATGAATAAAGTAAATATATAATAAAATATACTCTTTAAAAAATATGAGTCGAGAAACTTGCCTATTTTATTCGGAAGTATGTTATGTGACGATTTCAATGTCAAAAAGACATTACAGAGGACAAGTTACGTGTTTTGTTGTTGCAATGTTTTGCTTCTTTTTTTACGCAATTCGTGCTAATAATGGGTTTTGGTGCTTGGCGCCCAATTGACTCCCATTGAAGCAGAGAATGTCTTACCCATAATCCACCGCGTGGCACATTAACAACGTACAGTGGGCGTTAATACGAGTCCAATGGAGTTTCCCATCTCCTTTAAAAAGTATCTATGTGACGGCTAGTCAATACCTAGCTAGCTTGGCTACTTGTGTCTCAGTCAGGTATGTTTTTCAAGTACTCAGTGTTTTTAATTTTCCTGAAAAGTATAGTTATTACTTGTTAGTTGACAAGTCTATATACATATGGTTTGGTATTGTTTGTTGAGACAGATTTTTGTTGTTGTTGCTGTCCGTCGGATATGTTAATTAACTTGTGCTAAGCTAACGGTAGCTATTCATCTAGCTACCTAGCTTCATCTAGTTAGCTAACGTTAGCTAGCTAACTCTTTCGTCTTCACTCTTTGTTATTGAGTTTTTGACTGACCCAAGGGTTTTTAAGGGAAAGCCTAAGATACGTTTGTAAAGTAAAATGTTGTCTCTTCAAACGAAGCGTATTGATTGTTTAACATTGTCGTAATGAACTAACAGCTTTTGTTGACATATGTGGGCACAACTATGTAAACATCACTAGCTAACTAACTATAGCCTGTGGCTGGCGTGAAAGTTTTCACGCTATTTGCACTCAACCTTTACCACCAAATACTTTTATTATATTAAGTTAACAAGACAACTAGGTCAATAATCCTTTTCTGAATCATTTCTGATTAGAAGGATACAGGCACATTTTGAATGGTTTCATACAGTAAGTAGCACTGTTCTCTCAATCAATAACCTGTTTATTCAGGTCTATTATTATCTGTCTATGATGTTGTGTCCCATGCCTAAGACCTGAAACACAATGTATCTTATCTCCTGTGTCTACAGTGTTGGGAATGCAGCCACCACTCCCACCGGATGCAGTCAGAGAGCTGGTGTGTTCCTGTCTTCACAGGGACCCAGTAGCCGCTGATCTGAGATGCAGCCTGTTTGTGGCAGCTGCTCAGAACTACAAGCGGGACTCAGTTCTCAGACCCTATCCCCCCAGATACATCAGAGACCGAGACACCAAGGAGTTTGATGAGCTGGTGAGGAATTGGACAGGACAGAAAACACTGATATTTTCCATATCAAAGATAAGGCTTGACTTATAATTCAAACCTTCAGGTACAGGCTCTCTGCCTAAAAGTCAAGCATATTATTCACCATCACTGTGCACCTGTCCTACACCTGTTCTGTGTTATAGCGGAGTCTACTAGTTATTGTCTGGGTCGTGTTCATTAGGGCATACAACAGACATTTTTTTTAGAACCTTTTGCAGTGAAAAATTAAATGTAGCATTTCTTAAGTCCAGTTAGTGCCTCTATGTTTCAGTCAGTTTTCTTACGTTTGGTGCCTAATGAACATGACACTGCTCTTGTGTTCCTTCCAGCTGTCAGATGTCAGCAGTTTGCCTGGTGTGAGGGAGCTGGTGAGACTGAGACCTGGTGAAGCTGACCATCATCTGGCCCTCACACACTGGGTTCTCTCCTCCAAGAGCTTTGCTGTGAAAACACTACAGAAAGACGAGGTAAAGGCAATAATATCTCAAAAGAAAAGAAGTGTGCAGGATACACACTGCACTTGACAGATGTCCTTTCCACTGCCTTCTCTGCCCTCCAATAGTATGCCAAGCTGTGTAACCTGACGGAGAGTGAGGGGATCTCCACCCCTGTTCCAGACTTCCTGTTTGAGCTGGAGTACTGCGACCAGATGAACGCCAAGTTTGAGAAGACACGGGCGGGACGCGACCTCTTCTATGCATTCCACGGCAGCCGACTGGAGAACTTCCATTCTATCATCCACAACGGACTACACTGCCACCTCAACAAGGTCAGTTAATGTGACAGTAAGATGGTAGCTTCACCAGTCCTGTGATGACTAATGATCCTTATATTTCTTTGGGGTTCCCAGTAGCCCTGCTTGAGTATATATTTTCAGATTGCTGATATTTTTTTTTGGTTGGTTGATGAATAATTCCACAGATAATTGTTATGTTTAGACAAAAGCCAGTATTAGCTACACAAAAGGAATGGACTTGGATGGATGAAGTTGCATTTCTGACAGACTTGTTTTTTTTGGGGGTGGGATTTCTTGACAGACGTCGTTGTTCGGAGAGGGCACCTACCTCACCAGTGACCTCAGCATGGCGGTCCTCTACAGTCCCCATGGCAACGGTTGGCGTGACAGTCTCCTGGGACCGTTGCTAAGCTGTGTCGCCGTGTGTGAGGTCATCGACCACCCAGACGTTAAGTGCCAGGTGAAGAGGAAAGGTCAGAGCTTTGTCCAGAACGTTTACACAACACTCTTTATTTACTTAGGCACCCTGAGTCTCCTCTAGTCCCCTCTACCCATGTCAGTTCTCTTGGTGTTTGCCTCTCGCACAACATCGACCTCATAACAAATGAGTGGACCGTGCAACAATATCATGTCAACGATGGCTGCCTCTCAAAGTCCAGTAAATGTCAGTAATAATTTCCCTAAACCGGTTTCAGACTCGGAGACCATTGACCGTCAGCGCTCCAGAGCCAGGAACAGTGAAGGAGGAGAGGTCCCTCAGAAGTACTTTGTGGTCACCAACAATCAGCTGCTCCGAGTCAAATACCTGCTAGTGTACTCTCAGAGAAGACACCTGTCCAGGTTAGTACCTGCTAGTGTACTCTCAGAGAAGACACCTGTCCAGGTTAGTACCTGCTAGTGGACTCTCCGAGAAGACACCTGTCCAGGTTAGTACCTGCTAGTGGACTCTCCGAGAAGACACCTGTCCAGGTTAGTACCTGCTAGTGGACTCTCCGAGAAGACACCTGTCCAGGTTAGTACCTGCTAGTGGACTCTCCGAGAAGACACCTGTCCAGGTTAGTACCTGCTAGTGGACTCTCCGAGAAGACACCTGTCCAGGTTAGTACCTGCTAGTGGACTCTCCGAGAAGACACCTGTCCAGGTTAGTACCTGCTAGTGGACTCTCCGAGAAGACACCTGTCCAGGTTAGTACCTGCTAGTGGACTCTCCGAGAAGACACCTGTCCAGGTTAGTACCTGCTAGTGGACTCTCCGAGAAGATTGCTGCAGCTTCCCTAACTGATCGGACCGGGTATGGATCCAACTAGGTCCTCGGGTCCATTTGGAACGGGTTTCTATATTTAAAAAATCAAGCAGATGTCACAAAGTGCTGTAAAGAAACCCAGCCTAAAACTCCAAACGGCAAGCAATGCAGGTGTAGAAGCACGGTGGCTTGGAAAAACTCCCCAGAAAGGCCAGAATTTAGGAAGAAACCTGGAGAGGAACCAGGCTCTCGGGGGTGGCCAGTCCTCTTCTGGCTGTGCCGGGTGGAGATTATAACAGAACATGGCCAAGATGTTAAAAAGTTAATAGATGACCAGCAGGGTCAAATAATAAATGTAATGCATATGGGATCCGGATGGGAAAGCCCCAGGTCCATTTGGGAACGGACCTGTGAAGGCTTAGGCTGTAAACAGTATGGTGATAATACAACTATCTTTGCTCCCCTCTATTGGTGTTGTGGTGAGTTGCCAGTACATTAGTAGAACTGATAAACATTTCAACAGGATGACAGTTCTGTCACTGCTTCAGATTTTCTCTCGGATAGGACCATTTGACTTCTGTTGTGATTTTTAAACTTTTTTTTAGAGATGATAACTTGTGTGACGTGATTTTTATGATTTGTTTCCAGACATTCCCGGGGCAGGTCATGGCTGGTCAGACATCACTTTGCCATTATGATGAGTCTCTATCTGCTGCTACTCATCTTCATCGGTGCCTTCAACTCCACCACATTCCTCTCCTTCTGGAACAGGCTTTTCCGGTGACGTCACAATCGCAGGACCACACTCTTCTGGTGACGTCACAATGAAATCACCGGACCTCACTAATCACAGGACATGGTCTTCCGTTGCTATCACACGAGTCTCTGGTGATTTCCTACTGCAGCCCCGGTTGGTCCAGCCTGAGGCTCTCTATAGGCTTATACCCCAGTGTTTCCTGGGGGAATTGTTTCTCTTTTCCATCCTTAGGGCTGACATTAATTAAGGACTTGGGAAGAGCAGTGTGTCCAGTTCAACATCTCTGAATATTCAAACCGTTTCTTATGAGAAGGAATAGTTCATATATACATGGACCATTCTTGTCATTCATAGTGCCTTCCATAACACAGAGAGAGACAGAGACAATCAGACAGATGGGCAAATAGGACATCCATATTATACACTATTTCCCTTTAATCTCTTTCCTGTCTTCCACCTCTTTGTATGTACAGTATACATGGTTATTACCACTAGAGGTCGACCGATTAATCGGAATGGCCGATTTTGTTTGAATTATTATTATTTTTTTACACCTTTTATTTAACTAGGCAAGTCAGTTAAGAACACATTCTTATTTTCACCGACGGCCTAGGAACAGTGGGTTAACTGCCTCGTTCAGGGGCAGAATGACAGATTTTCACCTTGTCAGCTCGGGGGATCCATTCTTGCAAACTTACAGTTAACTAGTCCAACATAACGACCTGCCTCTTGTTGCACTCCACGAGCAGCCTGCCTTTTACAAGAATGCAGTAAGGCAAGGTAAGTTGCTAGCTACCATTAAACTTATCTTATAAAAATCAATCAATCATTCATAATCACTAGTGTACTACACATGGTTGATATTACTAGATATTATCTAGCGTGTCCTGCGTTGCGTATAATCTGACTGAGCATACAAGTATCTACATAGCTGACTGAGAGGTGGTAGGCAGAAGCAGGTTCGTAAACATTAATTCAAACAGCACTTCCGTGCGTTTTGCCAGCAAGCTCTTCGTTGTGAGTCAAGCATTGCGCTGTTTATGACTTCAAACCTATCAACTCCCGGGACGAGGCTGGTGTAACCGAAGTGAAATGGCTAGCTAGTTAGCGCGTGCTAATAGCTTTTCAAACTTCACTCGCTCCGAGACTTGCTCTGCATGGGTAACGCTGCCTCGAGGGTGGCTGTTGTGTTCCTGGTTCGAGCCCAGGTAGGGGCAAAGAGAGGGACGGAAGCTATACAGTTACACTGGCAATACTAAAGTGCCTATAAGAACATCCAATAGTCAAAGGTTAATGAAATACAAATGGTATAGTCCTATAATAACTACAACCTAAAACTTCTTACCTGGGAATATTGAAGACTCATGTTAAAAGGAACCACCAGCTTTCATATGTTCTCATGTTCTGAGCAAGGAACTGAAACGTTAGCTATTGCACTTTTACTTCTCCAACACTTTGCATTATTTTAAACCAAATTGAACATGTTTCATTATTTATTTGAGGCTAAATTGATTTTATTGATGTATTATATTAAGTTAAAATAATTGTTCATTCAGTATTGCTGTAATTGTCATTATTACAAATAAATAAAAATTGTCCGATTTAAATCTGTATCGGCTTTTTTGGTCCTCCCAATAATCAGTATCTGCGTTGAAAAATCATAATCGGTCGACCTCTAATTACCACCACTGGTTATAACACCCTAAGGCTGCTTCCACATGGTTATAACACCCTAAGGCTGCTTCCACATGGTTATAACACCCTAAGGCTGCTTCCACATGGTTATAACACCCTAAGGCTGTTTCCACATGGTTATAACACCCTAAGGCTGTTTCCACATGGTTATAACACCCTAAGGCTGCTTCCACATGGTTATAACACCCCAAGGCTGTTTCCACATGGTTATATAACACCTGCTTCCAAGGTTATTACTGTTTCCAAGGCTGCTTCCACATGGTTATAACACCTGCTTCCACATGGTTATAGGCTGTTTCCACATAACACCCTAAGGTTATAACACCCTAAGGCTGTTTTCCACATGGTTATAACACCCTAAGGCTGTTTCCACATGGTTATTATCACTGCTATGGTTATAACACCCTAAGACACCACCTAAGGCTGCTTCCACATGGTTATAACACCCATGGTTATAACACCCTAAGGCTGTTTCCACATGGTTATTACCACCACTATGGTTATAACACCCTAAGGCTGTTTCCACATGGTTATTATCACTGCTATGGTTATAACACCCTAAGGCTGTTTCCACATGGTTATAACACCCTAAGGCTGTTTCCACATGGTTATTATCACTACTATAACACCCTAAGGTTATAACACCCTAAGGCTGTTTCCATTATCACTGGTTATAACACCCTGGTTATAACACCCTAAGGCTGTTTCCACATGGTTATTATCAGTACTATGGTTATATCACTGCTATGGTTATAACACCCTAAGGCTGTTTCCACATGGTTATAACACCCTAAGGCTGTTTCCACATGGTTATTATCACTACTATGGTTATAACACCCTAAGCCTGTTTCCACATGGTTATTATCACTGCTATGGTTATAACACCCTAAGGCTGTTTCCACATGGTTATAACACCCTAAGGCTGTTTCCACATGGTTATTATCACTACTATGGTTATAACACCCTAAGGCTGTTTCCACATGGTTATAACACCCTAAGGCTGTTTCCACATGGTTATTACCACTACTATGGTTATAACACCCTAAGGCTGTTTCCACATGGTTATAACACCCTAAGGCTGTTTCCACATGGTTATTATCACTACTATGATTATAACACCCTAAGGCTGTTTCCACATGGTTATTACCACCACTATGGTTATAACACCCTAAGGCTCTTTCCACATGGTTATTATCACCACTATGGTTATAACACCCTAAGGCTGCTTCCACTTGGTTATAACACCCTAAGGCTGTTTCCACATAGTTATTATCACTACTATGGTTATAACACCCTAAGGCTGTTTCCACATGGTTATTATCACTACTATGGTTATAACACCCTAAGGCTGTTTCCACATGGTTATAACACCCTAAGGCTGTTTCCACATGGTTATAACACCCTAAGGCTGTTTCCACATGGTTATAACACCCTAAGGCTGTTTCCACATGGTTATAACACCCTAAGGCTGTTTCCACATGGTTATTACCACTTAAAGTCGCCCAGAACTGTGAGAGGTGAGCCGTCCTCAGGAAAGGAGCTTATCAAGGCATCAAGCTCATTGATGAACTCTCCGAGGGAACCTGGAGGGCGATAAATGATAAGGATGTTAAGCTTGAAAGGGCTGGTAACTGTGACAGCATGGAATTCAAAGGAGGCGATAGACAGATGGGTAAGGGGAGAAAGAGAGAATGACCACTTGGGAGAGATGAGGATCCCGGTGCCTCGCTATTATTATACTGCTGCTGTTGAATTAGGTTGTAGGAACCTCATGATGGGTACAGGGACAGTGTCATGTAGTAGCCTAAACCTAACTTTCAGGATGAATCAAACCAGTGTAGTTTTTATTCATCAATATAAAGTATTTTCTGCGTAATGGCAATTTATGTGCATGATATGAAGTTTATTGTAGTGACTGACTAAGCTTAATTGTAAAAGTATGCCTCAACAGAGCCATGTTTGCTAAAGTGTATTATGCTGAGCACACATTTAGTTAGGCAGCCAGGACCATAGGCAGGGACCACTCCGTAGGCTGCATTGTCGGTCTAGCTCTCACTGCAGTCCAGTGCCATGGACATCTTTGAAGTTTGGCCTCTAGTAATTTAGGAGGGCAACTTTATAAAGGCCTCCTCACAATGACCTTATCATGCAAGACTCTACAGAGATTAAAAAAAGGCTATTGATGGTGTATGTATTGAAGTCAACTGGGGCGGCAAATAGCCTAGTAGTTAGAGCATTGGGCCAGTAACTGAGAGGTTGCTGGATCAAATCCCTGAGCTGACACGGTACAAATCTATTGTTCTTCCCCCTGAACAAGGCAGTTAATCCACTGTTCCTAGGCCGTCATTGAAAATAAGAATTTGTTCTGAATTGACTTGCCTAGTTAAATATATTTTTTAAAGTGGTTCAACATTCAAATGCGTTTTGATTGACCACATAGGAGAGGCGACGGTCGGTGGAAGTCTGGCGCCACCAAGTGGACAATTATTTTAGTTCCCTTGTGGCATCAACGCTTCCTGATATAATATATAAAAGATAACATGTTATGTCAATATTCATTATTTCTCCAACCCCTATTTGCTAGATTATTATTCCAATTTAGCTGTAAATCTGGTTTGAACTCAATAAGGATTTGTTTCGTTTTCGATTGGAGGGCGGATGTTCACGTCACTTTGGAACCTTACAATATGTTACTTTGTAACAGTGAAAAGTATTTTCCCGACGTTGATCAACTCCCAGTCTATGTCACCATTTCTATTAAATAGCATCATCTTTGATATTTGTTGTAAAGTGTACAGAGCTCATTTAGGTGTAACTGTCACCGGATTTGACGTGTCTGAGAACGGCACCTTCCTCCCGAAAGCATTGCGGTATCGCTTCTCGGCCTTTTGGCTAAGATCAAGTGTAGTATCTGTTCTTATCAGTCTGGGTCTGCCCACGGTCCGAAGAATTGGGCCTCTGTCTTGTCTCTGTTCAGTCTCGCCCCAGAGGCTCGTCCGTACCAGTCAGTCCTGTCCAGGGTCCTGTCGACGGATAAAAGGTCGGTACATAAAATGTTGACGTCGTCCATGTAAAAGACGCACTTGGCGGTCATCCCCCCACTCCCCGGGATACCCACCCCGCTGATCCCTTGGTCCCTTCTCAAGACCTGTGCCAGTGGTTCAATACAGGCCACGAACAGAAGAGGAGATAACGGACAGCCCTGACGGACGCCGCAGTGTACTCCCACTGCTTTTGACAGATGCCCATTTACAAGGATTTTGCTGGTGATGTCCCCATACAGCAGTCCCACCCAAGCTAAGAACCTGTCCGGGAAACCCATTTTTTGCAGTACCTTAAAGAGGTACTGGTGCGAGACCCGATCAAAGGCTTTTTCAAAATCTAAATTTAGGACTACAAGCCGCATGTTTCTGTCTCTCGCGTAACAGATGGCATCTCGGATCAGTATCAGGCTGTCCGTGATCTTCCTTCCGGGCACGGCACAGGTTTGATCCGGGTGGATCACCTCCCCTAAAACAGAAGACATTCTGAGTGTTAAAATCTTGGTAAAAAGTTTACAGTCAAAGTTTAAAAGGGTAATCGGTCTCAGTTTTCAGGTCCGTCCTGTCGTTTTTTTTGTATAAAAGAGTCACGATCCCCACTCTAAAACTGTCGGGTAGTCTGTCAAGGTGTTCGAAGTCGGTAAAAACAGTCAGAAGTTCGTCGGCTAAAACATCCCAAAAGGTCAAATAAAACTCCAAAGGGAGGCCGTCCTCCCCCGGTGATTTACCCCTCTTAAAATGTTTCAGTCCTTGGTCAATTTCTGTCCTCGTCAGGTCTTTTGTCAGGTCGTCTGTATTGGGTAGGGTCTTGTCGATGTATGTTAAAAGGTCCCCCATTGTTTCTTCGCACACATCTTTTGCCCCAAACAGTTCCCCATAAAAATCCTCAACTACTTCTTTTATTCCTTCTGTATCTGTTTTTAAAACCCCATCTTTATTTTTTAAACGAGTCATTAACCTACCCTTACTAACTATTTTCTTAAAAAAGTACCTTGTGCACTTCTCCCCCTCTTCTAATTCCCTTTCCTTGCATCTTAAAATAACCCCCTTGCTTCTCTGTTCTGCTAAAAATGCCATTTCGTTTTTTACTTCTTTAATTTCTTGGTTAAAATCAAGGCCCTGTTGGCATAGGTTAAAATACCTTTCCAGTCGCTTTTGCAGTCCCACCATGCGTCTATCTTTTTCTTTGCTTTTTTTCTTTCCTATCTCTCTAAAGAAGGTCCTCGTCCTTCCCTTCACCATTTCCCACCACTGTGCTCGCGTGTCAAAGAAGTCCTGTAGCGTCTGCCACTGGCTGAACTGCTCTCTGTACTGACTAACTACTCTATCGTCTTCTAAAAGGGAGCAGTTCAATTTCCAGGGCCCTCTTCCCACGGTCACACCCGAAGATAGTGAAAGGGTGCACGTCAGCATTACGTGATCTGAGAAGAAGGCAGGGGTTATTCTAGCATCAGTTGGGGGACAGTCCCGGGTAAACAGATAATCAATGCGAGAGGCTCTGGTGCCGTCACCACTGGTCCAGGTGAAGCCCTCCTCTCTTGGATGCAGGGTTTTAAAACAGTCAGTCAGTTTAAAATCCCTGCACAGCCCTTGCAATAAAACACTTGACCTGTCTACCTTAAAATCCCCTCCTGCCCCTCTCCTGTCTGCTCTACTTAAAACACAGTTAAAATCCCCACCCACCACTAGAGGATCCCTCCCTAACATGTGGGACTGCAGGTCTTCTAAAAGTGTGCACCGGTCATGTTTATCGTTAAAACCATACACATTTAGCACGTTAAAATCCCTCCCCATAAAAGTACAATTGGCTAAAAGAGCAATTTAAGGGTATAATAAGGGTACCATAAGGGTACTGGGGTAAAGTTTGACCGGGGGAGGAGGGGAGCGGTAACTGGAGTGGAATCCTGGGGACTGTAAGACAGAGACTGGGTTTTTGGGGACTACGACAGCTGACTTTGGAGGGCAAGGTTTTAATCATTAAAGCTGTGATTTTACCTGTGCTTTTATTAATCAGTTCTGTTTTTATCCCCCCTCGAAGGAGTATTTTAGACCTGGAGCGAATGCTTTTTTACTTCCTGTGGGGAGGCAAGTGGGAGAGGCTGAGGAGGGAGGTGGTCAAGAGGCCCAGGTCCAAGGGGGGGAAAGGCATGCCTGACCTCTACTTGTTCCTGGGCAGCCGCTACACAGCGTTACATCTGACTCTGGCCACCTCCCCGGTCAACAACAAGACACAGGCCCTCGCACGGTTCTGGCTGGGATCTTACCTCAGGACTCTGAGGCTGATCCCAGTCGACCTGCGAGCCCCAGTCTCTTTCCTGCTACCCCCGCCCTACGTCCAGCTCCAGAAGTTTTTAAGACATTTTAAACTGGAAAAAGAAACAGTCACGGTCTTAACAAAACACCGCTCTCTTCTCTCTCTTGTGCAGGATCGGGAACCACAACGGTTTGGCGCAACGTGGCCCATCCTGCTCTCCTGAATCGGCATCGGGACCTGTCCTGGATGGTTGCCCACGAGATTCTCCCGGTCAGGGCCGTTATGCACTCACGGGGCATGGCGAGGACATCCGCGTGCCCCCGACCAGGCTGCGGCCAAGAAGAGTCGGTGAGGCACATGCTCTGGGAGTGCAGAGCCGCCAGGGACCTGTGGAAGGAAGCAGGCCCCCTGATCTCCTCGTGTCTGCCAGCAGGGGAGGACCTAAACCCTCAGCTCGTGCTGTATGGGGTGGGCCGAAGGCCCCTTCCATCGAAGACCTTCACCAAACTCTGGCCCACCCTCACGTGCCTGAAGGAAGCACTGTGGTCCTCCCGTAACCTGCTGGTAGCGAAAAACGTAGAGACCACCCCCCAGGCAGTGGCCATGGTAGCCACGGAAGCCCTGGGGTGGTACGAAAGGAAGGGGGCCTCGACCCCAGGCGAAGGGTCCCCCACAACACCCTAGGTCCCGGCGGCCACGGCCTGACAGCGCTGCGGCGCCTAGGGCGATGCGCCTAGGGGAGGGATCTCCTCTGGGCCCCGAAGGACGGGACGATGATCTATTCAGAAGAGCAGGATGAGGTGAGCTTGATAAAGACTCACCCCGCTCCTGTACAAGGGACTGAAGACAGCTTTTTAACAAAGTGGCTTTTTAACATGTTTTTCATGCCTTAAAAATGTTTTACCTTTGTTAGATCATTAGTACACATTTTAAATGGCTTTTACAGATTTGATGTTTTTACAAAGAAAGTACTTATATTCATGGTTGTTTTCATTGGTTTTAACAACATGTACTTTTTAACAAATTTAAATGTAACGTTCGAATGCTGTGTTTTATGCTTTGTTGCCGTTTTATGTGTATAAATGATGTAAAAAATGTATGAGCTGTTTTTAAAGGAATTGTGCCAATAAAACTTTTCCAAAAGAAAAAAAATCTGTTCTTATCAGTTTAATATCTGATACGTCCCCTATCTGGGGACCATATATTAAATTGATTTTTGGAATAGGGTGATGGAATAGGGGCTTGCTCCGTCCACTCCACGCATCGACCTGGTATTGCAGTACCTCCAGGAACGGTGCACCCCTTCCGTTGTAAATATAAATGAGACGAAGTTAACCGGATGTTACTTTTATTAGAATCATTACGTTTGAGCAAGTCTGTCAATGATGCTTAGAAAGTGGTGAAGCCACTCGGCCTTGACGCTTTTATGCCGTTTGTATGTGTAATAAAAGGATGTACAAAAATACAGATGAGCTGTTTTCAAAGGAAATGCAACAAAACATCCAGAAGAAAACACCTGTTCTCACTTGCACCACTTTCTAGGCATCATTGACAGACTTGCTCTAACGTAATGATTCTAATAAAACCAGATTTACAGCTAATCTGGAATAATAATCTATCAAATAGGGGTGTAAGGAAACAATTTGCAGATAATATTGACACACATTTGATCTTTTTCAAAATATCTCAGGTGAAATAATTGTCCACTTGGTGGCGCCAGACTTCCACCGACCGTCGCCTTGTTCAAGCTATGTGTTCAATCAAAATGCATTTTAATGTTGAACCACTCGACTTCATTAGTACATCATCAACACAAATAATGTATGAAATAAAAATAGCCTATATCTTTTTTTAATCTGTCTGTAGAGCCTTGCATGATAAGGTCATTGTGAGGAGGCCTTTATAAAGTTGCCCTCCTAAATTACTAGAGGCCAAACTTCAAAGATGTCCATGACACTGGACTGCAGTGAGAGCTAGACCGACAATGCAGCCTACGGAGTGGTCCCTGCCTATGGTCCTGGCTGCCTAACTAAATGTGTGCTCAGCATAATAGACTTTAGCAAACATGGCTCTGTTGAGGCATACTTTTACAATTAAGCTTAGTCAGTCACTACAATAAACTTCATATCATGCACATAAAATACCAATTGGCCTATTGGGTGGAGAGCATCTATCTACTCACGAAATACTGTATATCAATGAATAAAACATGCACTGTTTTGTTTCATACTGAAAGTTGTCATAATTCAAGTTCCATCCATGAAATATTGGAATGTGGAGAAATAGTGGTTGAACTATAATCCTACAAATCTACTTTCATTCTCACTAATCGTGGAACAGTATGACAACAGGTCCAGTCGCCGTGAACCGTGCGCCAGGCTCCAGGTTTAACCTGCTACATAGTTCCATAATGATTACAATAGGCTACATGTCCAAAATGATCGCTAAAATAAATGTATGTGTGTATTACTGACAGACGGCTCCAGATCGTTGCTGATACTAATTGTCAAATAAAAGCCTGGGCGTATAATCGAACGCTTCTAAATCGCATGTTTTCAGCTCGGCAGGTTTAGCCCTACAGAAGCCTGTAGCTTGGGGCTCCACATTTCATACAAGCGAATTATGACGGCTAACAATCAGAATTCTGAATAATGGAAAAATCCATGTAATATATTGTCCCCAGATAGGGGACATATCAGATATTAAACTGATAAGAACAGATTTATTTTATTTTGGAAAAATTGTTATTGTCGCAGCGTTTCTTAAAATAGCTCATACTTTTAACATAATCATTTGTACACTTTAAAATGACATAATATGCATAAACTGCATTGAAACATTTATATATTAAAAGTACATGTTATTAAAACAATAAAACAACCTAAGAAACGAGTACTTTTAAACATATCCAATCTGTAAAAGCCATTTCAAATGTGCACATTATGATTCAAACAAGAGTATACCTTTTAAAGACATTATGATTCAAACAAGAGTATACCTTTTAAAGACATTATGATTCAAACAAGAGTATACCTTTTAAAGACATTATGATTCAAACAAGAGTATACCTTTTAAAGACATTATGATTCAAACAAGACTATACCTTTTAAAGACATTATGATTCAAACAAGACTATACCTTTTAAAGACATTATAATTCAAACGAGTATACCTTTTAAAGACATTATAATTCAAACGAGTATACCTTTTTAAAGACATTATGATTCAAACAAGAGTATACCTTTTAAAGACATTATGATTCAAACAAGAGTATACCTTTTAAAGACATTATGATTCAAACAAGACTATACCTTTTAAAGACATTATGATTCAAACAAGAGTATACCTTTTAAAGACATGTAAACGGTTTAAAAGTCCCTTTATTAAAAAAGAGGTCTTCTCTCCTTTGTGCAGGAACGAGGTGAGTCCTTATCACATTTGCCTCCTCCTGCTCTTCCGAATCAACTCCGCCCCCATCCTTCAGGGCCCAGAAGAGATCCCTCCCCTCGGCGCTGCAGCACTGTCAGGACGGGACCTTAGATGGTGTGGGTGATACTTTGTCTGGGGTCGAGGCTTTATTTTGTCCATACCACCTCAGGGCTTCCGTAGCTATCAAGGCCACTGTCTGATGGGTGGTCTCCATGTGTTTCCCTACCAACAAGTTGCCAGAGGACCACAGCGCGTCCTTCAGACACGTGAGGGTGAGCCAGAGCTTGGTGGAATCGGCCTTCGGTCCACCCGTTACAGCAGGAGCTGAGGTGTTGTGTTGTCCTGAGCTGAGGTGTTGTGTCCTGAGCTGAGCTGAGGTGTCGTGTCGTGTCCTGAGCTGAGGTGTCGTGTCGTGTCCTGAGCTGAGGTGTCGTGTCGTGTCCTGAGCTGAGGTGTTGTGTTGTGTCCTGAGCTGAGCTGAGGTGTCGTGTCGTGTCCTGAGCTGAGGTGTCGTGTCGTGTCCTGAGCTGAGGTGTCGTGTCGTGTCCTGAGCTGAGGTGTCGTGTCGTGTCCTGAGCTGAGGTGTCGTGTCGTGTCCTGAGCTGAGGTGTCGTGTCGTGTCCTGAGCTGAGGTGTCGTGTCCTGAGCTGAGGTGTCGTGTCGTGTCCTGAGCTGAGGTGTCGTGTCGTGAGCTGAGGTGTCGTGTCGTGAGCTGAGGTGTCGTGTCCTGAGCTGAGGTGTCGTGTCCTGAGCTGAGGTGTCGTGTCCTGAGCTGAGGTGTCGTGTCCTGAGCTGAGGTGTCGTGTCCTGAGCTGAGGTGTCGTGTCCTGAGCTGAGGTGTCGTGTCCTGAGCTGAGGTGTCGTGTCCTGAGCTGAGATGTCGTGTCCTGAGCTGAGGTGTCGTGTCCTGAGCTGAGGTGTCGTGTCCTGAGCTGAGGTGTCGTGTCCTGAGCTGAGGTGTCGTGTCCTGAGCTGAGGTGTCGTGTCCTGAGCTGAGGTGTCGTGTCCTGAGCTGAGGTGTTGTGTCCTGAGCTGAGCTGAGGTGTCGTGTCCTGAGCTGAGGTGTCGTGTCGTGTCCTGAGCTGAGGTGTCGTGTCGTGTCCTGAGCTGAGGTGTCGTGTCGTGTCCTGAGCTGAGGTGTCGTGTCGTGTCCTGAGCTGAGGTGTCGTGTCGTGTCCTGAGCTGAGGTGTCGTGTCATGTCGTGTCCTGAGCTGAGGTGTCGTGTCGTGTCCTTAGCTGAGGTGTTGTCGTGTCCTTAGCTGAGGTGTTGTCGTGTCCTTAGCTGAGGTGTTGTCGTGTCCTTAGCTGAGGTGTTGTGTCGTGTCCTTAGCTGAGGTGTTGTGTCGTGTCCTGAGCTGAGCTGTTGTCGTGTCCTGAGCTGAGCTGTTGTGTCGTGTCCTGAGCTGAGCTGTTGTGTCGTGAGCTGAGGTGTTGTGTCCTGAGCTGAGGTGTTGTGTCCTGAGCTGAGGTGTTGTGTCCTGAGCTGAGGTGTTGTGTCCTGAGCTGAGGTGTTGTGTCCTGAGCTGAGGTGTTGTGTCCTGAGCTGAGGTGTTGTGTCCTGAGCTGAGGTGTTCTGAGGTGTTGTGTCCTGAGCTGAGGTGTTGTGTCCTGAGCTGAGGTGTTGTCCTGAGCTGAGGTGTTGTCCTGAGCTGAGGTGTTGTCCTGAGCTGAGCTGAGGTGTTGTGTCCTGAGCTGAGCTGAGGTGTTGTGTCCTGAGCTGAGCTGAGGTGTTGTGTCCTGAGCTGAGCTGAGGTGTTGTGTCCTGAGCTGAGGTGTTGTGTTGTGTCCTGAGCTGAGGTGTTGTGTTGTGTCCTGAGCTGAGGTGTTGTGTTGTGTCCTGAGCTGAGGTGTTGTGTTGTGTCCTGAGCTGAGGTGTTGTGTTGTGTCCTGAGCTGAGGTGTTGTGTTGTGTCCTGAGCTGAGGTGTTGTGTTGTGTCCTGAGCTGAGGTGTTGTGTTGTGTCCTGAGCTGTGGTGTTGTGTTGTGTCCTGAGCTGAGGTGTTGTGTTGTGTCCTGAGCTGAGGTGTTGTGTTGTGTCCTGAGCTGAGGTGTTGTGTTGTGTCCTGAGCTGAGGTGTTGTGTTGTGTCCTGAGCTGAGGTGTTGTGTCCTTAGCTGAGGTGTTGTGTCCTTAGCTGAGGTGTTGTGTCCTTAGCTGAGGTGTTGTGTCCTTAGCTGAGGTGTTGTGTCCTTAGCTGAGGTGTCGTGTCCTTCCTTAGCTGAGGTGTCGTGTCCTTAGCTGAGGTGTTGTCGTGTCCTTAGCTGAGGTGTTGTCGTGTCCTTAGCTGAGGTGTTGTCGTGTCCTTAGCTGAGGTGTTGTCGTGTCCTTAGCTGAGGTGTTGTGTTGTGTCCTGAGCTGAGGTGTTGTGTTGTGTCCTGAGCTGAGGTGTTGTGTTGTGTCCTGAGCTGAGGTGTTGTGTTGTGTCCTGAGCTGAGGTGTTGTGTTGTGTCCTGAGCTGAGGTGTTGTGTCCTGAGCTGAGGTGTTGTGTTGTGTCCTGAGCTGAGGTGTTGTGTTGTGTCCTGAGCTGAGGTGTTGTGTTGTGTCCTGAGCTGAGGTGTTGTGTTGTGTCCTGAGCTGAGGTGTTGTGTTGTGTCCTGAGCTGAGGTGTTGTGTTGTGTCCTGAGCTGAGGTGTTGTGTTGTGTCCTGAGCTGAGGTGTTGTGTTGTGTCCTGAGCTGAGGTGTTGTGTCCTTAGCTGAGGTGTTGTGTCCTTAGCTGAGGTGTTGTGTCCTTAGCTGAGGTGTTGTGTCCTTAGCTGAGGTGTTGTGTCCTTAGCTGAGGTGTTGTGTCCTTAGCTGAGGTGTTGTGTCCTTAGCTGAGGTGTTGTGTCGTGTCCTGAGCTGAGGTGTCGTGTCGTGTCCTGAGCTGAGGTGTCGTGTCGTGTCCTTAGCTGAGGTGTTGTGTCCTTAGCTGAGGTGTTGTGTCCTTAGCTGAGGTGTTGTGTCCTTAGCTGAGGTGTTGTGTCCTTAGCTGAGGTGTCGTGTCGTGTCCTGAGCTGAGGTGTCGTGTCGTGTCCTGAGCTGAGGTGTCGTGTCGTGTCCTGAGCTGAGGTGTCGTGTCCTGAGCTGAGGTGTCGTGTCGTGTCCTGAGCTGAGGTGTCGTGTCGTGTCCTGAGCTGAGGTGTCGTGTCGTGTCCTGAGCTGAGGTGTCGTGTCGTGTCGTGTCCTGAGCTGAGGTGTCGTGTCGTGTCCTGAGCTGAGGTGTCGTGTCGTGTCCTGAGCTGAGGTGTCGTGGTCGTGGTGTCCTGAGCTGAGGTGTCGTGTCGTGTCCTGAGCTGAGGTGTCGTGTCATGTCCTGAGCTGAGGTGTCGTGTCGTGTCCTGAGCTGAGGTGTCGTGTCGTGTCCTGAGCTGAGGTGTCGTGTCGTGTCCTTAGCTGAGGTGTTGTCGTGTCCTTAGCTGAGGTGTTGTCGTGTCCTTAGCTGAGGTGTTGTCGTGTCCTGAGCTGAGCTGTTGTCGTGTCCTGAGCTGAGCTGTTGTCGTGTCCTGAGCTGAGCTGTTGTGTCGTGTCCTGAGCTGAGCTGTTGTGTCGTGTCCTGAGCTGAGCTGTTGTGTCGTGTCCTGAGCTGAGTTGAGGTGTCGTGAGCGTGTCGTGTCCTGAGCTGAGGTGTCGTGGTCGTGTCCTGAGCTGAGGTGTTGTGTTGTGTCCTGAGCTGAGCTGAGGTGTTGTGTCCTGAGCTGAGCTGAGGTGTTGTGTTGTGTCCTGAGCTGAGGTGTTGTGTTGTGTCCTGAGCTGAGGTGTTGTTGTTGTGTTGTGTCCTGAGCTGAGGTGTTGTGTTGTGTCCTGAGCTGAGGTGTTGTGTTGTGTCCTGAGCTGAGGTGTTGTGTTGTGTCCTGAGCTGAGGTGTTGTGTTGTGTCCTGAGCTGAGGTGTTGTGTTGTGTCCTGAGCTGAGGTGTTGTGTTGTGTCCTGAGCTGAGGTGTTGTGTTGTGTCCTGAGCTGAGGTGTTGTGTTGTGTCCTGAGGTGTTGTGTTGTGTCCTGAGCTGAGGTGTTGTGTTGTGTCCTGAGCTGAGGTGTTGTGTCCTTAGCTGAGGTGTTGTGTCCTTAGCTGAGGTGTTGTGTCCTTAGCTGAGGTGTTGTGTCCTTAGCTGAGGTGTTGTGTCCTTAGCTGAGGTGTCGTGTCCTTAGCTGAGGTGTCGTGTCCTTAGCTGAGGTGTTGTCGTGTCCTTAGCTGAGGTGTTGTGTCGTGTCCTGAGCTGAGGTGTTGTCGTGTCCTGAGCTGAGGTGTTGTGTTGTGTCCTGAGCTGAGGTGTTGTGTTGTGTCCTGAGCTGAGGTGTTGTGTTGTGTCCTGAGCTGAGGTGTTGTGTTGTGTCCTGAGCTGAGGTGTTGTGTTGTGTCCTGAGCTGAGGTGTTGTGTTGTGTCCTGAGCTGAGGTGTTGTGTTGTGTCCTGAGCTGAGGTGTTGTTTTGTGTCCTGAGCTGAGGTGTTGTGTTGTGTCCTGAGCTGAGGTGTTGTGTTGTGTCCTGAGCTGAGGTGTTGTGTTGTGTCCTGAGCTGAGGTGTTGTGTTGTGTCCTGAGCTGAGGTGTTGTGTTGTGTCCTGAGCTGAGGTGTTGTGTTGTGTCCTGAGCTGAGGTGTTGTGTCCTTAGCTGAGGTGTTGTGTCCTTAGCTGAGGTGTTGTGTCCTTAGCTGAGGTGTTGTGTCCTTAGCTGAGGTGTTGTGTCCTTAGCTGAGGTGTTGTGTCCTTAGCTGAGGTGTCGTGTCCTTAGCTGAGGTGTCGTGTCCTTAGCTGAGGTGTTGTCGTGTCCTTAGCTGAGGTGTTGTCGTGTCCTTAGCTGAGGTGTTGTCGTGTCCTTAGCTGAGGTGTTGTCGTGTCCTTAGCTGAGGTGTTGTCGTGTCCTTAGCTGAGGTGTTGTCGTGTCCTTAGCTGAGGTGTTGTGTCCTTAGCTGAGGTGTCGTGTCATGTCCTGAGCTGAGCTGTCGTGTCGTGTCCTGAGCTGAGTTGTCGTGTCGTGTCCTGAGCTGAGCTGAGGTGTCGTGTCATGTCCTGAGCTGAGGTGTCGTGTCGTGTCCTGAGCTGAGGTGTCGTGTCGTGTCCTGAGCTGAGGTGTCATGTCGTGTCCTGAGCTGAGGTGTCGTGTCGTGTCCTGAGCTGAGGTGTCGTGGTCGTGTCCTGAGCTGAGGTGTCGTGTCGTGTCCTGAGCTGAGGTGTCGTGAGGTCGTGTCCTGAGCTGAGGTGTCGTGTCGTGTCCTGAGCTGAGGTGTCGTGTCGTGTCCTTAGCTGAGGTGTCGTGGTCGTGTCCTTAGCTGAGGTGTTGTCGTGTCCTTAGCTGAGGTGTTGTCGTGTCCTTAGCTGAGGTGTTGTCGTGTCCTTAGCTGAGGTGTTGTCGTGTCCTTAGCTGAGGTGTTGTGTCGTGTCCTGAGCTGAGCTGTTGTGTCGTGTCCTGAGCTGAGCTGTTGTGTCGTGTCCTGAGCTGAGCTGTTGTGTCCTGAGCTGAGTTGAGGTGTCGTGTCGTGTCGTGTCCTGAGCTGAGCTGAGGTGTCGTGTCCTGAGCTGAGGTGTCGTGTCGTGTCCTGAGCTGAGGTGTCGTGGCGTGTCCTGAGCTGAGGTGTTGTGTTGTGTCCTGAGCTGAGCTGAGGTGTTGTGTCCTGAGCTGAGCTGAGGTGTTGTGTTGTGTCCTGAGCTGAGGTGTTGTGTTGTGTCCTGAGCTGAGGTGTTGTGTTGTGTCCTGAGCTGAGGTGTTGTGTTGTGTCCTGAGCTGAGGTGTTGTGTTGTGTCCTGAGCTGAGCTGAGGTGTTGTGTTGTGTCCTGAGCTGAGGTGTTGTGTTTTGTCCTGAGCTGAGGTGTTGTGTCCTGAGCTGAGGTGTTGTGTCCTGAGCTGAGGTGTTGTGTGTCCTTAGCTGAGGTGTTGTGTGTGTCCTTAGCTGAGGTGTGTGTCCTCCTAGCTGAGGTGTTGTGTCCTTAGCTGAGGTGTTGTGTCCTGAGCTGAGGTGTTGTGTCCTTAGCTGAGGTGTTGTGTCCTTAGCTGAGGTGTTGTGTCCTTAGCTGAGGTGTTGTGTCCTTAGCTGAGGTGTTGTGTCCTTAGCTGAGGTGTCGTGTCCTTAGCTGAGGTGTCGTGTCCTTAGCTGAGGTGTTGTCGTGTCCTTAGCTGAGGTGTTGTCGTGTCCTTAGCTGAGGTGTTGTCGTGTCCTTAGCTGAGGTGTTGTGTTGTGTCCTGAGCTGAGGTGTTGTGTTGTGTCCTGAGCTGAGGTGTTGTGTTGTGTCCTGAGCTGAGGTGTTGTGTTGTGTCCTGAGCTGAGGTGTTGTGTTGTGTCCTGAGCTGAGGTGTTGTGTTGTGTCCTGAGCTGAGGTGTTGTGTTGTGTCCTGAGCTGAGGTGTTGTTTTGTGTCCTGAGCTGAGGTGTTGTGTTGTGTCCTGAGCTGAGGTGTTGTGTTGTGTCCTGAGCTGAGGTGTTGTGTTGTGTCCTGAGCTGAGGTGTTGTGTTGTGTCCTGAGCTGAGGTGTTGTGTTGTGTCCTGAGCTGAGGTGTTGTGTTGTGTCCTGAGCTGAGGTGTTGTGTCCTTAGCTGAGGTGTTGTGTCCTCCTGAGCTGAGGTGTTGTGTCCTTAGCTGAGGTGTTGTGTCCTTAGCTGAGGTGTTGTGTCCTTAGCTGAGGTGTTGTGTCCTTAGCTGAGGTGTCGTGTCCTTAGCTGAGGTGTCGTGTCCTTAGCTGAGGTGTTGTCGTGTCCTTAGCTGAGGTGTTGTCGTGTCCTTAGCTGAGGTGTTGTCGTGTCCTTAGCTGAGGTGTTGTCGTGTCCTTAGCTGAGGTGTTGTCGTGTCCTTAGCTGAGGTGTTGTCGTGTCCTTAGCTGAGGTGTTGTGTCCTTAGCTGAGGTGTCGTGTCATGTCCTGAGCTGAGCTGTCGTGTCGTGTCCTGAGCTGAGTTGAGGTGTCGTGTCCTGAGCTGAGCTGAGGTGTCGTGTCATGTCCTGAGCTGAGGTGTCGTGTGAGGTGTGTCCTGAGCTGAGGTGTCGTGTCCTGAGCTGAGCTGAGGTGTCATGTCGTGTCCTGAGCTGAGGTGTCGTGTCGTGTCCTGAGCTGAGGTGTCGTGTCGTGTCCTGAGCTGAGGTGTCGTGTCGTGTCCTGAGCTGAGGTGTCCTGAGCTGAGGTGTCGTGTGTGTCCTGAGCTGAGGTGTCGTGTCGTGTCCTTAGCTGAGGTGTCGTGTCGTGTCCTTAGCTGAGGTGTTGTCGTGTCCTTAGCTGAGGTGTTGTCGTGTCCTTAGCTGAGGTGTTGTCGTGTCCTTAGCTGAGGTGTTGTCGTGTCCTTAGCTGAGGTGTTGTGTCGTGTCCTGTGCTGAGCTGTTGTGTTGTGTCCTGAGCTGAGCTGTTGTGTCGTGTCCTGAGCTGAGCTGTTGTGTCCTGAGCTGAGTTGAGGTGTCGTGTGTGTCGTGTCCTGAGCTGAGCTGAGGTGTCGTGTCCTGAGCTGAGGTGTCGTGTCGTGTCCTGAGCTGAGGTGTCGTGGCGTGTCCTGAGCTGAGGTGTTGTGTTGTGTCCTGAGCTGAGCTGAGGTGTTGTGTCCTGAGCTGAGCTGAGGTGTTGTGTTGTGTCCTGAGCTGAGGTGTTGTGTTGTGTCCTGAGCTGAGGTGTTGTGTTGTGTCCTGAGCTGAGGTGTTGTGTTGTGTCCTGAGCTGAGGTGTTGTGTTGTGTCCTGAGCTGAGGTGTTGTGTTGTGTCCTGAGCTGAGGTGTTGTGTTTTGTCCTGAGCTGAGGTGTTGTGTTGTGTCCTGAGCTGAGGTGTTGTCGTGTCCTTAGCTGAGGTGTTGTCGTGTCCTTAGCTGAGGTGTTGTGTCCTTAGCTGAGGTGTCGTGTCATGTCCTGAGCTGAGCTGTCGTGTCGTGTCCTGAGCTGAGTTGAGGTGTCGTGTCCTGAGCTGAGCTGAGGTGTCGTGTCATGTCCTGAGCTGAGGTGTCGTGTCGTGTCCTGAGCTGAGGTGTCGTGTCCTGAGCTGAGGTGTCATGTCGTGTCCTGAGCTGAGGTGTCGTGTCGTGTCCTGAGCTGAGGTGTCGTGTCGTGTCCTGAGCTGAGGTGTCGTGTCGTGTCCTGAGCTGAGGTGTCGTGTCGTGTCCTGAGCTGAGGTGTCGTGTCGTGTCCTGAGCTAAGGTGTCGTGTCGTGTCCTTAGCTGAGGTGTCGTGTCGTGTCCTTAGCTGAGGTGTTGTCGTGTCCTTAGCTGAGGTGTTGTCGTGTCCTTAGCTGAGGTGTTGTCGTGTCCTTAGCTGAGGTGTTGTCGTGTCCTTAGCTGAGGTGTTGTGTCGTGTCCTCAGCTGAGCTGTTGTGTCGTGTCCTGAGCTGAGCTGTTGTGTCGTGTCCTGAGCTGAGCTGTTGTGTCCTGAGCTGAGTTGAGGTGTCGTGTCGTGTCGTGTCCTGAGCTGAGCTGAGGTGTTGTCCTGAGCTGAGGTGTCGTGTCGTGTCCTGAGCTGAGGTGTTGTGTTGTGTCCTGAGCTGAGGTGTTGTGTTGTGTCCTGAGCTGAGCTGAGGTGTTGTGTCCTGAGCTGAGCTGAGGTGTTGTGTTGTGTCCTGAGCTGAGGTGTTGTGTTGTGTCCTGAGCTGAGGTGTTGTGTTGTGTCCTGAGCTGAGGTGTTGTGTTGTGTCCTGAGCTGAGGTGTTGTGTTGTGTCCTGAGCTGAGGTGTTGTGTTGTGTCCTGAGCTGAGGTGTTGTGTTTTGTCCTGAGCTGAGGTGTTGTGTCCTTAGCTGAGGTGTTGTGTCCTTAGCTGAGGTGTTGTGTCCTTAGCTGAGGTGTTGTGTCCTTAGCTGAGGTGTTGTGTCCTTAGCTGAGGTGTTGTGTCCTTAGCTGAGGTGTTGTGTCCTTAGCTGAGGTGTTGTGTCCTTAGCTGAGGTGTCGTGTCCTTAGCTGAGGTGTTGTCGTGTCCTTAGCTGAGGTGTTGTCGTGTCCTTAGCTGAGGTGTTGTCGTGTCCTTAGCTGAGGTGTTGTCGTGTCCTTAGCTGAGGTGTTGTCGTGTCCTTAGCTGAGGTGTTGTCGTGTCCTTAGCTGAGGTGTTGTCGTGTCCTTAGCTGAGGTGTTGTCGTGTCCTTAGCTGAGGTGTTGTCGTGTCCTTAGCTGAGGTGTTGTGTCCTTAGCTGAGGTGTCGTGTCATGTCCTGAGCTGAGCTGTCGTGTCGTGTCCTGAGCTGAGCTGTCCGTGTCCTGAGCTGAGCTGTCGTGTCGTGTCCTGAGCTGAGCTGTCGTGTCGTGTCCTGAGCTGAGTTGAGGTGTCGTGTCCTGAGCTGAGCTGAGGTGTCGTGTCGTGTCCTGAGCTGAGGTGTCGTGTCGTGTCCTGAGCTGAGGTGTCGTGTCGTGTCCTGAGCTGAGGTGTCGTGTCGTGTCCTGAGCTGAGGTGTCGTGTCGTGTCCTGAGCTGAGGTGTCGTGTCGTGTCCTGAGCTGAGGTGTCGTGTCGTGTCCTGAGCTGAGGTGTCGTGTCGTGTCCTTAGCTGAGGTGTCGTGTCGTGTCCTTAGCTGAGGTGTTGTCGTGTCCTTAGCTGAGGTGTTGTCGTGTCCTTAGCTGAGGTGTTGTCGTGTCCTTAGCTGAGGTGTTGTGTCGTGTCCTGAGCTGAGGTGTCGTGTCGTGTCCTTAGCTGAGGTGTTGTCGTGTCCTTAGCTGAGGTGTTGTCGTGTCCTTAGCTGAGGTGTTGTGTCGTGTCCTTAGCTGAGGTGTTGTGTCGTGTCCTGAGCTGAGCTGTTGTGTCGTGTCCTTAGCTGAGCTGTTGTGTCGTGTCCTGAGCTGAGCTGTTGTGTCGTGTCCTGAGCTGAGTTGAGGTGTCGTGTCGTGTCGTGTCCTGAGCTGAGCTGAGGTGTCGTGTCCTGAGCTGAGGTGTTGTCGTGTCCTTAGCTGAGGTGTTGTCGTGTCCTTAGCTGAGGTGTTGTCGTGTCCTTAGCTGAGGTGTTGTCGTGTCCTTAGCTGAGGTGTCGTGTCGTGTCCTTAGCTGAGGTGTCGTGTCGTGTCCTTAGCTGAGGTGTTGTCGTGTCCTTAGCTGAGGTGTTGTCGTGTCCTTAGCTGAGGTGTTGTCGTGTCCTTAGCTGAGGTGTTGTCGTGTCCTTAGCTGAGGTGTTGTGTCCTTAGCTGAGCTGTCGTGTCGTGTCCTGAGCTGAGCTGTCGTGTCGTGTCCTGAGCTGAGTTGAGGTGTCGTGTCCTGAGCTGAGCTGAGCTGAGGTGTCGTGTCATGTCCTGAGCTGAGGTGTCGTGTCGTGTCCTGAGCTGAGGTGTCGTGTCGTGTCCTGAGCTGAGGTGTCATGTCGTGTCCTGAGCTGAGGTGTCGTGTCGTGTCCTGAGCTGAGGTGTCGTGGTCCTTAGCTGAGGTGTGTGTCCTGAGCTGAGGTGTCGTGTCGTGTCCTGAGCTGAGGTGTCGTGTCGTGTCCTGAGCTAAGGTGTCGTGTCGTGTCCTTAGCTGAGCTGTCGTGTCGTGTCCTTAGCTGAGGTGTTGTCGTGTCCTTAGCTGAGGTGTTGTCGTGTCCTTAGCTGAGCTGTTGTCGTGTCCTTAGCTGAGGTGTTGTCGTGTCCTTAGCTGAGGTGTTGTGTCGTGTCCTGAGCTGAGCTGTTGTGTCGTGTCCTGAGCTGAGCTGTTGTGTCGTGTCCTGAGCTGAGCTGTTGTGTCCTGAGCTGAGTTGAGGTGTCGTGTCGTGTCCTGAGCTGAGCTGAGGTGTCGTGTCCTGAGCTGAGGTGTCGTGTCGTGTCCTGAGCTGAGGTGTCGTGGCGTGTCCTGAGCTGAGGTGTTGTGTTGTGTCCTGAGCTGAGCTGAGGTGTTGTGTCCTGAGCTGAGCTGAGGTGTTGTGTTGTGTCCTGAGCTGAGGTGTTGTGTTGTGTCCTGAGCTGAGGTGTTGTGTTGTGTCCTGAGCTGAGGTGTTGTGTTGTGTCCTGAGCTGAGGTGTTGTGTTGTGTCCTGAGCTGAGGTGTTGTGTTGTGTCCTGAGCTGAGGTGTTGTGTTTTGTCCTGAGCTGAGGTGTTGTGTCCTTAGCTGAGGTGTTGTGTCCTTAGCTGAGGTGTTGTGTCCTTAGCTGAGGTGTTGTGTCCTTAGCTGAGGTGTTGTGTCCTTAGCTGAGGTGTTGTGTCCTTAGCTGAGGTGTTGTGTCATTAGCTGAGGTGTTGTCGTGTCCTTAGCTGAGGTGTTGTCGTGTCCTTAGCTGAGGTGTTGTGTGTCCTTAGCTGAGGTGTTGTCGTGTCCTTAGCTGAGGTGTTGTCGTGTCCTTAGCTGAGGTGTTGTCGTGTCCTTAGCTGAGGTGTTGTCGTGTCCTTAGCTGAGGTGTTGTGTCCTTAGCTGAGGTGTCGTGTCATGTCCTGAGCTGAGCTGTCGTGTCGTGTCCTGAGCTGAGCTGTCGTGTCGTGTCCTGAGCTGAGCTGTCGTGTCGTGTCCTGAGCTGAGTTGAGGTGTCGTGTCCTGAGCTGAGCTGAGGTGTCGTGTCGTGTCCTGAGCTGAGGTGTTGTGTTGTGTCCTGAGCTGAGGTGTTGTGTTGTGTCCTGAGCTGAGGTGTTGTGTCCTGAGCTGAGGTGTTGTGTTGTGTCCTGAGCTGAGGTGTTGTGTTGTGTTGTGTCCTGAGCTGAGGTGTTGTGTTGTGTCCTGAGCTGAGGTGTTGTGTTGTGTCCTGAGCTGAGGTGTTGTGTTGTGTCCTGAGCTGAGGTGTTGTGTTGTGTCCTGAGCTGAGGTGTTGTGTTGTGTCCTGAGCTGAGGTGTTGTGTTGTGTCCTGAGATGAGGTGTTGTGTTGTGTCCTGAGCTGAGGTGTTGTGTTGTGTCCTGAGCTGAGGTGTTGTGTTGTGTCCTGAGCTGAGGTGTTGTGTTGTGTCCTGAGCTGAGGTGTTGTGTCCTTAGCTGAGGTGTTGTGTCCTTAGCTGAGGTGTTGTGTCCTTAGCTGAGGTGTTGTGTCCTTAGCTGAGGTGTTGTGTCCTTAGCTGAGGTGTTGTGTCCTTAGCTGAGGTGTTGTGTCCTTAGCTGAGGTGTTGTGTCCTTAGCTGAGGTGTTGTGTCGTGTCCTGAGCTGAGGTGTCGTGTCGTGTCCTGAGCTGAGGTGTCGTGTCGTGTCCTTAGCTGAGGTGTTGTGTCCTTAGCTGAGGTGTTGTGTCCTTAGCTGAGGTGTTGTGTCCTTAGCTGAGGTGTTGTGTCCTTAGCTGAGGTGTCGTGTCGTGTCCTGAGCTGAGGTGTCGTGTCATGTCCTGAGCTGAGGTGTCGTGTCGTGTCCTGAGCTGAGGTGTCGTGTCCTGAGCTGAGGTGTCGTGTCGTGTCCTGAGCTGAGGTGTCGTGTCGTGTCCTGAGCTGAGGTGTCGTGTCGTGTCCTGAGCTGAGGTGTCGTGTCGTGTCGTGTCCTGAGCTGAGGTGTCGTGTCGTGTCCTGAGCTGAGGTGTCGTGTCGTGTCCTGAGCTGAGGTGTCGTGTCGTGTCCTGAGCTGAGGTGTCGTGTCGTGTCCTGAGCTGAGGTGTCGTGTCGTGTCCTGAGCTGAGGTGTCGTGTCGTGTCCTGAGCTGAGGTGTCGTGTCGTGTCCTGAGCTGAGGTGTCGTGTCGTGTCCTTAGCTGAGGTGTTGTCGTGTCCTTAGCTGAGGTGTTGTCGTGTCCTTAGCTGAGGTGTTGTCGTGTCCTGAGCTGAGCTGTTGTCGTGTCCTGAGCTGAGCTGTTGTCGTGTCCTGAGCTGAGCTGTTGTGTCGTGTCCTGAGCTGAGCTGTTGTGTCGTGTCCTGAGCTGAAATGTTGTGTCGTGTCCTGAGCTGAGTTGAGGTGTCGTGTCGTGTCCTGAGCTGAGGTGTCGTGTCGTGTCCTGAGCTGAGGTGTTGTGTTGTGTCCTGAGCTGAGCTGAGGTGTTGTGTCCTGAGCTGAGCTGAGGTGTTGTGTTGTGTCCTGAGCTGAGGTGTTGTGTTGTGTCCTGAGCTGAGGTGTTGTGTTGTGTCCTGAGCTGAGGTGTTGTGTTGTGTCCTGAGCTGAGGTGTTGTGTTGTGTCCTGAGCTGAGGTGTTGTGTTGTGTCCTGAGCTGAGGTGTTGTGTTGTGTCCTGAGCTGAGGTGTTGTGTTGTGTCCTGAGCTGAGGTGTTGTGTTGTGTCCTGAGCTGAGGTGTTGTGTTGTGTCCTGAGCTGAGGTGTTGTGTTGTGTCCTGAGCTGAGGTGTTGTGTTGTGTCCTGAGGTGTTGTGTTGTGTCCTGAGCTGAGGTGTTGTGTTGTGTCCTGAGCTGAGGTGTTGTGTCCTTAGCTGAGGTGTTGTGTCCTTAGCTGAGGTGTTGTGTCCTTAGCTGAGGTGTTGTGTCCTTAGCTGAGGTGTTGTGTCCTTAGCTGAGGTGTCGTGTCCTTAGCTGAGGTGTCGTGTCCTTAGCTGAGGTGTTGTCGTGTCCTTAGCTGAGGTGTTGTCGTGTCCTTAGCTGAGGTGTTGTCGTGTCCTTAGCTGAGGTGTTGTGTTGTGTCCTGAGCTGAGGTGTTGTGTTGTGTCCTGAGCTGAGGTGTTGTGTTGTGTCCTGAGCTGAGGTGTTGTGTTGTGTCCTGAGCTGAGGTGTTGTGTTGTGTCCTGAGCTGAGGTGTTGTGTCCTGAGCTGAGGTGTTGTGTTGTGTCCTGAGCTGAGGTGTTGTGTTGTGTCCTGAGCTGAGGTGTTGTGTTGTGTCCTGAGCTGAGGTGTTGTGTTGTGTCCTGAGCTGAGGTGTTGTGTTGTGTTGTGTCCTGAGCTGAGGTGTTGTGTTGTGTCCTGAGCTGAGGTGTTGTGTTGTGTCCTGAGCTGAGGTGTTGTGTTGTGTCCTGAGCTGAGGTGTTGTGTTGTGTCCTGAGCTGAGGTGTTGTGTTGTGTCCTGAGCTGAGGTGTTGTGTTGTGTCCTGAGGTGTTGTGTTGTGTCCTGAGCTGAGGTGTTGTGTTGTGTCCTGAGCTGAGGTGTTGTGTCCTTAGCTGAGGTGTTGTGTCCTTAGCTGAGGTGTTGTGTCCTTAGCTGAGGTGTTGTGTCCTTAGCTGAGGTGTTGTGTCCTTAGCTGAGGTGTCGTGTCCTTAGCTGAGGTGTCGTGTCCTTAGCTGAGGTGTTGTCGTGTCCTTAGCTGAGGTGTTGTCGTGTCCTTAGCTGAGGTGTTGTCGTGTCCTTAGCTGAGGTGTTGTGTTGTGTCCTGAGCTGAGGTGTTGTGTTGTGTCCTGAGCTGAGGTGTTGTGTTGTGTCCTGAGCTGAGGTGTTGTGTTGTGTCCTGAGCTGAGGTGTTGTGTTGTGTCCTGAGCTGAGGTGTTGTGTTGTGTCCTGAGCTGAGGTGTTGTGTTGTGTCCTGAGCTGAGGTGTTGTTTTGTGTCCTGAGCTGAGGTGTTGTGTTGTGTCCTGAGCTGAGGTGTTGTGTTGTGTCCTGAGCTGAGGTGTTGTGTTGTGTCCTGAGCTGAGGTGTTGTGTTGTGTCCTGAGCTGAGGTGTTGTGTTGTGTCCTGAGCTGAGGTGTTGTGTTGTGTCCTGAGCTGAGGTGTTGTGTCCTTAGCTGAGGTGTTGTGTCCTTAGCTGAGGTGTTGTGTCCTTAGCTGAGGTGTTGTGTCCTTAGCTGAGGTGTTGTGTCCTTAGCTGAGGTGTCGTGTCCTTAGCTGAGGTGTCGTGTCCTTAGCTGAGGTGTTGTCGTGTCCTTAGCTGAGGTGTTGTCGTGTCCTTAGCTGAGGTGTTGTCGTGTCCTTAGCTGAGGTGTTGTCGTGTCCTTAGCTGAGGTGTTGTCGTGTCCTTAGCTGATGTGTTGTGTCCTTAGCTGAGGTGTCGTGTCATGTCCTGAGCTGAGCTGTCGTGTCGTGTCCTGAGCTGAGTTGAGGTGTCGTGTCCTGAGCTGAGCTGAGGTGTCGTGTCATGTCCTGAGCTGAGGTGTCGTGTCGTGTCCTGAGCTGAGGTGTCGTGTCGTGTCCTGAGCTGAGGTGTCATGTCGTGTCCTGAGCTGAGGTGTCGTGTCGTGTCCTGAGCTGAGGTGTCGTGTCGTGTCCTGAGCTGAGGTGTCGTGTCGTGTCCTGAGCTGAGGTGTCGTGTCGTGTCCTGAGCTGAGGTGTCGTGTCGTGTCCTGAGCTGAGGTGTCGTGTCGTGTCCTTAGCTGAGGTGTCGTGTCGTGTCCTTAGCTGAGGTGTTGTCGTGTCCTTAGCTGAGGTGTTGTCGTGTCCTTAGCTGAGGTGTTGTCGTGTCCTTAGCTGAGGTGTTGTGTCGTGTCCTGAGCTGAGCTGTTGTGTCGTGTCCTGAGCTGAGCTGTTGTGTCGTGTCCTGAGCTGAGCTGTTGTGTCCTGAGCTGAGTTGAGGTGTCGTGTCGTGTCGTGTCCTGAGCTGAGCTGAGGTGTCGTGTCCTGAGCTGAGGTGTCGTGTCGTGTCCTGAGCTGAGGTGTCGTGGCGTGTCCTGAGCTGAGGTGTTGTGTTGTGTCCTGAGCTGAGCTGAGGTGTTGTGTCCTGAGCTGAGCTGAGGTGTTGTGTTGTGTCCTGAGCTGAGGTGTTGTGTTGTGTCCTGAGCTGAGGTGTTGTGTTGTGTCCTGAGCTGAGGTGTTGTGTTGTGTCCTGAGCTGAGGTGTTGTGTTGTGTCCTGAGCTGAGGTGTTGTGTTGTGTCCTGAGCTGAGGTGTTGTGTTTTGTCCTGAGCTGAGGTGTTGTGTCCTTAGCTGAGGTGTTGTGTCCTTAGCTGAGGTGTTGTGTCCTTAGCTGAGGTGTTGTGTCCTTAGCTGAGGTGTTGTGTCCTTAGCTGAGGTGTTGTGTCCTTAGCTGAGGTGTTGTGTCCTTAGCTGAGGTGTTGTGTCCTTAGCTGAGGTGTCGTGTCCTTAGCTGAGGTGTTGTCGTGTCCTTAGCTGAGGTGTTGTCGTGTCCTTAGCTGAGGTGTTGTCGTGTCCTTAGCTGAGGTGTTGTCGTGTCCTTAGCTGAGGTGTTGTCGTGTCCTTAGCTGAGGTGTTGTCGTGTCCTTAGCTGAGGTGTTGTCGTGTCCTTAGCTGAGGTGTTGTCGTGTCCTTAGCTGAGGTGTTGTCGTGTCCTTAGCTGAGGTGTTGTCGTGTCCTTAGCTGAGGTGTTGTGTTAGCTGAGGTGTCCTGTCAGCTGAGCTGAGCTGTCGTGTCGTGTCCTGAGCTGAGCTGTCGTGTCGTGTCCTGAGCTGAGCTGTCGTGTCGTGTCCTGAGCTGAGCTGTCGTGTCGTGTCCTGAGCTGAGTTGAGGTGTCGTGTCCTGAGCTGAGCTGAGGTGTCGTGTCGTGTCCTGAGCTGAGGTGTCGTGTCGTGTCCTGAGCTGAGGTGTCGTGTCGTGTCCTGAGCTGAGGTGTCGTGTCGTGTCCTGAGCTGAGGTGTCGTGTCGTGTCCTGAGCTGAGGTGTCGTGTCGTGTCCTGAGCTGAGGTGTCGTGTCGTGTCCTGAGCTGAGGTGTCGTGTCGTGTCCTTAGCTGAGGTGTCGTGTCGTGTCCTTAGCTGAGGTGTTGTCGTGTCCTTAGCTGAGGTGTTGTCGTGTCCTTAGCTGAGGTGTTGTCGTGTCCTTAGCTGAGGTGTTGTGTCGTGTCCTGAGCTGAGGTGTCGTGTCGTGTCCTTAGCTGAGGTGTTGTCGTGTCCTTAGCTGAGGTGTTGTCGTGTCCTTAGCTGAGGTGTTGTCGTGTCCTTAGCTGAGGTGTTGTGTCGTGTCCTGAGCTGAGCTGTTGTGTCGTGTCCTTAGCTGAGCTGTTGTGTCGTGTCCTGAGCTGAGCTGTTGTGTCGTGTCCTGAGCTGAGTTGAGGTGTCGTGTCGTGTCGTGTCCTGAGCTGAGGTGTCGTGTCGTGTCCTTAGCTGAGGTGTTGTGTCCTTAGCTGAGGTGTTGTGTCCTTAGCTGAGGTGTTGTGTCCTTAGCTGAGGTGTTGTGTCCTTAGCTGAGGTGTCGTGTCGTGTCCTGAGCTGAGGTGTCGTGTCATGTCCTGAGCTGAGGTGTCGTGTCGTGTCCTGAGCTGAGGTGTCGTGTCCTGAGCTGAGGTGTCGTGTCGTGTCCTGAGCTGAGGTGTCGTGTCGTGTCCTGAGCTGAGGTGTCGTGTCGTGTCCTGAGCTGAGGTGTCGTGTCGTGTCGTGTCCTGAGCTGAGGTGTCGTGTCGTGTCCTGAGCTGAGGTGTCGTGTCGTGTCCTGAGCTGAGGTGTCGTGTCGTGTCCTGAGCTGAGGTGTCGTGTCGTGTCCTGAGCTGAGGTGTCGTGTCGTGTCCTGAGCTGAGGTGTCGTGTCGTGTCCTGAGCTGAGGTGTCGTGTCGTGTCCTGAGCTGAGGTGTCGTGTCGTGTCCTTAGCTGAGGTGTTGTCGTGTCCTTAGCTGAGGTGTTGTCGTGTCCTTAGCTGAGGTGTTGTCGTGTCCTGAGCTGAGCTGTTGTCGTGTCCTGAGCTGAGCTGTTGTCGTGTCCTGAGCTGAGCTGTTGTGTCGTGTCCTGAGCTGAGCTGTTGTGTCGTGTCCTGAGCTGAGCTGTTGTGTCGTGTCCTGAGCTGAGTTGAGGTGTCGTGTCGTGTCGTGTCCTGAGCTGAGGTGTCGTGTCGTGTCCTGAGCTGAGGTGTTGTGTTGTGTCCTGAGCTGAGCTGAGGTGTTGTGTCCTGAGCTGAGCTGAGGTGTTGTGTTGTGTCCTGAGCTGAGGTGTTGTGTTGTGTCCTGAGCTGAGGTGTTGTGTTGTGTCCTGAGCTGAGGTGTTGTGTTGTGTCCTGAGCTGAGGTGTTGTGTTGTGTCCTGAGCTGAGGTGTTGTGTTGTGTCCTGAGCTGAGGTGTTGTGTTGTGTCCTGAGCTGAGGTGTTGTGTTGTGTCCTGAGCTGAGGTGTTGTGTTGTGTCCTGAGCTGAGGTGTTGTGTTGTGTCCTGAGCTGAGGTGTCGTGTCGTGTCCTGAGCTGAGGTGTCGTGTCGTGTCCTTAGCTGAGGTGTTGTCGTGTCCTTAGCTGAGGTGTTGTCGTGTCCTTAGCTGAGGTGTTGTCGTGTCCTGAGCTGAGCTGTTGTCGTGTCCTGAGCTGAGCTGTTGTCGTGTCCTGAGCTGAGCTGTTGTGTCGTGTCCTGAGCTGAGCTGTTGTGTCGTGTCCTGAGCTGAGTTGAGGTGTCGTGTCGTGTCCTGAGCTGAGGTGTCGTGTCGTGTCCTGAGCTGAGGTGTTGTGTTGTGTCCTGAGCTGAGCTGAGGTGTTGTGTCCTGAGCTGAGGTGTTGTGTTGTGTCCTGAGCTGAGGTGTTGTGTTGTGTCCTGAGCTGAGGTGTTGTGTTGTGTCCTGAGCTGAGGTGTTGTGTTGTGTCCTGAGCTGAGGTGTTGTGTTGTGTCCTGAGCTGAGGTGTTGTGTTGTGTCCTGAGCTGAGGTGTTGTGTTGTGTCCTGAGCTGAGGTGTTGTGTTGTGTCCTGAGCTGAGGTGTTGTGTTGTGTCCTGAGCTGAGGTGTTGTGTTGTGTCCTGAGCTGAGGTGTTGTGTTGTGTCCTGAGCTGAGGTGTTGTGTTGTGTCCTGAGGTGTTGTGTTGTGTCCTGAGCTGAGGTGTTGTGTTGTGTCCTGAGCTGAGGTGTTGTGTCCTTAGCTGAGGTGTTGTGTCCTTAGCTGAGGTGTTGTGTCCTTAGCTGAGGTGTTGTGTCCTTAGCTGAGGTGTTGTGTCCTTAGCTGAGGTGTCGTGTCCTTAGCTGAGGTGTCGTGTCCTTAGCTGAGGTGTTGTCGTGTCCTTAGCTGAGGTGTTGTCGTGTCCTTAGCTGAGGTGTTGTCGTGTCCTTAGCTGAGGTGTTGTGTTGTGTCCTGAGCTGAGGTGTTGTGTTGTGTCCTGAGCTGAGGTGTTGTGTTGTGTCCTGAGCTGAGGTGTTGTGTTGTGTCCTGAGCTGAGGTGTTGTGTTGTGTCCTGAGCTGAGGTGTTGTGTTGTGTCCTGAGCTGAGGTGTTGTGTTGTGTCCTGAGCTGAGGTGTTGTTTTGTGTCCTGAGCTGAGGTGTTGTGTTGTGTCCTGAGCTGAGGTGTTGTGTTGTGTCCTGAGCTGAGGTGTTGTGTTGTGTCCTGAGCTGAGGTGTTGTGTTGTGTCCTGAGCTGAGGTGTTGTGTTGTGTCCTGAGCTGAGGTGTTGTGTTGTGTCCTGAGCTGAGGTGTTGTGTTGTGTCCTGAGCTGAGGTGTTGTGTTGTGTCCTGAGCTGAGGTGTTGTGTTGTGTCCTGAGGTGTTGTGTTGTGTCCTGAGCTGAGGTGTTGTGTTGTGTCCTGAGCTGAGGTGTTGTGTCCTTAGCTGAGGTGTTGTGTCCTTAGCTGAGGTGTTGTGTCCTTAGCTGAGGTGTTGTGTCCTTAGCTGAGGTGTTGTGTCCTTAGCTGAGGTGTCGTGTCCTTAGCTGAGGTGTCGTGTCCTTAGCTGAGGTGTTGTCGTGTCCTTAGCTGAGGTGTTGTCGTGTCCTTAGCTGAGGTGTTGTCGTGTCCTTAGCTGAGGTGTTGTGTTGTGTCCTGAGCTGAGGTGTTGTGTTGTGTCCTGAGCTGAGGTGTTGTGTTGTGTCCTGAGCTGAGGTGTTGTGTTGTGTCCTGAGCTGAGGTGTTGTGTTGTGTCCTGAGCTGAGGTGTTGTGTTGTGTCCTGAGCTGAGGTGTTGTGTTGTGTCCTGAGCTGAGGTGTTGTGTCCTGAGCTGAGGTGTTGTGTTGTGTCCTGAGCTGAGGTGTTGTGTTTTGTCCTGAGCTGAGGTGTTGTGTCCTTAGCTGAGGTGTTGTGTCCTTAGCTGAGGTGTTGTGTCCTTAGCTGAGGTGTTGTGTCCTTAGCTGAGGTGTTGTGTCCTTAGCTGAGGTGTTGTGTCCTTAGCTGAGGTGTTGTGTCCTTAGCTGAGGTGTTGTGTCCTTAGCTGAGGTGTCGTGTCCTTAGCTGAGGTGTTGTCGTGTCCTTAGCTGAGGTGTTGTCGTGTCCTTAGCTGAGGTGTTGTCGTGTCCTTAGCTGAGGTGTTGTCGTGTCCTTAGCTGAGGTGTTGTCGTGTCCTTAGCTGAGGTGTTGTCGTGTCCTTAGCTGAGGTGTTGTCGTGTCCTTAGCTGAGGTGTTGTCGTGTCCTTAGCTGAGGTGTTGTCGTGTCCTTAGCTGAGGTGTTGTCGTGTCCTTAGCTGAGGTGTTGTGTCCTTAGCTGAGGTGTCGTGTCATGTCCTGAGCTGAGCTGTCGTGTCGTGTCCTGAGCTGAGCTGTCGTGTCGTGTCCTGAGCTGAGCTGTCGTGTCGTGTCCTGAGCTGAGCTGTCGTGTCGTGTCCTGAGCTGAGTTGAGGTGTCGTGTCCTGAGCTGAGCTGAGGTGTCGTGTCGTGTCCTGAGCTGAGGTGTCGTGTCGTGTCCTGAGCTGAGGTGTCGTGTCGTGTCCTGAGCTGAGGTGTCGTGTCGTGTCCTGAGCTGAGGTGTCGTGTCGTGTCCTGAGCTGAGGTGTCGTGTCGTGTCCTGAGCTGAGGTGTCGTGTCGTGTCCTGAGCTGAGGTGTCGTGTCGTGTCCTTAGCTGAGGTGTCGTGTCGTGTCCTTAGCTGAGGTGTTGTCGTGTCCTTAGCTGAGGTGTTGTCGTGTCCTTAGCTGAGGTGTTGTCGTGTCCTTAGCTGAGGTGTTGTGTCGTGTCCTGAGCTGAGGTGTCGTGTCGTGTCCTTAGCTGAGGTGTTGTCGTGTCCTTAGCTGAGGTGTTGTCGTGTCCTTAGCTGAGGTGTTGTCGTGTCCTTAGCTGAGGTGTTGTGTCGTGTCCTGAGCTGAGCTGTTGTGTCGTGTCCTTAGCTGAGCTGTTGTGTCGTGTCCTGAGCTGAGCTGTTGTGTCGTGTCCTGAGCTGAGTTGAGGTGTCGTGTCGTGTCGTGTCCTGAGCTGAGGTGTCGTGTCGTGTCCTTAGCTGAGGTGTTGTGTCCTTAGCTGAGGTGTTGTGTCCTTAGCTGAGGTGTTGTGTCCTTAGCTGAGGTGTTGTGTCCTTAGCTGAGGTGTCGTGTCGTGTCCTGAGCTGAGGTGTCGTGTCATGTCCTGAGCTGAGGTGTCGTGTCGTGTCCTGAGCTGAGGTGTCGTGTCCTGAGCTGAGGTGTCGTGTCGTGTCCTGAGCTGAGGTGTCGTGTCGTGTCCTGAGCTGAGGTGTCGTGTCGTGTCCTGAGCTGAGGTGTCGTGTCGTGTCGTGTCCTGAGCTGAGGTGTCGTGTCGTGTCCTGAGCTGAGGTGTCGTGTCGTGTCCTGAGCTGAGGTGTCGTGTCGTGTCCTGAGCTGAGGTGTCGTGTCGTGTCCTGAGCTGAGGTGTCGTGTCGTGTCCTGAGCTGAGGTGTCGTGTCGTGTCCTGAGCTGAGGTGTTGTGTCGTGTCCTGAGCTGAGGTGTCGTGTCGTGTCCTTAGCTGAGGTGTTGTCGTGTCCTTAGCTGAGGTGTTGTCGTGTCCTTAGCTGAGGTGTTGTCGTGTCCTGAGCTGAGCTGTTGTCGTGTCCTGAGCTGAGCTGTTGTCGTGTCCTGAGCTGAGCTGTTGTGTCGTGTCCTGAGCTGAGCTGTTGTGTCGTGTCCTGAGCTGAGCTGTTGTGTCGTGTCCTGAGCTGAGTTGAGGTGTCGTGTCGTGTCGTGTCCTGAGCTGAGGTGTCGTGTCCTGAGCTGAGGTGTTGTGTTGTGTCCTGAGCTGAGCTGAGGTGTTGTGTCCTGAGCTGAGCTGAGGTGTTGTGTTGTGTCCTGAGCTGAGGTGTTGTGTTGTGTCCTGAGCTGAGGTGTTGTGTTGTGTCCTGAGCTGAGGTGTTGTGTTGTGTCCTGAGCTGAGGTGTTGTGTTGTGTCCTGAGCTGAGGTGTTGTGTTGTGTCCTGAGCTGAGGTGTTGTGTTGTGTCCTGAGCTGAGGTGTTGTGTTGTGTCCTGAGCTGAGGTGTTGTGTTGTGTCCTGAGCTGAGGTGTCGTGTCGTGTCCTGAGCTGAGGTGTCGTGTCGTGTCCTTAGCTGAGGTGTTGTCGTGTCCTTAGCTGAGGTGTTGTCGTGTCCTTAGCTGAGGTGTTGTCGTGTCCTGAGCTGAGCTGTTGTCGTGTCCTGAGCTGAGCTGTTGTCGTGTCCTGAGCTGAGCTGTTGTGTCGTGTCCTGAGCTGAGCTGTTGTGTCGTGTCCTGAGCTGAGCTGTTGTGTCGTGTCCTGAGCTGAGTTGAGGTGTCGTGTCGTGTCGTGTCCTGAGCTGAGGTGTCGTGTCGTGTCCTGAGCTGAGGTGTTGTGTTGTGTCCTGAGCTGAGCTGAGGTGTTGTGTCCTGAGCTGAGGTGTTGTGTTGTGTCCTGAGCTGAGGTGTTGTGTTGTGTCCTGAGCTGAGGTGTTGTGTTGTGTCCTGAGCTGAGGTGTTGTGTTGTGTCCTGAGCTGAGGTGTTGTGTTGTGTCCTGAGCTGAGGTGTTGTGTTGTGTCCTGAGCTGAGGTGTTGTGTTGTGTCCTGAGCTGAGGTGTTGTGTTGTGTCCTGAGCTGAGGTGTTGTGTTGTGTCCTGAGCTGAGGTGTTGTGTTGTGTCCTGAGCTGAGGTGTTGTGTTGTGTCCTGAGCTGAGGTGTTGTGTTGTGTCCTGAGGTGTTGTGTTGTGTCCTGAGCTGAGGTGTTGTGTTGTGTCCTGAGCTGAGGTGTTGTGTCCTTAGCTGAGGTGTTGTGTCCTTAGCTGAGGTGTTGTGTCCTTAGCTGAGGTGTTGTGTCCTTAGCTGAGGTGTTGTGTCCTTAGCTGAGGTGTCGTGTCCTTAGCTGAGGTGTCGTGTCCTTAGCTGAGGTGTTGTCGTGTCCTTAGCTGAGGTGTTGTCGTGTCCTTAGCTGAGGTGTTGTCGTGTCCTTAGCTGAGGTGTTGTGTTGTGTCCTGAGCTGAGGTGTTGTGTTGTGTCCTGAGCTGAGGTGTTGTGTTGTGTCCTGAGCTGAGGTGTTGTGTTGTGTCCTGAGCTGAGGTGTTGTGTTGTGTCCTGAGCTGAGGTGTTGTGTTGTGTCCTGAGCTGAGGTGTTGTGTTGTGTCCTGAGCTGAGGTGTTGTTTTGTGTCCTGAGCTGAGGTGTTGTGTTGTGTCCTGAGCTGAGGTGTTGTGTTGTGTCCTGAGCTGAGGTGTTGTGTTGTGTCCTGAGCTGAGGTGTTGTGTTGTGTCCTGAGCTGAGGTGTTGTGTTGTGTCCTGAGCTGAGGTGTTGTGTTGTGTCCTGAGCTGAGGTGTTGTGTTGTGTCCTGAGCTGAGGTGTTGTGTTGTGTCCTGAGCTGAGGTGTTGTGTTGTGTCCTGAGGTGTTGTGTTGTGTCCTGAGCTGAGCTGTTGTGTTGTGTCCTGAGCTGAGGTGTTGTGTCCTTAGCTGAGGTGTTGTGTCCTTAGCTGAGGTGTTGTGTCCTTAGCTGAGGTGTTGTGTCCTTAGCTGAGGTGTTGTGTCCTTAGCTGAGGTGTCGTGTCCTTAGCTGAGGTGTCGTGTCCTTAGCTGAGGTGTTGTGTCGTGTCCTTAGCTGAGGTGTTGTCGTGTCCTTAGCTGAGGTGTTGTCGTGTCCTTAGCTGAGGTGTTGTGTTGTGTCCTGAGCTGAGGTGTTGTGTTGTGTCCTGAGCTGAGGTGTTGTGTTGTGTCCTGAGCTGAGGTGTTGTGTTGTGTCCTGAGCTGAGGTGTTGTGTTGTGTCCTGAGCTGAGGTGTTGTGTTGTGTCCTGAGCTGAGGTGTTGTGTTGTGTCCTGAGCTGAGGTGTTGTTTTGTGTCCTGAGCTGAGGTGTTGTGTTGTGTCCTGAGCTGAGGTGTTGTGTTGTGTCCTGAGCTGAGGTGTTGTGTTGTGTCCTGAGCTGAGGTGTTGTGTTGTGTCCTGAGCTGAGGTGTTGTGTTGTGTCCTGAGCTGAGGTGTTGTGTTGTGTCCTGAGCTGAGGTGTTGTGTCCTTAGCTGAGGTGTTGTGTCCTTAGCTGAGGTGTTGTGTCCTTAGCTGAGGTGTTGTGTCCTTAGCTGAGGTGTTGTGTCCTTAGCTGAGGTGTCGTGTCCTTAGCTGAGGTGTCGTGTCCTTAGCTGAGGTGTTGTCGTGTCCTTAGCTGAGGTGTTGTCGTGTCCTTAGCTGAGGTGTTGTCGTGTCCTTAGCTGAGGTGTTGTCGTGTCCTTAGCTGAGGTGTTGTCGTGTCCTTAGCTGAGGTGTTGTGTCCTTAGCTGAGGTGTCGTGTCATGTCCTGAGCTGAGCTGTCGTGTCGTGTCCTGAGCTGAGTTGAGGTGTCGTGTCCTGAGCTGAGCTGAGGTGTCGTGTCATGTCCTGAGCTGAGGTGTCGTGTCGTGTCCTGAGCTGAGGTGTCGTGTCGTGTCCTGAGCTGAGGTGTCATGTCGTGTCCTGAGCTGAGGTGTCGTGTCGTGTCCTGAGCTGAGGTGTCGTGTCGTGTCCTGAGCTGAGGTGTCGTGTCGTGTCCTGAGCTGAGGTGTCGTGTCGTGTCCTGAGCTGAGGTGTCGTGTCGTGTCCTGAGCTAAGGTGTCGTGTCGTGTCCTTAGCTGAGGTGTCGTGTCGTGTCCTTAGCTGAGGTGTTGTCGTGTCCTTAGCTGAGGTGTTGTCGTGTCCTTAGCTGAGGTGTTGTCGTGTCCTTAGCTGAGGTGTTGTCGTGTCCTTAGCTGAGGTGTTGTGTCGTGTCCTGAGCTGAGCTGTTGTGTCGTGTCCTGAGCTGAGCTGTTGTGTCGTGTCCTGAGCTGAGCTGTTGTGTCCTGAGCTGAGTTGAGGTGTCGTGTCGTGTCGTGTCCTGAGCTGAGCTGAGGTGTCGTGTCCTGAGCTGAGGTGTCGTGTCGTGTCCTGAGCTGAGGTGTCGTGGCGTGTCCTGAGCTGAGGTGTTGTGTTGTGTCCTGAGCTGAGCTGAGGTGTTGTGTCCTGAGCTGAGCTGAGGTGTTGTGTTGTGTCCTGAGCTGAGGTGTTGTGTTGTGTCCTGAGCTGAGGTGTTGTGTTGTGTCCTGAGCTGAGGTGTTGTGTTGTGTCCTGAGCTGAGGTGTTGTGTTGTGTCCTGAGCTGAGGTGTTGTGTTGTGTCCTGAGCTGAGGTGTTGTGTTTTGTCCTGAGCTGAGGTGTTGTGTCCTTAGCTGAGGTGTTGTGTCCTTAGCTGAGGTGTTGTGTCCTTAGCTGAGGTGTTGTGTCCTTAGCTGAGGTGTTGTGTCCTTAGCTGAGGTGTTGTGTCCTTAGCTGAGGTGTTGTGTCCTTAGCTGAGGTGTTGTGTCCTTAGCTGAGGTGTCGTGTCCTTAGCTGAGGTGTTGTCGTGTCCTTAGCTGAGGTGTTGTCGTGTCCTTAGCTGAGGTGTTGTCGTGTCCTTAGCTGAGGTGTTGTCGTGTCCTTAGCTGAGGTGTTGTCGTGTCCTTAGCTGAGGTGTTGTCGTGTCCTTAGCTGAGGTGTTGTCGTGTCCTTAGCTGAGGTGTTGTCGTGTCCTTAGCTGAGGTGTTGTCGTGTCCTTAGCTGAGGTGTTGTCGTGTCCTTAGCTGAGGTGTTGTGTCCTTAGCTGAGGTGTCGTGTCATGTCCTGAGCTGAGCTGTCGTGTCGTGTCCTGAGCTGAGCTGTCGTGTCGTGTCCTGAGCTGAGCTGTCGTGTCGTGTCCTGAGCTGAGCTGTCGTGTCGTGTCCTGAGCTGAGTTGAGGTGTCGTGTCCTGAGCTGAGCTGAGGTGTCGTGTCGTGTCCTGAGCTGAGGTGTCGTGTCGTGTCCTGAGCTGAGGTGTCGTGTCGTGTCCTGAGCTGAGGTGTCGTGTCGTGTCCTGAGCTGAGGTGTCGTGTCGTGTCCTGAGCTGAGGTGTCGTGTCGTGTCCTGAGCTGAGGTGTCGTGTCGTGTCCTGAGCTGAGGTGTCGTGTCGTGTCCTTAGCTGAGGTGTCGTGTCGTGTCCTTAGCTGAGGTGTTGTCGTGTCCTTAGCTGAGGTGTTGTCGTGTCCTTAGCTGAGGTGTTGTCGTGTCCTTAGCTGAGGTGTTGTGTCGTGTCCTGAGCTGAGGTGTCGTGTCGTGTCCTTAGCTGAGGTGTTGTCGTGTCCTTAGCTGAGGTGTTGTCGTGTCCTTAGCTGAGGTGTTGTCGTGTCCTTAGCTGAGGTGTTGTGTCGTGTCCTGAGCTGAGCTGTTGTGTCGTGTCCTTAGCTGAGCTGTTGTGTCGTGTCCTGAGCTGAGCTGTTGTGTCGTGTCCTGAGCTGAGTTGAGGTGTCGTGTCGTGTCGTGTCCTGAGCTGAGGTGTCGTGTCGTGTCCTTAGCTGAGGTGTTGTGTCCTTAGCTGAGGTGTTGTGTCCTTAGCTGAGGTGTTGTGTCCTTAGCTGAGGTGTTGTGTCCTTAGCTGAGGTGTCGTGTCGTGTCCTGAGCTGAGGTGTCGTGTCATGTCCTGAGCTGAGGTGTCGTGTCGTGTCCTGAGCTGAGGTGTCGTGTCCTGAGCTGAGGTGTCGTGTCGTGTCCTGAGCTGAGGTGTCGTGTCGTGTCCTGAGCTGAGGTGTCGTGTCGTGTCCTGAGCTGAGGTGTCGTGTCGTGTCGTGTCCTGAGCTGAGGTGTCGTGTCGTGTCCTGAGCTGAGGTGTCGTGTCGTGTCCTGAGCTGAGGTGTCGTGTCGTGTCCTGAGCTGAGGTGTCGTGTCGTGTCCTGAGCTGAGGTGTCGTGTCGTGTCCTGAGCTGAGGTGTCGTGTCGTGTCCTGAGCTGAGGTGTCGTGTCGTGTCCTGAGCTGAGGTGTCGTGTCGTGTCCTTAGCTGAGGTGTTGTCGTGTCCTTAGCTGAGGTGTTGTCGTGTCCTTAGCTGAGGTGTTGTCGTGTCCTGAGCTGAGCTGTTGTCGTGTCCTGAGCTGAGCTGTTGTCGTGTCCTGAGCTGAGCTGTTGTGTCGTGTCCTGAGCTGAGCTGTTGTGTCGTGTCCTGAGCTGAGCTGTTGTGTCGTGTCCTGAGCTGAGTTGAGGTGTCGTGTCGTGTCGTGTCCTGAGCTGAGGTGTCGTGTCGTGTCCTGAGCTGAGGTGTTGTGTTGTGTCCTGAGCTGAGCTGAGGTGTTGTGTCCTGAGCTGAGCTGAGGTGTTGTGTTGTGTCCTGAGCTGAGGTGTTGTTTTGTGTCCTGAGCTGAGGTGTTGTGTTGTGTCCTGAGCTGAGGTGTTGTGTTGTGTCCTGAGCTGAGGTGTTGTGTTGTGTCCTGAGCTGAGGTGTTGTGTTGTGTCCTGAGCTGAGGTGTTGTGTTGTGTCCTGAGCTGAGGTGTTGTGTTGTGTCCTGAGCTGAGGTGTTGTGTTGTGTCCTGAGCTGAGGTGTTGTGTTGTGTCCTGAGCTGAGGTGTTGTGTTGTGTCCTGAGGTGTTGTGTTGTGTCCTGAGCTGAGGTGTTGTGTTGTGTCCTGAGCTGAGGTGTTGTGTCCTTAGCTGAGGTGTTGTGTCCTTAGCTGAGGTGTTGTGTCCTTAGCTGAGGTGTTGTGTCCTTAGCTGAGGTGTTGTGTCCTTAGCTGAGGTGTCGTGTCCTTAGCTGAGGTGTCGTGTCCTTAGCTGAGGTGTTGTCGTGTCCTTAGCTGAGGTGTTGTCGTGTCCTTAGCTGAGGTGTTGTCGTGTCCTTAGCTGAGGTGTTGTGTGAGGTGTTGTGTCCTGAGCTGAGGTGTTGTGTTGTGTCCTGAGCTGAGGTGTTGTGTTGTGTCCTGAGCTGAGGTGTTGTGTTGTGTCCTGAGCTGAGGTGTTGTGTTGTGTCCTGAGCTGAGGTGTTGTGTTGTGTCCTGAGCTGAGGTGTTGTGTTGTGTCCTGAGCTGAGGTGTTGTTTTGTGTCCTGAGCTGAGGTGTTGTGTTGTGTCCTGAGCTGAGGTGTTGTGTTGTGTCCTGAGCTGAGGTGTTGTGTTGTGTCCTGAGCTGAGGTGTTGTGTTGTGTCCTGAGCTGAGGTGTTGTGTTGTGTCCTGAGCTGAGGTGTTGTGTTGTGTCCTGAGCTGAGGTGTTGTGTTGTGTCTGCTGAGGTGTTGTGTTGTGTCCTGAGCTGAGGTGTTGTGTCCTTAGCTGAGGTGTTGTGTCCTTAGCTGAGGTGTTGTGTCCTTAGCTGAGGTGTTGTGTCCTTAGCTGAGGTGTTGTGTCCTTAGCTGAGGTGTTGTGTCCTTAGCTGAGGTGTTGTGTCCTTAGCTGAGGTGTCGTGTCCTTAGCTGAGGTGTTGTCGTGTCCTTAGCTGAGGTGTTGTCGTGTCCTTAGCTGAGGTGTTGTCGTGTCCTTAGCTGAGGTGTTGTCGTGTCCTTAGCTGAGGTGTTGTCGTGTCCTTAGCTGAGGTGTTGTCGTGTCCTTAGCTGAGGTGTTGTCGTGTCCTTAGCTGAGGTGTTGTCGTGTCCTTAGCTGAGGTGTTGTCGTGTCCTTAGCTGAGGTGTTGTGTCCTTAGCTGAGGTGTCGTGTCATGTCCTGAGCTGAGCTGTTGTGTCGTGTCCTGAGCTGAGCTGTTGTGTCGTGTCCTGAGCTGAGCTGTCGTGTCGTGTCCTGAGCTGAGCTGTCGTGTCGTGTCCTGAGCTGAGTTGAGGTGTCGTGTCCTGAGCTGAGCTGAGCTGAGCTGAGGTGTCGTGTCGTGTCCTGAGCTGAGGTGTCGTGTCGTGTCCTGAGCTGAGGTGTCGTGTCGTGTCCTGAGCTGAGGTGTCGTGTCGTGTCCTGAGCTGAGGTGTCGTGTCGTGTCCTGAGCTGAGGTGTCGTGTCGTGTCCTGAGCTGAGGTGTCGTGTCGTGTCCTTAGCTGAGGTGTCGTGTCGTGTCCTTAGCTGAGGTGTTGTCGTGTCCCTTAGCTGAGGTGTTGTCGTGTCCTTAGCTGAGGTGTTGTCGTGTCCTTAGCTGAGGTGTTGTGTCCTTAGTGAGGTGTTGTGTCTGAGCTGAGGTGTCGTGTCGTGTCCTTAGCTGAGGTGTTGTCGTGTCCTTAGCTGAGGTGTTGTCGTGTCCTTAGCTGAGGTGTTGTCGTGTCCTTAGCTGAGGTGTTGTGTCGTGTCCTGAGCTGAGCTGTTGTGTCGTGTCCTTAGCTGAGCTGTTGTGTCGTGTCCTGAGCTGAGCTGTTGTGTCGTGTCCTGAGCTGAGTTGAGGTGTCGTGTCGTGTCGTGTCCTGAGCTGAGCTGAGGTGTCGTGTCCTGAGCTGAGGTGTTGTCGTGTCCTTAGCTGAGGTGTTGTCGTGTCCTTAGCTGAGGTGTTGTCGTGTCCTTAGCTGAGGTGTTGTCGTGTCCTTAGCTGAGGTGTCGTGTCGTGTCCTTAGCTGAGGTGTCGTGTCGTGTCCTTAGCTGAGGTGTTGTCGTGTCCTTAGCTGAGGTGTTGTCGTGTCCTTAGCTGAGGTGTTGTCGTGTCCTTAGCTGAGGTGTTGTCGTGTCCTTAGCTGAGGTGTTGTGTCCTTAGCTGAGGTGTCGTGTCATGTCCTGAGCTGAGCTGTCGTGTCGTGTCCTTAGCTGAGCTGTCGTGTCGTGTCCTGAGCTGAGCTGTCGTGTCGTGTCCTGAGCTGAGTTGAGGTGTCGTGTCCTGAGCTGAGCTGAGGTGTCGTGTCGTGTCCTGAGCTGAGGTGTCGTGTCGTGTCCTGAGCTGAGGTGTCGTGTCGTGTCCTGAGCTGAGGTGTCGTGTCGTGTCCTTAGCTGAGGTGTCGTGTCGTGTCCTTAGCTGAGGTGTTGTCGTGTCCTTAGCTGAGGTGTTGTCGTGTCCTTAGCTGAGGTGTTGTCGTGTCCTTAGCTGAGGTGTTGTGTCGTGTCCTGAGCTGAGGTGTCGTGTCGTGTCCTTAGCTGAGGTGTTGTCGTGTCCTTAGCTGAGGTGTTGTCGTGTCCTTAGCTGAGGTGTTGTCGTGTCCTTAGCTGAGGTGTTGTGTCGTGTCCTGAGCTGAGCTGTTGTGTCGTGTCCTTAGCTGAGCTGTTGTGTCGTGTCCTGAGCTGAGCTGTTGTGTCGTGTCCTGAGCTGAGTTGAGGTGTCGTGTCGTGTCGTGTCCTGAGCTGAGCTGAGGTGTCGTGTCCTGAGCTGAGGTGTTGTCGTGTCCTTAGCTGAGGTGTTGTCGTGTCCTTAGCTGAGGTGTTGTCGTGTCCTTAGCTGAGGTGTTGTCGTGTCCTTAGCTGAGGTGTCGTGTCGTGTCCTTAGCTGAGGTGTCGTGTCGTGTCCTTAGCTGAGGTGTTGTCGTGTCCTTAGCTGAGGTGTTGTCGTGTCCTTAGCTGAGGTGTTGTCGTGTCCTTAGCTGAGGTGTTGTCGTGTCCTTAGCTGAGGTGTTGTGTCCTTAGCTGAGGTGTCGTGTCATGTCCTGAGCTGAGCTGTCGTGTCGTGTCCTTAGCTGAGCTGTCGTGTCGTGTCCTGAGCTGAGCTGTCGTGTCGTGTCCTGAGCTGAGTTGAGGTGTCGTGTCCTGAGCTGAGCTGAGGTGTCGTGTCATGTCCTGAGCTGAGGTGTCGTGTCGTGTCCTGAGCTGAGGTGTCGTGTCGTGTCCTGAGCTGAGGTGTCATGTCGTGTCCTGAGCTGAGGTGTCGTGTCGTGTCCTGAGCTGAGGTGTCGTGTCGTGTCCTGAGCTGAGGTGTCGTGTCGTGTCCTGAGCTGAGGTGTCGTGTCGTGTCCTGAGCTGAGGTGTCGTGTCGTGTCCTGAGCTGAGGTGTCGTGTCGTGTCCTGAGCTGAGGTGTCGTGTCGTGTCCTTAGCTGAGCTGTCGTGTCGTGTCCTTAGCTGAGGTGTTGTCGTGTCCTTAGCTGAGGTGTTGTCGTGTCCTTAGCTGAGGTGTTGTCGTGTCCTTAGCTGAGGTGTTGTCGTGTCCTTAGCTGAGGTGTTGTGTCGTGTCCTGAGCTGAGCTGTTGTGTCGTGTCCTGAGCTGAGCTGTTGTGTCGTGTCCTGAGCTGAGCTGTTGTGTCCTGAGCTGAGTTGAGGTGTCGTGTCGTGTCCTGAGCTGAGCTGAGGTGTCGTGTCCTGAGCTGAGGTGTCGTGTCGTGTCCTGAGATGAGGTGTCGTGGCGTGTCCTGAGCTGAGGTGTTGTGTTGTGTCCTGAGCTGAGCTGAGGTGTTGTGTCCTGAGCTGAGCTGAGGTGTTGTGTTGTGTCCTGAGCTGAGGTGTTGTGTTGTGTCCTGAGCTGAGGTGTTGTGTTGTGTCCTGAGCTGAGGTGTTGTGTTGTGTCCTGAGCTGAGGTGTTGTGTTGTGTCCTGAGCTGAGGTGTTGTGTTGTGTCCTGAGCTGAGGTGTTGTGTTTTGTCCTGAGCTGAGGTGTTGTGTCCTTAGCTGAGGTGTTGTGTCCCTTAGCTGAGGTGTTGTCCTTAGCTGAGGTGTTGTGTCCTTAGCTGAGGTGTTGTGTCCTTAGCTGAGGTGTTGTGTCCTTAGCTGAGGTGTTGTGTCCTTAGCTGAGGTGTTGTGTCCTTAGCTGAGGTGTTGTGTCATTAGCTGAGGTGTTGTCGTGTCCTTAGCTGAGGTGTTGTCGTGTCCTTAGCTGAGGTGTTGTGTCCTTAGCTGAGGTGTTGTCGTGTCCTTAGCTGAGGTGTTGTCGTGTCCTTAGCTGAGGTGTTGTCGTGTCCTTAGCTGAGGTGTTGTGTCCTTAGCTGAGGTGTCGTGTCATGTCCTGAGCTGAGCTGTCGTGTCGTGTCCTGAGCTGAGCTGTCGTGTCGTGTCCTGAGCTGAGCTGTCGTGTCGTGTCCTGAGCTGAGTGTGAGGTGTCGTGTCCTGAGCTGAGCTGAGGTGTCGTGTCCTGAGCTGAGGTCCTGAGCTGAGGTGTCGTGTCGTGTCCTGAGCTGAGGTGTCGTGTCGTGTCCTGAGCTGAGGTGTCGTGTCTGTGTCCTGAGCTGAGGTGTCGTGTGTCGTGTCCTGAGCTGAGGTGTCGTGTCGTGTCCTGAGCTGAGGTGTCGTGTCGTGTCCTGAGGTGTCTGAGTGTCCTGAGCTGAGGTGTCGTGTCGTGTCCCTGAGCTGAGGTGTCGTGTCGTGTCCTGAGCTGAGGTGTCGTGTCGTGTCCTTAGCTGAGGTGTTGTGTCGTGTCCTTAGCTGAGGTGTTGTGGTGAGGTGTTGTGTCGTGTCCTTAGCTGAGGTGTTGTCGTGTCCTTAGCTGAGGTGTTGTCGTGTCCTTAGCTGAGGTGTTGTGTGAGGTGTGTCCTGAGCTGAGGTGTCGTGTCGTGTCCTGTGTCCTTAGCTGAGGTGTTGTCGTGTCCTTAGCTGAGGTGTTGTCGTGTCCTTAGCTGAGGTGTTGTCGTGTCCTTGAGCTGAGGTGTTGTGTCGTGTCCTGAGCTGAGCTGTTGTGTCGTGTCCTGAGCTGAGCTGTTGTGTGTGTCCTGAGCTGAGCTGTTGTGTCGTGTCCTGAGCTGAGTTGTGTCGTGTCGTGTCGTGTCCTGAGCTGAGCTGAGGTGTTGTGTCCTGAGCTGAGGTGTTGTCGTGTCCTTAGCTGAGGTGTTGTCGTGTCCTTAGCTGAGGTGTTGTCGTGTCCTTAGCTGAGGTGTTGTCCTGAGTTGTGTCCCTTAGCTGAGGTGTTGTGTGTCATGTCCTTAGCTGAGGTGTCGTGTCGTGTCCTTAGCTGAGGTGTTGTCGTGTCCTTAGCTGAGGTGTTGTCGTGTCCTTAGCTGAGGTGTTGTCTGTCCTTAGCTGAGGTGTTGTGTCGTGTCCTGAGCTGAGCTGTTGTGTCGTGTCCTGAGCTGAGCTGTTGTGTCGTGTGTCCTGAGCTGAGCTGTTGTGTCGTGTCCTGAGCTGAGTTGAGGTGTGTCGTGTCGTGTCGTGTCCTGAGCTGAGCTGAGGTGTCGTGTCCTGAGCTGAGGTGTCGTGTCGTGTCCTGAGCTGAGGTGTTGTGTCGTGTGAGGTGTCATCGTGTCCTGAGCTGAGGTGTCGTGTTGTGTCCTGAGCTGAGGTGTTGTGTGTGTGTCCTGAGCTGAGCTGTTGTGTTGTGTCCTGAGCTGAGCTGAGGTGTTGTGTTGTGTCCTGAGCTGAGGTGTTGTGTTGTGTCCTGAGCTGAGGTGTTGTGTTGTGTCCTGAGCTGAGGTGTTGTGTTGTGTCCTGAGCTGAGGTGTTGTGTTGTGTCCTGAGCTGAGGTGTTGTGTTGTGTCCTGAGCTGAGGTGTTGTGTCCTTAGCTGAGGTGTTGTGTCCTTAGCTGAGGTGTTGTGTCCTTAGCTGAGGTGTTGTGTCCTTAGCTGAGGTGTTGTGTCCTTAGCTGAGGTGTTGTGTCCTTAGCTGAGGTGTTGTGTCCTTAGCTGAGGTGTTGTGTCCTTAGCTGAGGTGTCGTGTCCTTAGCTGAGGTGTTGTCCTTAGCTGAGGTGTTGTCGTGTCCTTAGCTGAGGTGTTGTGTCGTGTCCTTAGCTGAGGTGTTGTGTCGTGTCCTTAGCTGAGGTGTTGTTGTGTCCTTAGCTGAGGTGTTGTCGTGTCCTGAGCTGAGGTGTTGTCGTGTCCTTAGCTGTGTCCTGAGCTGAGGTGTTGTGTGTGTGTCCTGAGCTGAGCTGAGTGTCGTGTGTTGTGTGTCGTGTCCTGAGCTGAGGTGTCGTGTCGTGTCCTGAGCTGAGGTGTTGTGTTGTGTCCTGAGCTGAGGTGTTGTGTTGTGTCCTGAGCTGAGGTGTGTTGTGTCGTGTCCTGAGCTGAGGTGTTGTGTCGTGTCCTGAGCTGAGGTGTTGTGTTGTGTCCTGAGCTGAGGTGTTGTGTGTCCTGTCCTGAGCTGAGGTGTCGTTCGTGTCCTGAGCTGAGGTGTCGTGTCGTGTCCTGAGCTGAGGTGTGTCCTGAGCTGAGGTGTTGTCGTGTCCTTAGCTGAGGTGTCGTGTCGTGTCCTTAGCTGAGGTGTTGTCGTGTCCTTAGCTGAGGTGTTGTCGTGTCCTTAGCTGAGGTGTTGTCGTGTCCTTAGCTGAGGTGTTGTGTCGTGTCCTGAGCTGAGCTGTTGTGTCGTGTCCTGAGCTGAGCTGTTGTGTCGTGTCCTGAGCTGAGCTGTTGTGTCGTGTCCTGAGCTGAGTTGAGGTGTCGTGTCGTGTCGTGTCCTGAGCTGAGCTGAGGTGTCGTGTCCTGAGCTGAGGTGTCGTGTCGTGTCCTGAGCTGAGGTGTCGTGTCCTGAGCTTAGGTGTTGTGTTGTGTCCTGAGCTGAGCTGAGGTGTTGTGTCCTGAGCTGAGCTGAGGTGTTGTGTTGTGTCCTGAGCTGAGGTGTTGTGTTGTGTCCTGAGCTGAGGTGTTGTGTTGTGTCCTGAGCTGAGGTGTTGTGTTGTGTCCTGAGCTGAGGTGTTGTGTTGTGTCCTGAGCTGAGGTGTTGTGTTGTGTCCTGAGCTGAGGTGTTGTGTTGTGTCCTGAGCTGAGGTGTTGTGTCCTGTGTCCTGTGAGGTGTTGTGTCCTTAGCTGAGGTGTTGTGTCCTGAGCTGAGGTGTTGTGTTGTGTCCTGAGCTGAGGTGTTGTGTTGTGTCCTTAGCTGAGGTGTTGTGTGTCGTGTCCTGAGCTGAGGTGTTGTGTGTCCTGAGGTGTTGTGTGTTGTCCTTAGCTGAGGTGTTGTGCTGAGGTGTTGTCGTGTCCTTAGCTGAGGTGTTGTGTCCTTAGTGAGGTGTTGTGTCTGAGCTGAGCTGTTGTGTTGTGTCCTGAGCTGAGCTGTTGTGTCGTGTCCTGAGCTGAGCTGTGTGTCGTGTCCTGAGCTGAGCTTGAGGTGTTGTGTTGTGTCCTGAGCTGAGGTGTCTGTGTTGTGTCCTGAGCTGAGGTGTCGTGTCCTGAGCTGAGGTGTTGTGTCCTTAGCTGAGGTGTTGTGTCGTGTCCTTAGCTGAGGTGTTGTCGTGTCCTTAGCTGAGGTGTTGTCGTGTCCTTAGCTGAGGTGTCGTGTCGTGTCCTTAGCTGAGGTGTTGTCGTGTCCTTAGCTGAGGTGTTGTCTGTCCTTAGCTGAGGTGTTGCTGAGGTGTTGTCGTGTCCTTAGCTGAGGTGTTGTGTGTCCTGAGCTGAGGTGTTGTGTTGTGTCCTGAGCTGAGGTGTTGTGTGTGTCCTGAGCTGAGGTGTTGTGTCGTGTCCTGAGCTGAGGTGTTGTGTCGTGTCCTGAGCTGAGTTGTGGTGTCGTGTGTTGTGTCGTGTCTGAGCTGAGCTGAGCTGAGGTGTGTGTCCTGAGCTGAGGTGTCGTGTCGTGTCCTGAGCTGAGGTGTCGTGTCCTTAGCTGAGGTGTTGTGTCCTGAGCTGAGGTGTCCTTAGCTGAGGTGTCGTGTCCTGAGCTGAGGTGTTGTGTGTCCTTAGCTGAGGTGTTGTCCCTGAGCTGAGCTGAGCTGAGGTGTTGTGTCCTGAGCTGAGGTGTTGTGCTGAGGTGTTGTGTGTGTCCTGTGAGTGTTGTGTCCTGAGCTGAGGTGAGGTGTGTGTTGTGTCCTGAGCTGAGGTGTGTTGTGTCCTGAGCTGAGGTGTTGTGTTGTGTCCTGAGCTGAGGTGTTGTGTTGTGTCCTGAGCTGAGGTGTTGTGTTGTGTCCTGAGCTGAGGTGTTGTGTGCTGTGTCCTGAGCTGAGGTGTTGTGTCCTTAGCTGAGGTGTTGTGTCCTTAGCTGAGGTGTTGTGTCCTGAGCTGAGGTGTTGTGTCCTTAGCTGAGGTGTTGTGTCCTTAGCTGAGGTGTTGTGTCCTTAGCTGAGGTGTTGTGTCCTTAGCTGAGGTGTTGTCGTGTCCTTAGCTGAGGTGTTGTCGTGTCCTTAGCTGAGGTGTTGTCGTGTCCTTAGCTGAGCTGAGGTGTTGTCGTGTCCTTAGCTGAGGTGTTGTCGTGTCCTGAGCTGAGGTGTTGTCGTGTCCTTAGCTGAGCTGTTGTGTCGTGTCCTGAGCTGAGCTGTTGTGTCCTGAGCTGAGCTGTTGTGTCGTGTCCTGAGCTGAGGTGTCGTGTCGTGTCCTGAGCTGAGCTGAGGTGTCATGTCCTGTGAGCTGTCGTGTCCTGAGCTGAGCTGGGTGTTGTGTTGTGTCCTGTGAGGTGTTGTGTCCTGGTTCCGCTGAGCTGAGGTGTGTGTGTCCTGAGCTGAGGTGTTGTGTTGTGTCCTGAGCTGAGGTGTTGTGTTGTGTCCTGAGCTGAGGTGTTGTGTTGTGTCCTGAGCTGAGGTGTTGTGTTGTGTCCTGAGCTGAGCTGAGGTGTTGTGTGTTGTGTCCTGAGCTGAGGTGTTGTGTTGTGTCTGGTTGTGTTGTGTCCTGAGCTGAGGTGTTGTGTTGTGTCCTGAGCTGAGGTGTTGTGTTGTGTCCTGAGCTGAGGTGTTTAGCTGAGGTGTTGTGTCCTGAGCTGAGGTGTTGTGTTGTGTCCTTAGCTGAGGTGTTGTGTTTAGCTGAGGTGTTGTGTCCTGAGCTGAGGTGTTGTGTGTGTGTCCTGAGCTGAGGTGTTGTGTCGTGTCCTGGAGCTGAGGTGTTGTGTGAGGTGTGTGTGTTGTGTCTGAGCTGAGGTGTTGTGTTGTGTCCTGAGCTGAGGTGTTGTGTTGTGTCCTGAGCTGAGGTGTTGTGTTGTGTCCTGGCTGAGGTGTTGTGTCCTTAGCTGAGGTGTTGTGTCTGAGCTGAGGTGTTGTGTCCTTAGCTGTGTTGTGTCCTTGCTGAGGTGTTGTGTCCTTAGCTGAGGTGTTGTGTCCTGTGGTGTCCTTAGCTGAGGTGTCGTGTCCTTAGCTGAGCTGAGGTGTTGTCGTGTCCTGAGCTGAGGTGTCCTGTCCTTAGCTGAGGTGTTGTGTCCTGTCCTGAGCTGAGGTGTTGTGTTGTGTCCTGAGCTGAGGTGTTGTGTTGTGTCCTGAGCTGAGGTGTTGTGTTGTGTCCTTAGCTGAGGTGTTGTGTTGTGTCCTGAGCTGAGGTGTTGTGTTGTGTCCTGAGCTGAGTTGTGTTGCTGTGTTGTGTCCTGCTGAGCTGAGGTGTTGTGTCCTTAGTGTCCTGAGCTGAGGTGTTGTGTCCTTAGCTGTCCTGAGCTGAGGAGGTGTTGTCGTGTCCTTAGCTGAGGTGTTGTCGTGTCCTGCTGAGCTGAGGTGTTGTCGTGTCCTTAGCTGAGGTGTTGTGTTGTGTCCTTAGCTGAGGTGTTGTCTGTCCTTAGCTGAGGTGTTGTGTCATGAGGTGTCCTGAGCTGAGCTGTGTGTCGTGTCTGAGCTGTCGCTGTGTGTGTGTCCTGAGCTGAGCTGTGTCGTGTCCTTGAGCTGAGGTGTCGTGTGTCCTGAGCTGAGGTGTGTGTCCTTAGGTGTCGTGTCGTCCTGAGCTGAGGTGTCGTGTCGTGTCCTGAGCTGAGGTGTCGTGTCGTGTCCTGAGCTGAGGTGTCTGTCCTTAGCTGAGGTGTCGTGTCGTCCTTAGCTGGTCGTCGTGTCCTGAGCTGAGGTGTGTCCTGAGCTGAGGTGTCGTGTCGTGTCCTGAGCTGAGGTGTCGTGTCGTGTCCTGAGCTGAGGTGTCGTGTCGTGAGGTCCCTGAGCTGAGGTGTCGTGTCGTGTCCTGAGCTGAGGTGTTGGTCGTGTCCTGAGCTGAGGTGTTGTGAGGTGTCCTGAGCTGAGCTGTGTCGTGGTCGTGTCCTGAGCTGAGGTGTGTCGTGGTCGTGTCCTGAGCTGAGGTGTCGTGTCTGAGGTGTCCCTGAGCTGAGGTGTGTCCTGAGCTGAGGTGTCGTGTCGTGTCCTGAGCTGAGGTGTTGTGTCGTGTCCTGAGCTGAGCTGAGCTGAGGTGTCGTGTCCTGAGCTGAGCTGAGGTGTCGTGTCCTGAGCTGAGGTGTCGTGTCCTGAGCTGAGGTGTCGTGTCCTGAGCTGAGGTGTCGTGTCCTGAGCTGAGGTGTCGTGTCCTGAGCTGAGGTGTTGTGTCGTGTCCTGAGCTGAGGTGTTGTGTCGTGTCCTGAGCTGAGGTGTTGTGTCGTGTCCTGAGCTGAGGTGTCGTGTCCTGAGCTGAGGTGTTGTGTTGTGTCCTGAGCTGAGGTGTTGTGTCCTGAGCTGCTGGCGGACACGAGGAGATCAGGGGGCTTCTTTCCACAGGTCTCTGGTTTATTTCATTGTAGTTACTCTTCTCTTCCTTATAGTTAATGTTTGGTATCTGTTTTGATATTTACATTTACATTAGTGGTACATATAGAGGAGACTGGGACAGGCCTTTCTCCAGTATTAACACTGAAGCTCACCACACCTCCTCCTCTTCCTCCTCCTAACTCACGACGGAGGTATAGGACTAGAATAACATCATCAGGCCTTATCAATCAATCAACCAATCAATTCATCAATCAATAGATTATTATATATGACCCTCTACACACTTAGTACCCTGTATGTCCCCATAATATGAACGAGAGAAGGAGAGGAGATTGAGAGTCAGCACAAAAAACAGTCCAGCTCAACAACAACCCCTCAACCAGACCCGGAGAGCTGAAGGTGGAGAGAAACATGTCTGCAACTGTAGACAAAATCAGAAGGAGAAAGAGCAGGAGAAGAACAGAGCAGTAGAGGAGAGGAACAGACTGCTGGAGGAGAGGAACAGACTGAGAGGAACAGACTGCTGGAGGAGAGGAACACACTGCTGGAGGAGAGGAACACACTGCTGGAGGAGAGGATCAGACTGCTGGAGGAGAGGAACAGACTGCTGGAGGAGAGGATCAGACTGCTGGAGGAGAGGATCAGACTGCTGGAGGAGAAGAACAGACTGCTGGAGGAGAGGAACAGACTGCTGGAGGAGAGGAACAGACTGCTGGAGGAGAGGAACAGACTGCTGGAGGAGAGGAACAGAGCAGTAGAGGAGAGGAACAGACTGCTGGAGGAGAGGAACAGACTGCTGGAGGAGAGGAACAGACTGCTGGAGGAGAGGAACAGACTGCTGGAGGAGAGGAACAGACTGCTGGAGGAGAGGAACAGACTGCTGGAGGAGAGGATCAGACTGCTGGAGGAGAACAGAAGAGCAGTAGAGGAGAAGAACAGACTGCTGGAGGAGAGGAACAGACTGCTGGAGGAGAGGAACAGACTGCTGGTGGAGAAGAACAGAGCAGTAGAGGAGAGGAACAGACTGCTGGAGGAGAGGAACAGACTGCTGGAGGAGAGGAACAGACTGCTGGAGGAGAGGATCAGACTGCTGGAGGAGAAGAACAGAGCAGTAGAGGAGAGGAACAGACTGCTGGAGGAGAAGAACAGAGCAGTAGAGGAGAGGGACAGACTGCTGGAGGAGAGGAACAGACTGCTGGAGGAGAGGAACAGACTGCTGGAGGAGAGGAACAGACTGCTGGAGGAGAGGAACAGACTGCTGGAGGAGAGGAACAGACTGCTGGAGGAGAGGATCAGACTGCTGGAGGAGAACAGAAGAGCAGTAGAGGAGAAGAACAGACTGCTGGAGGAGAGGAACAGACTGCTGGAGGAGAGGAACAGACTGCTGGTGGAGAAGAACAGAGCAGTAGAGGAGAGGAACAGACTGCTGGAGGAGAGGAACAGACTGCTGGAGGAGAGGATCAGACTGCTGGAGGAGAAGAACAGAGCAGTAGAGGAGAGGAACAGACTGCTGGAGGAGAAGAACAGAGCAGTAGAGGAGAGGGACAGACTGCTGGAGGAGAGGAACAGACTGCTGGAGGAGAGGGACAGACTGCTGGAGGAGAGGAACAGACTGCTGGAGGAGAGGAACAGACTCTGTCTTGTGACAGAGAACAGCCCATTACAGAGGTGGCCACCCCCACAGAGAAGCCAGCAGAACAGCCCATTACAGAGGTGGCCACCCCCGCAGAGAAGCCAGCAGAACAGCCCATTACAGAGGTGGCCACCCCCGCAGAGAAGCCAGCAGAACAGCCCATTACAGAGGTGGCCACCCCCGCAGAGAAGCCAGCAGAACAGCCCATTACAGAGGTGGCCACCCCCGCAGAGAAGCCAGCAGAACAGCCCATTACAGAGGTGGCCACCCCCGCAGAGAAGCCAGCGGAACAGCCCATTACAGAGGTGGCCACCCCCGCAGAGAAGCCAGCAGAACAGCCCATTACAGAGGTGGCCACCCCCACAGAGAAGCCAGCAGAACAGCCCACCTCAGCACCCGACAAAAGTCTTGACACCACAGCAGAACAGTCCACCCCAGACCCTGACCATTGCGTCGACATCACAGCAGGACACACAAATGAAGAACCCCAAACCCAGGGGACCCCACCCCCTATGAGCACCCCCCACCCCCTCTGAGCACCCCCACCCCTCTGAGCACTCCCCACCCCCTCTGAGCACCCCGCACCCCACCCACTGAGGACATACAGAAGACACATATTGTACTCCTTATGGACTCAAATGTGAAATATATAGAAGAGGGGAAAAGGACACAACACCTCAGCTCAGGAAATCAATCATTTCCAGGCCCAGGGACATGTACTAGTCTGTGGCGACCTAAATGCCAGAACTGGACAAGAACCTTCCACCCTCAGCACACAGGGGGACAAACATCTACCAGGAGGTGACAGCATTCCCTCCCCCATACACCCCCTTAGGCACATCCAACACAACATAACTAACAAAAACGGGTCACAACTCCTGCAGCTCTGTCGCACGCTGGGTATGTACATAGTCAATGGTAGGCTTCGAGGGGACTCCTATGGTAGCTACACCTATAGCTCTGTCGCACGCTGGGTATGTACATAGTCAATGGTAGACTTCGAGGGGACTCCTATGGTAGCTACACCTATAGCTCTGTCGCACGCTGGGTATGTACATAGTCAATGGTAGGCTTCGAGGGGACTCCTATGGTAGGTACACCTATAGCTCTGTCTCACGCTGGGTATGTACATAGTCAATGGTAGGCTTCGAGGGGACTCCTATGGTAGCGACACCTATAGCTCATCTCTTGTCAGTAGTACTGTAGACTACTTTATCACCGACCTCAACCCAGAGTCTCACAGAGCGTTCACAGTCAGCCCACTGACACCCCTATTAGATCGCAGAGAGAGAGTAGATTAGTCTGGATAGGGCAGGTACTTGTGTAGTTCCTGTCCCTAGAAGTGAGGATGGACATAATAGCAACATAATATTCAGTGTGGTCTAATTTGAGTATAATGAAGTAAGTTTCTTGTGAGGTTTTTCTGTCCGCAGATACAGAGAGCTGTGAAAGCAGATGAAGAGGTCCCAGTGAAGAGCAGTGGCTCTCAGTCCTGATCCTGGGGCTTCAAAGAGGTACACATATGTGATGCTATCATTGATGTGATCCTGCTGTTGTCACATGCTATACATGCACATGCGTGTTTACATGCATCTGTCTATCCAATGTTATCATGACTTGTTATCAGGGATATTATACTTTAGTAACCCACAATGACCCGGTGATGTTAAAGTCTAATAATGACATTATCTTCCATATTCCTACAGATACCTTATAACTGGAGATGACTTCAAAACGGTTGCCTACAGTTACCGTGTAGGACACTGCAAGGTTGGGTGACCAGGGCCATCTGGGACTGCCTCCTGGGGGAACTCAGGTGTGTGAAGGCTACCAGTGTTCTGCATAACTTCATGAGGATGGACACGAGGACCAGGAGGGGATCTGCAGCTCGCCGCCGTGTCCCAGAGGAGGAGTCTGCTGCTCTGCAGGATGTTTCATGGATGGTGTCCAACAACACAGCAAGAGGTAATCCGTGTGCAGGAGATCTTCACCTCCTACTTCTTTGAAGAGGGTGCTGTTTCCTGGCAACACCATAGACTACACTATGCACAACCAAAGGCTCTTTGAAGAGGGTGCTGTTCCCTGGCAACACCATAGACTACACTACGCACAACCAAAGGCTCTTTGAAGAGGGTGCTGTTCCCTGGCAACACCATAGACTACACTACGCACAACCAAAGGCTCTTTGAAGAGGGTGCTGTTCCCTGGCAACACCATAGACTACACTACGCACAACCAAAGGCTCTTTGAAGAGGGTGCTGTTCCCTGGCAACACCATAGACTACACTATGCACAACCAAAGGCTCTTTGAAGAGGGTGCTGTTCCCTGGCAACACCATAGACTACACTATGCACAACCAAAGGCTCTTTGAAGAGCCATTCACATTGCAATAAGACTATTCTTCCATTTGCTTGACTATGTCAATTCCCAGTTTCTTTCTATTTCTCAGGTAAGGGTGCTGTTTAGGTAAGGGTGCTGTTTAGGTAAGGGTGCTGTTTAGGTAAGGGTGCTGTTTGGGTAAGGGTGCTGTTTAGGTAAGGGTGCTGTTTAGGTAAGGGTGCTGTTTAGGTAAGGGTGCTGTTTAGGTAAGGGTGCTGTTTAGGTAAGGGTGCTGTTTAGATAAGGGTGCTGTTTAGGTAAGGGTGCTGTTTAGGTAAGGGTGCTGTTTAGGTAAGGGTGCTGTTTAGGTAAAGGTGCTGTTCAGGTAAAGGTGCTGTTCAGGTAAGGGTGCTGTTCAGGTAAGGGTGCTGTTCAGGTAAGGGTGCTGTTCAGGTAAGGGTGCTGTTCAGGTAAGGGTGCTGTTCAGGTAAGGGTGCTGTTCAGGTAAGGGTGCTGTTTAGGTAAAGGTGCTGTTTAGGTAAGGGTGCTGTTCAGGTAAGGGTGCTGTTTAGGTAAGGGTGCTGTTCAGGTAAGGGTGTGACGTCTGTACAAAAACAGAACAGGTTATTTTAAGTCCCAATTTGAAAAAAATGTAGAACTGTTAGACACCCTATAACCCACACCTACCCACTCATATATCAATCTGATTGATGGATTGTGTTGTGCAGTAAGCAGGCTCAGGTGTATAACTGTGGCTTCTTCCACCTTCAAAGAATAGGTAAGAAGGCCGACCATGGAGAATAGGCCAGAGGGCCGACCATGGAGAATAGGCCAGAGGGCCGACCATGGAGAATAGGCCAGAGGGCCGACCATGGAGAATAGGCCAGAGGGCCGACCATGGAGAATAGGCCAGAGGGCCGACCATGGAGAATAGGCCAGAGGGCCGACCATGGAGAATAGGCCAGAGGGCCGACCATGGAGAATAGGCCAGAGGGCCGACCATGGAGAATAGGCCAGAGGGCCGACCATGGAGAATAGGCCAGAGGGCCGACCATGGAGCATAGTAAGACACGTTATTATTTCTATAACTACGTTGTATTGTTTGTCCTCGTGTGTCTGTGCGCAGCCACTTCGTGTGGACACCAGGTGAGGCCACACACACAGATTCATGTTGACTGTCTATTTAACTACCTTATTTTCTCAATAAGGGGCGGCAGGGTAGCCTAGTGGTTAGAGTGTTGGACTAGTAACCGGAAGGTTGCAAGTTCAAACCCCCGAGCTGACAAGGTCTGTCGTTCTGCCCCTGATCAGGCAGTTAACCCACTGTTCCTAGGCTGTCATTGAAAATAAGAATTTGTTCTTAACTGACTTGCCTAGTTAAATAAAGGTTAAAAAAACAAGTCTCTTTCCTTCACTTCATCCCTCTTCACTTCATCTCTCTCTTCACTTCAGCCCTCTTCATCCCTCTCTCCCCTTCATCCCTCTCTCCTCTTCATCCCTCTCTCCTCTTCATCCCTCTCTCCCCTTCATCCCTCTCTCCTCTTCATCCCTCTCTCCCCTTCATCCCTCTCTCCTCTTCATCCCTCTCTCCCCTTCATCCCTCTCTCCCCTTCATCCCTCTCTCCTCTTCATCCCTCTCTCCCCTTCATCCCTCTCTCCCCTACATCCCTCTCTCCCCTTCATCCCTCTCTCCTCTAGGTTATATCAGCTGTGTCGGTGAATGAGAGAGTACGCGTTCGCCACTATTATGTCTCTAGCCAGATGTTTTGTTTTTCTGATTTATTCTACAATTCAAACACTGAGATCATCCCGAACTGTCCTTCCACCGAGAGACACGAACTGTCCTTCCACCTGCACCGAGAGACACAAACTGTCCTTCCACCTGCACCGAGAGACACAAACTGTCCTTCCACCTGCACCGAGAGACACAAACTGTCCTTCCACCTGCACCGAGAGACATAAACTGTCCTTCCACCTGCACCGAGAGACACAAACTGTCCTTCCACCTGCACCGAGAGACACAAACTGTCCTTCCACCTGCACCGAGAGACACAAACTGTCCTTCCACCTGCACCGAGAGACACAAACTGTCCTTCCACCTGCACCGAGAGACACAAACTGTCCTTCCACCTGCACCGAGAGACACAAACTGTCCTTCCACCGAGAGACACAAACTGTCCTTCCACCTGCACCGAGAGACACAAACTGTCCTTCCACCTGCACTGAGAGACACGAACTGTCCTTCCACCTGCACCGAGAGACACAAACTGTCCTTCCACCTGCACCGAGAGACACAAACTGTCCTTCCACCTGCACCGAGAGACACGAACTGTCCTTCCACCGAGAGACACAAACTGTCCTTCCACCTGCACTGAGAGACACAAACTGTCCTTCCACCTGCACCGAGAGACACGAACTGTCCTTCCACCGAGAGACACAAACTGTCCTTCCACCGAGAGACACAAAACTGTCCTTCCACCGAGAGACACAAAACTGTCCTTCCACCGAGAGACACAAACTGTCCTTCCACCTGCACCGAGAGACACGGTAAATCTTCGCTTTCATAGTGTGAATTTCAGTCATGAACAACTTCACCGGCACCTGATATCACCTTTCCTACGGGAACAGCTGAGCCGCTCGGTAGAGGTACACAGGAAACGCCGCAGCGCCGCTGAGACGCCGCGTGTTACCTTCAGCCTGCTACTCTGTGGCGATGTAAAACCCCTGTCCTGGCCCAAACACCACAAAACAAGCTCAACAACTATGCCCACACTATGGTAAAACCGTAAGGAATCATTTAAAAAAAATGATACCTGCTTGGTATAGTGGGCTATCAAAAAAGCTGAAAAAGCGAATGCAGGTCATGCAAAATAATGTTATCAGGTATATGATGAATGCCCCCCCCAACATAATGTTTTCTGGTATATGCTGAATGTCCCCCCTAGGACCTACATAATGTTTTCAGGCATATGCTGAATGTCCCCCCCAACATAATGTTATCAGGTATATGCTGAATGTCCCCCCCCCCAACATAATGTTATCAGGTATATGCTGAATGTTCCCCCAACATAATGTTATCAGGTATATGCTGAATGCCCCCAACATAATGTTATCAGGTATATGCTGAATGTCCCCCCCAACATAATGTTATCAGGTATATGCTGAATGTCCCCCAACATAATGTTATCAGGTATATGCTGAATGTCCCCCCAACATAATGTTATCAGGTATATGCTGAATGTCCCCCCTAGGACCTACATAATGTTATCAGGTATATGCTGAATGTCCCCCTAGGACCTACATAATGTTATCAGGTATATGCTGAATGTCCCCTCCCCCTAGGACCCACATAATGTTATCAGGTATATGCTGAATGTCCCCCCAACATAATGTTATCAGGTATATGCTGAATGTTCCCCTCCCCAACATAATGTTATCAGGTATATGCTGAATGTCCCCCCCAACATAATGTTATCAGGTATATGCTGAATGTTCCCCCAAACATAATGTTATCAGGTATATGCTGAATGCCCCCCAACATAATGTTATCAGGTATATGCTGAATGCCCCCAACATAATGTTATCAGGTATATGCTGAATGTCCCCCCCTAGGACCTACATAATGTTATCAGGTATATGCTGAATGTCTCCCCCCCCAACATAATGTTATCAGGTATATGCTGAATGTCCCCCAACATAATGTAATCTGGTATATGCTGAATGTCCCCCCTAGGACCTACATAATGTAATCTGGTATATGCTGAATGTCCCCCGCACCCCCTAGGACCTACATAATGTAATCTGGTATATGCTGAATGCCCCCCTAGGACCTACATAATGTTATCAGGTATATGCTGAATGTTCCCCTAGGACCTACATAATGTTATCAGGTATATGCTGAATGTTCCCCCAACATAATGTAATCTGGTATATGCTGAATGTCCCCCTAGGACCTACATAATGTTATCAGGTATATGCTGAATGTCCCCTCCCTAGGACCTACATAATGTCATCAGGTATATGCTGAATGTCCCCCCTAGGACCTACATAATGTTATCAGGTATATGCTGAATGTTCCCCCAACATAATGTAATCTGGTATATGCTGAATGTCCCCCCCTAGGCCCTACATAATGTCATCAGGTATATGCTGAATGTCCCCCCCTAGGGCCTACATAATGTCATCAGGTATATGCTGAATGTTCCCCCAACATATTGTAATCTGGTATATGCTGAATGTCCCCCCCTAGGACCTACATAATGTTATCAGGTATATGCTGAATGTTCCCCCAACATAATGTAATCTGGTATATGCTGAATGTCCCCCCTAGGACCTACATAATGTCATCTGGTATATGCTGAATGTCCCCCTAGGACCTACATAATGTTATCTGGTATACGCTGAATGTCCCCCCCCCAACATAATGTTATCTGGTATATGCTGAATGTCCCCCCCAACATAATGTTATCAGGTATATGCTGAATATCTTCCTAGGACCTACATAATGTTATCAGGTATATGCTGAATGTCCCCCTAGGACCTACATAATGTTATCAGGTATATGCTGAATGTTCCCCCAACAAAATGTTATCAGGTATATGCTGAATGTCCCCCCCCCAACATAATGTTATCAGGTATATGCTGAATGTCCCCCTAGGACCTACATAATGTTATCAGGTATATGCTGAATGTCACCCCCCACATAATGTTATCAGGTATATGCTAAATGTCCCCCTAGGACCTACATAATGTTATCAGGTATATGCTGAATGTCCCCCCAACAAAATGTTATCAGGTATATGCTGAATGTCCCCCCAACATAATGTTATCAGGTATATGCTGAATGTCCCCCCCAACATAATGTTATCTGGTATATGCTGAATGTCCCCCCCAACATAATGTTATCTGGTATATGCTGAATGTCCCCCCAACATAATGTTATCAGGTATATGCTGAATGTCCCCCCCTAGGACCTACATAATGTTATCAGGTATATGCTGAATGTTCCCCTAGGACCTACATAATGCTACCAGGTATATGCTGAATGTCCCCCCTAGGACCCACATAATGTTATCAGGTATATGCTGAATGCCCCCCCCCTAGGACCCACATAATGTTACCAGGTATATGCTGAATGTCCCCCCTAGGACCTACATAATGTTATCAGGTATATGCTGAATGTCCCCTCCCCCCTAGGACCCACATAATGTTATCAGGTATATGCTGAATGCCCCCAACATAATGTTATCAGGTATATGCTGAATGCCCCCCAACATAATGTTATCAGGTATATGCTGAATGCCCCCCAACATAATGTTATCAGGTATATGCTGAATGTCCCCCCAACATAATGTTATCAGGTATATGCTGAATGTCCCCCCAACATAATGTTATCAGGTATATGCTGAATGTCCCCCTCCCCAACATAATGTTATCAGGTATATGCTGAATGTCCCCCTAGGACCTACATAATGTTATCAGGTATATGCTGAATGTCCCCCCTAGGACCTACATAATGTTATCAGGTATATGCTGAATGTTCCCCCAACATAATGTTATCTGGTATATGCTGAATGTCCCCTCCCCCAACATAATGTTATCAGTTATATGCTGAATATCTTCCCTAGGACCTACATAATGTTATCAGGTATATGCTGAATGTCCCCCTAGGACCTACATAATGTTATCAGGTATATGCTGAATGTTCCCCTAGGACCTACATAATGTTATCAGGTATATGCTGAATGTCCCCCTAGGACCTACATAATGTTATCAGGTATATGCTGAATGTCCCCCTAGGACCCACATAATGTTATCAGGTATATGCTGAATGTCCCCCTAGGACCTACATAATGTTATCAGGTATATGCTGAATGTCCCCCTAGGACCTACATAATGTTACCAGGTATATGCTGAATGTTCCCCCAACATAATGTTATCAGGTATATGCTGAATGTTCCCCCAACATAATGTTATCAGGTATATGCTGAATGTCCCCCCAACATAATGTTATCAGGTATATGCTGAATGCCCCCCCCAACATAATGTTATCAGGTATATGCTGAATGTCCCCCTAGGACCTACATAATGTTATCAGGTATATGCTGAATGTTCCCCCCCAACATAATGTTATCAGGTATATGCTGAATGTTCCCCCCAACATAATGTTATCAGGTATATGCTGAATGTCCCCCCAACATAATGTTATCAGGTATATGCTGAATGTCCCCCCCCAACATAATGTTATCTGGTATATGCTGAATGTCCCCCCCTAGGACCCACATAATGTTATCTGGTATATGCTGAATGTCACCCCCCAACATAATGTTATCAGGTATATACTGAATGCCCCCCAACATAATGTTATCAGGTATATGCTGAATGTCCCCCCCAACATAATGTTACCAGGTATATGCTGAATGTCCCCTCCCCCTAGGACCTACATAATGTTATCAGGTATATGCTGAATGTTCCCCCTAGGACCCACATAATGTTATCAGGTATATGCTGAATGTTCCCCCCAACATAATGTTATCAGGTATATGCTGAATGTTCCCCCAACATAATGTTATCAGGTATACGCTGAATGTTCCCCCCAACATAATGTTATCAGGTATATGCTGTATGTCCCCCAACATAATGTTATCAAGTATATGCTGAATGTCCCCCTAGGACCTACATCATGTTATCAGGTATATGCTGAATGTCCCCCCCAACATAATGTTATCAGGTATATGCTGAATGTCCCCCCCAACATAATGTTATCAGGTATATGCTGAATGTCCCCCCAACATAATGTTACCAGGTATATGCTGAATGTCCCCTCCCCTAGGACCTACATAATGTTATCAGGTATATGCTGAATGTTCCCCCCTAGGACCCACATAATGTTATCAGGTATATGCTGAATGTTCCCCCCAACATAATGTTATCAGGTATATGCTGAATGTTGTCCCCCCAACATAATGTTATCAGGTATATGCTGAATGTTCCCCCCCCCCAACATAATGTTATCAGGTATATGCTGAATGTTCCCCCCAACATAATGTTATCAGGTATATGCTGAATGTCCCCCCAACATAATGTTATCAGGTATATGCTGAATGTCCCCCCCCAACATAATGTTATCAGGTATATGCTGAATGTCCCCCCCTAACATAATGTTATCAGGTATATGCTGAATGTCCCCCCCAACATAATGTTATCAGGTATATGCTGAATGTCCCCCCCAACATAATGTTATCAGGTATATGCTGAATGTTCCCCCAACATAATGTTATCAGGTATATGCTGAATGTCCCCCCAACATAATGTTATCAGGTATATGCTGAATGTTCCCCCAAACATAATGTTATCAGGTATATGCTGAATGCCCCCCTAGGACCTACATAATGTTATCAGGTATATGCTGAATGTCTCCCCCAACATAATGTTATCAGGTATATGCTGAATGTCCCCCCCAACATAATGTAATCTGGTATATGCTGAATGTCCCCCCCTAGGACCTACATAATGTAATCTGGTATATGCTGAATGTCCCCCGCACCCCCTAGGACCTACATAATGTAATCTGGTATATGCTGAATGTCCCCCTAGGACCTACATAATGTTATCAGGTATATGCTGAATGTTCCCCCTAGGACCTACATAATGTTATCAGGTATATGCTGAATGTTCCCCCAACATAATGTAATCTGGTATATGCTGAATGTCCCCCCTAGGACCTACATAATGTTATCAGGTATATGCTGAATGTCCCCCCTAGGACCTACATAATGTCATCAGGTATATGCTGAATGTCCCCCCCTAGGACCTACATAATGTTATCAGGTATATGCTGAATGTTCCCCCCAACATAATGTAATCTGGTATATGCTGAATGTCCCCCCTAGGACCTACATAATGTCATCAGGTATATGCTGAATGTCCCCCCCTAGGGCCTACATAATGTCATCAGGTATATGCTGAATGTTCCCCCCCAACATATTGTAATCTGGTATATGCTGAATGTCCCCCCAGGACCTACATAATGTTATCAGGTATATGCTGAATGTCCCCCCCCCTAGGACCTACATAATGTCATCTGGTATATGCTGAATGTCCCCCCAGGACCTACATAATGTTATCTGGTATACGCTGAATGTCCCCCCCAACATAATGTTATCTGGTATATGCTGAATGTCCCCCCAACATAATGTTATCAGGTATATGCTGAATATCTTCCCTAGGACCTACATAATGTTATCAGGTATATGCTGAATGTCCCCCCCTAGGACCTACATAATGTTATCAGGTATATGCTGAATGTTCCCCCAACAAAATGTTATCAGGTATATGCTGAATGTCCCCCCCCCTAGGACCCACATAATGTTATCAGGTATATGCTGAATGTCACCCCCACATAATGTTATCAGGTATATGCTGAATGTCCCCTCCCAACATAATGTTATCAGGTATATGCTGAATGTCCCCCAACATAATGTTATCAGGTATATGCTGAATGTCCCCCCCCAACATAATGTTATCTGGTATATGCTGAATGTCCCCCCAACATAATGTTATCTGGTATATGCTGAATGTCCCCCCAACATAATGTTATCTGGTATATGCTGAATGTCCCCCCCAACATAATGTTATCAGGTATATGCTGAATGTCCCCCTAGGACCTACATAATGTTATCAGGTATATGCTGAATGTTCCCCTAGGACCTACATAATGCTACCAGGTATATGCTGAATGTCCCCCCTAGGACCCACATAATGTTATCAGGTATATGCTGAATGCCCCCCTAGGACCCACATAATGTTACCAGGTATATGCTGAATGTCCCCCCCCTAGGACCTACATAATGTTATCAGGTATATGCTGAATGTCCCCTCCCCCTAGGACCCACATAATGTTATCAGGTATATGCTGAATGTCCCCCCAACATAATGTTATCAGGTATATGCTGAATGCCCCCCCAACATAATGTTATCAGGTATATGCTGAATGCCCCCCAACATAATGTTATCAGGTATATGCTGAATGTCCCCCCCAACATAATGTTATCAGGTATATGCTGAATGTCCCCCCCCAACATAATGTTATCAGGTATATGCTGAATGTCCCCTCCCCAACATAATGTTATCAGGTATATGCTGAATGTCCCCCCTAGGACCTACATAATGTTATCAGGTATATGCTGAATGTCCCCCCTAGGACCTACATAATGTTATCAGGTATATGCTGAATGTTCCCCCAACATAATGTTATCTGGTATATGCTGAATGTCCCCCTCCCCCAACATAATGTTATCAGTTATATGCTGAATATCTTCCCTAGGACCTACATAATGTTATCAGGTATATGCTGAATGTCCCCCCTAGGACCTACATAATGTTATCAGGTATATGCTGAATGTCCCCCCCTAGGACCCACATAATGTTATCAGGTATATGCTGAATGTCCCCCCTAGGACCTACATAATGTTATCAGGTATATGCTGAATGTCCCCCCTAGGACCTACATAATGTTACCAGGTATATGCTGAATGTTCCCCCCCCCAACATAATGTTATCAGGTATATGCTGAATGTTCCCCCCCCAACATAATGTTATCAGGTATATGCTGAATGTCCCCCCAACATAATGTTATCAGGTATATGCTGAATGTCCCCCCAACATAATGTTATCAGGTATATGCTGAATGTCCCCTCCCCTAGGACCCACATAATGTTATCAGGTATATGCTGAATGTCCCCCTAGGACCTACATAATGTTATCAGGTATATGCTGAATGTTCCCCCCAACATAATGTTATCAGGTATATGCTGAATGTTCCCCCCAACATAATGTTATCAGGTATATGCTGAATGTCCCCTCCAACATAATGTTATCAGGTATATGCTGAATGTCCCCCCAACATAATGTTATCAGGTATATGCTGAATGCCCCCCCCAACATAATGTTATCTGGTATATGCTGAATGTCCCCCCTAGGACCCACATAATGTTATCTGGTATATGCTGAATGTCACCCCCAACATAATGTTATCAGGTATATACTGAATGTCCCACCCCCAACATAATGTTATCAGGTATATGCTGAATGTCCCCCAACATAATGTTACCAGGTATATGCTGAATGTCCCCTCCCCTAGGACCTACATAATGTTATCAGGTATATGCTGAATGTTCCCCCTAGGACCCACATAATGTTATCAGGTATATGCTGAATGTTCCCCCAACATAATGTTACATATATGCTGAATGTTAACATAATGGGTATATGCTGAATATCTTCCCTAGGACCTACATAATGTTATCAGGTATATGCTGAATGTCCCCCCTAGGACCTACATAATGTTATCAGGTATATGCTGAATGTTCCCCCCAACAAAATGTTATCAGGTATATGCTGAATGTCCCCCCAACATAATGTTATCAGGTATATGCTGAATGTCCCCCTAGGACCTACATAATGTTATCAGGTATATGCTGAATGTCCCCTCCCCCCCTAGGACCTACATAATGTTATCAGGTATATGCTGAATGTCCCCCCCACATAATGTTATCAGGTATATGCTGAATGTCCCCCCTAGGACCCACATAATGTTATCAGGTATATGCTGAATGTCACCCCCCCACATAATGTTATCAGGTATATGCTGAATGTCCCCCTAGGACCTACATAATGTTATCAGGTATATGCTGAATGTCCCCCAACAAAATGTTATCAGGTATATGCTGAATGTCCCCTCCCAACATAATGTTATCAGGTATATGCTGAATGTCCCCCCAACATAATGTTATCAGGTATATGCTGAATATCTTCCCTAGGACCTACATAATGTTATCAGGTATATGCTGAATGTCCCCCTAGGACCTACATAATGTTATCAGGTATATGCTGAATGTTCCCCTAGGACCTACATAATGTTATCAGGTATATGCTGAATGTCCCCCTAGGACCTACATAATGTTATCAGGTATATGCTGAATGTCCCCCCTAGGACCCACATAATGTTATCAGGTATATGCTGAATGTCCCCCCAGGACCTACATAATGTTATCAGGTATATGCTGAATGTCCCCCTAGGACCTACATAATGTTACCAGGTATATGCTGAATGTTCCCCCAACATAATGTTATCAGGTATATGCTGAATGTTCCCCCCCAACATAATGTTATCAGGTATATGCTGAATGTCCCCCAACATAATGTTATCAGGTATATGCTGAATGTCCCCCCAACATAATGTTATCAGGTATATGCTGAATGTCCCCCCAACATAATGTTATCAGGTATATGCTGAATGTCCCCCAACATAATGTTATCAGGTATATGCTGAATGCCCCCCCAACATAATGTTATCAGGTATATGCTGAATGCCCCCCAACATAATGTTATCTGGTATATGCTGAATGTCCCCCTAGGACCCACATAATGTTATCTGGTATATGCTGAATGTCACCCCCCAACATAATGTTATCAGGTATATACTGAATGTCCCCCCAACATAATGTTATCAGGTATATGCTGAATGTCCCCCCCAACATAATGTTACCAGGTATATGCTGAATGTCCCCTCCCCTAGGACCTACATAATGTTATCAGGTATATGCTGAATGTTCCCCCTAGGACCCACATAATGTTATCAGGTATATGCTGAATGTTCCCCCAACATAATGTTATCAGGTATATGCTGAATGTTCCCCCAACATAATGTTATCAGGTATATGCTGAATATCTTCCCTAGGACCTACATAATGTTATCAGGTATATGCTGAATGTCCCCCCCCTAGGACCTACATAATGTTATCAGGTATATGCTGAATGTTCCCCCAACAAAATGTTATCAGGTATATGCTGAATGTCCCCCCAACATAATGTTATCAGGTATATGCTGAATGTCCCCCTAGGACCTATAATGTTATCAGGTATATGCTGAATGTCCCCTCCCCCTAGGACCTACATAATGTTATCAGGTATATGCTGAATGTCCCCCCCACATAATGTTATCAGGTATATGCTGAATGTCCCCCCCAGGACCCACATAATGTTATCAGGTATATGCTGAATGTCACCCCCCACATAATGTTATCAGGTATATGCTGAATGTCCCCCCTAGGACCTACATAATGTTATCAGGTATATGCTGAATGTCCCCCCCAACAAAATGTTATCAGGTATATGCTGAATGTCCCCTCCCAACATAATGTTATCAGGTATATGCTGAATGTCCCCCCCAACATAATGTTATCAGGTATATGCTGAATATCTTCCCTAGGACCTACATAATGTTATCAGGTATATGCTGAATGTCCCCCCTAGGACCTACATAATGTTATCAGGTATATGCTGAATGTTCCCCCTAGGACCTACATAATGTTATCAGGTATATGCTGAATGTCCCCCCTAGGACCTACATAATGTTATCAGGTATATGCTGAATGTCCCCCCTAGGACCCACATAATGTTATCAGGTATATGCTGAATGTCCCCCCTAGGACCTACATAATGTTATCAGGTATATGCTGAATGTCCCCCCTAGGACCTACATAATGTTACCAGGTATATGCTGAATGTTCCCCCCCCCCAACATAATGTTATCAGGTATATGCTGAATGTTCCCCCCCAACATAATGTTATCAGGTATATGCTGAATGTCCCCCCCAACATAATGTTATCAGGTATATGCTGAATGTCCCCCAACATAATGTTATCAGGTATATGCTGAATGTCCCCTCCAACATAATGTTATCAGGTATATGCTGAATGTCCCCCCAACATAATGTTATCAGGTATATGCTGAATGCCCCCCAACATAATGTTATCTGGTATATGCTGAATGTCCCCCCCTAGGACCCACATAATGTTATCTGGTATATGCTGAATGTCACCCCCAACATAATGTTATCAGGTATATACTGAATGTCCCCCCCATAATGTTATCAGGTAATGTTATGTCCCCCCCCAACATAATGTTACCAGGTATATGCTGAATGTCCCCCCCCCTAGGACCTACATAATGTTATCAGGTATATGCTGAATGTTCCCCCTAGGACCCACATAATGTTATCAGGTATATGCTGAATGTTCCCCCAACATAATGTTATCAGGTATATGCTGAATGTTCCCCCCAACATAATGTTATCAGGTATATGCTGAATGTCCCCCAGGACCTACATAATGTTATCAGGTATATGCTGAATGTCCCCCCTAGGACCTACATAATGTTATCAGGTATATGCTGAATGTTCCCCCAACAAAATGTTATCAGCTATGCTGAATGTCCCCCCAACATAATGTTATCAGGTATATGCCCCCCTAGGACCTACATAATGTTATCAGGTATATGCTGAATGTCCCCCCCCCTAACACATAATGTTATCAGGTATATGCTGAATGTCCCCCCAACATAATGTTATCAGGTATATGCTGAATGTCCCCCCAGGACATAATGTTATCAGGTCAGGTATATGCTGAATGTTATCAGGTATATGCTGACCCCCTAGGACCTACATAATGTTATCAGGTATATGCTGAATGTCCCCCCCTACATAATGTTATCAGGTATATGCTGAATGTCCCCCCCAACATAATGTTATCAGGTATATGCTGAATGTTATCCCCCCTAACATAATGTTATCAGGTATATGCTGAATGTCCCCCTAGGACCTACATAATGTTATCAGGTATATGCTGAATGTCCCCCCCAACATAATGTTATCAGGTATATGCTGAATGTCCCCCCCCAGGGACCTATAATGTTATCAGGTATATGCTGAATGTCCCCCCCCCCAACATAATGTTATCAGGTATATGCTGAATGTCCCCCCCTAGGACCCACATAATGTTATCAGGTATATGCTGAATGTCCCCCCAACATAATGTTATCAGGTATATGCTGAATGTCCCCCCCCCTAGGACCTACATAATGTTATCAGGTATATGCTGAATGTCCCCCCTGTTATCAGGTACCCCCTCCCAACATAATGTTATCAGGTATATGCTGAATGTCCCCCAACATAATGTTATCAGGTATATGCTGAATGTCCCCCCAACATAATGTTATCTGGTATATGCTGAATGTCCCCCCAACATAATGTTATCAGGTATATGCTGAATGTCCCCCCATAGGACCTACATAATGTTATCAGGTATATGCTGAATGTCCCCTAGGACCTACATAATGTTATCAGGTATATGCTGAATGTCCCCCCAGGACCTATAATGTTATCAGGTATATGCTGAATGTCCCCCCCTAGGACCCACATAATGTTACCAGGTATATGCTGAATGTCCCCCCCCCCTAGGACCTACATAATGTTATCAGGTATATGCTGAATGTCCCCTCCCCCTAGGACCCACATAATGTTATCAGGTATATGCTGAATGTCCCCCCCAACATAATGTTATCAGGTATATGCTGAATGTCCCCCAACATAATGTTATCAGGTATATGCTGAATGTCCCCCCAACATAATGTTATCAGGTATATGCTGAATGTCCCCCCCCCAACATAATGTTATCAGGTATATGCTGAATGTCCCCTCCCCAACATAATGTTATCAGGTATATGCTGAATGTCCCCCTAGGACCTACATAATGTTATCAGGTATATGCTGAATGTCCCCCTAGGACCTACATAATGTTATCAGGTATATGCTGAATGTTCCCCCCCCAACATAATGTTATCTGGTATATGCTGAATGTCCCCCTCCCCCAACATAATGTTATCAGTTATATGCTGAATATCTTCCCTAGGACCTACATAATGTTATCAGGTATATGCTGAATGTCCCCCTAGGACCTACATAATGTTATCAGGTATATGCTGAATGTTCCCCTAGGACCTACATAATGTTATCAGGTATATGCTGAATGTCCCCCTAGGACCTACATAATGTTATCAGGTATATGCTGAATGTCCCCCCTAGGACCCACATAATGTTATCAGGTATATGCTGAATGTCCCCCTAGGACCTACATAATGTTATCAGGTATATGCTGAATGTCCCCCTAGGACCTACATAATGTTACCAGGTATATGCTGAATGTTCCCCCCCAACATAATGTTATCAGGTATATGCTGAATGTTTCCCCCAACATAATGTTATCAGGTATATGCTGAATGTCCCCCCAACATAATGTTATCAGGTATATGCTGAATGTCCCCCAACATAATGTTATCAGGTATATGCTGAATGTCCCCTCCCCCTAGGACCCACATAATGTTATCAGGTATATGCTGAATGTCCCCCTAGGACCTACATAATGTTATCAGGTATATGCTGAATGTTCCCCCCCAACATAATGTTATCAGGTATATGCTGAATGTTCCCCCAACATAATGTTATCAGGTATATGCTGAATGTCCCCCTCCAACATAATGTTATCAGGTATATGCTGAATGTCCCCCCCCATAATGTTATCAGGTATATGCTGAATGCCCCCCCCTAACATAATGTTATCTGGTATATGCTGAATGTCCCCCCCCTAGGACCCACATAATGTTATCTGGTATATGCTGAATGTCCCCCCCAACATAATGTTATCAGGTATATACTGAATGTCCCCCCAACATAATGTTATCAGGTATATGCTGAATGTCCCCCCCAACATAATGTTACCAGGTATATGCTGAATGTCCCCTCCCCCTAGGACCTACATAATGTTATCAGGTATATGCTGAATGTTCCCCCCTAGGACCCACATAATGTTATCAGGTATATGCTGAATGTTCCCCCCAACATAATGTTATCAGGTATATGCTGAATGTTCCCCCCCAACATAATGTTATCAGGTATACGCTGAATGTTCCCCCCAACATAATGTTATCAGGTATATGCTGTATGTCCCCCCAACATAATGTTATCAAGTATATGCTGAATGTCCCCCCTAGGACCTACATAATGTTATCAGGTATATGCTGAATGTCCCCCCTAACATAATGTTATCAGGTATATGCTGAATGTCCCCCCCAACATAATGTTATCAGGTATATGCTGAATGTCCCCCCCAACATAATGTTACCAGGTATATGCTGAATGTCCCCTCCCCCTAGGACCTACATAATGTTATCAGGTATATGCTGAATGTCCCCCTAGGACCTATAATGTTATCAGGTATATGCTGAATGTTCCCCCCATAATGTTATCAGGTATATGCTGTATGTCCCCCCAACATAATGTTATCAGGTATATGCTGAATGTTCCCCCAACATAATGTTATCAGGTATATGCTGAATGTTCCCCCATAATGTTATCAGGTATATGCCCCCCAACATAATGTTATCAGGTATATGCTGAATGTCCCCCCCAACATAATGTTATCAGGTATATGCTGAATGTCCCCCCAACATAATGTTATCAGGTATATGCTGAATGTCCCCCCCACATAATGTTATCAGGTATATGCTGAATGTCCCCCAACATAATGTTATCAGGTATATGCTGAATGTCCCCCAACATAATGTTATCAGGTATATGCTGAATGTCCCCCAACATAATGTTATCAGGTATATGCTGAATGTCCCCCCCCCATAATGTTATCAGACCCCCCCCAACATAATGTTATCAGGTATATGCTGAATGTCCCCCCCCTAGGACCTACATAATGTTATCAGGTATATGCTGAATGTCCCCCCCTAGGACCTACATAATGTTATCAGGTATATGCTGAATGTTCCCCCCAACATAATGTTATCAGGTATATGCTGAATGTCCCAGGTATATGCTGAATGTTCCCCCCAACATAATGTTATCAGGTATATGCTGAATGTCCCCCCCCACCTACATAATGTTATCAGGTATATGCTGAATGTCCCCCCAACATAATGTTATCAGGTATATGCTGAATGTCCCCCCAACCTATATGTTATCAGGTATATGCTGAATGTCCCCCCCAACATAATGTTATCAGGTATATGCTGAATGTCCCCCCCAACATAATGTTATCAGGTATATGCTGAATGTCCCCCCCCCTAACATAATGTTATCAGGTATATGCTGAATGTCCCCCCAACATAATGTTACCTGACATAATGTTATCAGGTATATGCTGAATGTCCCCCCTGACATAATGTTATCAGGTATATGCTGAATGTTCCCCCCCAACATAATGTTATCAGGTATATGCTGAATGTCCCCCCCTAGGACCCCATAATGTTATCATAATGTTATCAGGTATATGCTGAATGTCCCCCCAACATAATGTTATCAGGTATATGCTGAATGTCCCCCCAACATAATGTTATCAGGTATATGCTGAATGTCCCCCCAACATAATGTTATCAGGTATATGCTGAATGTCCCCCCCTACATAATGTTATCAGGTATATGCTGAATGTCCCCCTAGGACCTACATAATGTTATCAGGTATATGCTGAATGTCCCCCCCCCCATAATGTTACCTGAATGTCCCCCCAACATAATGTTATCAGGTATATGCTGAATGTCCCCCCCCATAATGTTATCAGGTATATGCTGAATGTCCCCCCCTAGGACCCACATAATGTTATCAGGTATATGCTGAATGTCCCCCCTAGGACCTACATAATGTTATCAGGTATATGCTGAATGTCCCCCCCCTAGGACCCACATAATGTTATCAGGTATATGCTGAATGTCCCCCCAACATAATGTTATCAGGTATATGCTGAATGTCCCCCAACTAATGTTATCAGGTATATGCTGAATGCCCCCCCCAACATAATGTTATCAGGTATATGCTGAATGTCCCCCAACATAATGTTATCAGGTATATGCTGAATGTCCCCCCCAACATAATGTTATCAGGTATATGCTGAATGTCATAATGTTATCAGGTATATGCTGAATGTCCCCCCTACATAATGTTATCAGGTATATGCTGAATGTCCCCCCTAGGACCTACATAATGTTATCAGGTATATGCTGAATGTTCCCCCAACATAATGTTATCAGGTATATGCTGAATGTCCCCCAACATAATGTTATCAGGTATATGCTGAATGTCCCCCCAACATAATGTTATCAGGTATATGCTGAATGTCCCCCCCCAACATAATGTTATCAGGTATATGCTGAATGTCCCCCTAGGACCTATAATGTTATCAGGTATATGCTGAATGTCCCCCCCAGGACCCACATAATGTTATCAGGTATATGCTGAATGTCCCCCAACATAATGTTATCATAATGTCCCCCCCCCCAACATAATGTTATCAGGTATATGCTGAATGTCCCCCCCCAACATAATGTTATCAGGTATATGCTGAATGTCCCCCCAACATAATGTTATCAGGTATATGCTGAATGTCCCCCCAGGACCTACATAATGTTATCAGGTATATGCTGAATGTCCCCCCTAGGACCTAACATAATGTTATCAGGTATATGCTGAATGTCCCCCCTAGGACCTAACATAATGTTATCAGGTATATGCTGAATGTCCCCCCTGAATGTCCCCCCCCTACATAATGTTATCAGGTATATGCTGAATGTCCCCCCAACATAATGTTATCAGGTATATGCTGAATGTTCCCCCCTCATAATGTTATCAGGTATATGCTGAATGTCCCCCCCCAACATAATGTTATCAGGTATATGCTGAATGTCCCCCCAACATAATGTTATCAGGTATATGCTGAATGTCCCCCCAACATAATGTTATCAGGTATATGCTGAATGTCCCCTCCCCTAGGACCCACATAATGTTATCAGGTATATGCTGAATGTCCCCCCTAGGACCTACATAATGTTATCAGGTATATGCTGAATGTTCCCCCAACATAATGTTATCAGGTATATGCTGAATGTTCCCCCCCAACATAATGTTATCAGGTATATGCTGAATGTCCCCCTCCAACATAATGTTATCAGGTATATGCTGAATGTCCCCCCAACATAATGTTATCAGGTATATGCTGAATGCCCCCCAACATAATGTTATCTGGTATATGCTGAATGTCCCCCCCCCCAGGACCCACATAATGTTATCTGGTATATGCTGAATGTCCCCCCCAACATAATGTTATCAGGTATATACTGAATGTCCCCCCAACATAATGTTATCAGGTATATGCTGAATGTCCCCCCAACATAATGTTACCAGGTATATGCTGAATGTCCCCTCCCCTAGGACCTACATAATGTTATCAGGTATATGCTGAATGTTCCCCCTAGGACCCACATAATGTTATCAGGTATATGCTGAATGTTCCCCCAACATAATGTTATCAGGTATATGCTGAATGTTCCCCCCCAACATAATGTTATCAGGTATATGCTGAATGTCCCCCCAACATAATGTTATCAGGTATATGCTGAATGTCCCCCAACATAATGTTATCAGGTATATGCTGAATGTCCCCCCCCAGGACCTACATAATGTTATCAGGTATATGCTGAATGTCCCCCCCCTAACATAATGTTATCAGGTATATGCTGAATGTCCCCCCCAACATAATGTTATCAGGTATATGCTGAATGTCCCCCCCAACATAATGTTACCAGGTATATGCTGAATGTCCCCTCCCCCTAGGACCTACATAATGTTATCAGGTATATGCTGAATGTTCCCCCAGGACCCACATAATGTTATCAGGTATATGCTGAATGCCCCCAACATAATGTTATCAGGTATATGCTGATGTCCCCCAACATAATGTTATCAGGTATATGCTGAATGTCCCCCCCCCTAACATAATGTTATCAGGTATATGCTGAATGTCCCCCCCCCATAATGTTATCAGGTATATGCTGAATGTCCCCCCCAACATAATGTTATCAGGTATATGCTGAATGTCCCCCCCATAATGTTATCAGGTATATGCTGAATGTTCCCCCCCAACATAATGTTATCAGGTATATGCTGAATGTCCCCCCCCTAACATAATGTTATCAGGTATATGCTGAATGTCCCCCCAACATAAATGTTATCAGGTATATGCTGAATGTCCCCCCAACATAATGTTATCAGGTATATGCTGAATGTCCCCCCCCAACATAATGTTATCAGGTATATGCTGAATGTCCCCCCACCTACATAATGTTATCAGGTATATGCTGAATGTCCCCCCCCTAGGACCTACATAATGTTATCAGGTATATGCTGAATGTTCCCCCCAACATAATGTTATCAGGTATATGCTGAATGTCCCCCCCCCAACATAATGTTATCAGGTATATGCTGAATGTCCCCCTAGGACCTACATAATGTTATCAGGTATATGCTGAATGTCCCCCTAGGACCTACATAATGTTATCAGGTATATGCTGAATGTTCCCCCCTACATAATGTTATCAGGTATATGCTGAATGTCCCCCTAGGACCTACATAATGTTATCAGGTATATGCTGAATGTCCCCCCAACCCATAATGTTATCAGGTATATGCTGAATGTCCCCCCTAGGACCTACATAATGTTATCAGGTATATGCTGAATGTCCCCCTAGGACCTACATAATGTTACCAGGTATATGCTGAATGTTCCCCCCAACATAATGTTATCAGGTATATGCTGAATGTTCCCCCCAACATAATGTTATCAGGTATATGCTGAATGTTCCCCCCAACATAATGTTATCAGGTATATGCTGAATGTCCCCCCAACATAATGTTATCAGGTATATGCTGAATGTCCCCCCCAACATAATGTTATCAGGTATATGCTGAATGTCCCCCCAACATAATGTTATCAGGTATATGCTGAATGTCCCCCCCTAACATAATGTTATCAGGTATATGCTGAATGTCCCCCTAGGACCTACATAATGTTATCAGGTATATGCTGAATGTCCCCCTAGGACCTACATAATGTTATCAGGTATATGCTGAATGTCCCCCCCTACATAATGTTATCAGGTATATGCTGAATGTCCCCCCCCAACATAATGTTATCAGGTATATGCTGAATGTCCCCCCAATGTTATCATATGCTAATGTTATCAGTTATCAGGTATATGCTGAATGTCCCCCCTAGGACCTACATAATGTTATCAGGTATATGCTGAATGTCCCCCCCCAGGACATAATGTTATCAGGTATATGCTGAATGTCCCCTAACATAATGTTATCAGGTATATGCTGAATGCCCCCCAATAATGTTATCAGGTATATGCTGAATGTCCCCCCAACATAATGTTATCAGGTATATGCTGAATGTCCCCCCAACATAATGTTATCAGGTATATGCTGAATGTCCCCCCAACATAATGTTATCAGGTATATGCTGAATGTCCCCCTAACCTATAATGTTATCAGGTATATGCTGAATGTCCCCCTAGGACCTACATAATGTTATCAGGTATATGCTGAATGTTCCCCCCAACATAATGTTATCAGGTATATGCTGAATGTCCCCCCAACATAATGTTATCAGGTATATGCTGAATGTCCCCCCCAACATAATGTTATCAGGTATATGCTGAATGTCCCCCCCCCCAACATAATGTTATCAGGTATATGCTGAATGTCCCCCTAGGACCTACATAATGTTATCAGGTATATGCTGAATGTCCCCCCCCAGGACCCACATAATGTTATCAGGTATATGCTGAATGTCCCCCCCAACATAATGTTATCAGGTATATGCTGAATGTCCCCCCCAACATAATGTTATCAGGTATATGCTGAATGTCCCCCCCATAATGTTATCAGGTAACCCATAATGTTATCAGGTATATGCTGAATGTCCCCCCAGGACCTACATAATGTTATCAGGTATATGCTGAATGTCCCCCTAGGACCTATAATGTTATCAGGTATATGCTGAATGTTCCCCCCAACATAATGTTATCAGGTATATGCTGAATGTCCCCCCCCCCAACATAATGTTATCAGGTATATGCTGAATGTCCCCCTAGGACCTACATAATGTTATCAGGTATATGCTGAATGTCCCCCTAGGACCTATAATGTTATCAGGTATATGCTGAATGTTCCCCCCCTACATAATGTTATCAGGTATATGCTGAATGTCCCCCTAAATGTTATCAGGTATATGCTGAATGTCCCCCCCTAGGACCCACATAATGTTATCAGGTATATGCTGAATGTCCCCCCTAGGACCTACATAATGTTATCAGGTATATGCTGAATGTCCCCCCCTACATAATGTTATCAGGTATATGTTATGTCCCCCCAACATAATGTTATCAGGTATATGCTGAATGTTCCCCCCCAACATAATGTTATCAGGTATATGCTGAATGTCCCCCCCCAACATAATGTTATCAGGTATATGCTGAATGTCCCAACATAATGTTATCAGGTATATGCTGAATGTCCCCTCCCCCCTAGGACCTACATAATGTTATCAGGTATATGCTGAATGTCCCCCTAGGACCTACATAATGTTATCAGGTATATGCTGAATGTTCCCCCCCCAACATAATGTTATCAGGTATATGCTGAATGTCCCCCCAACATAATGTTATCAGGTATATGCTGAATGTCCCCCCTAACCCATAATGTTATCAGGTATATGCTGAATGTCCCCCCTAGGACCCAATAATGTTATCAGGTATATGCTGAATGTCCCCCCCAGGTATATGCTGAATGTCCCCCATAATGTTATCAGGTATATGCTGAATGTCCCCCCCCCTAGGACCTACATAATGTTATCAGGTATATGCTGAATGTCCCCCCCTATATGCTGAATGTTCCCCCCAACATAATGTTATCAGGTATATGCTGAATGTCCCCCCCTAACATAATGTTATCAGGTATATGCTGAATGTCCCCCAACATAATGTTATCAGGTATATGCTGAATGTCCCCCTAGGACCTACATAATGTTATCAGGTATATGCTGAATGTCCCCCCTAACATAATGTTATCAGGTATATGCTGAATGTCCCCCCAACATAATGTTATCAGGTATATGCTGAATGTCCCCCCCAACATAATGTTATCAGGTATATGCTGAATGTCCCCCCCTAGGACCTACATAATGTTATCAGGTATATGCTGAATGTCCCCCCACCCACATAATGTTATCAGGTATATGCTGAATGTCCCCCCCAACATAATGTTATCAGGTATATGCTGAATGTCCCCCCAACATAATGTTATCAGGTATATGCTGAATGTCCCCCCAACATAATGTTATCAGGTATATGCTGAATGTCCCCCCCTAGGACCCACATAATGTTATCAGGTATATGCTGAATGTCCCCCCCCCTAGGACCTACATAATGTTATCAGGTATATGCTGAATGTTAACATAATGTTATCAGGTATATGCTGAATGTTCCCCCAACATAATGTTATCAGGTATATGCTGAATGTCCCCCCCAACATAATGTTATCAGGTATATGCTGAATGTCCCCCCCAACATAATGTTATCAGGTATATGCTGAATGTCCCCCCCCAACATAATGTTATCAGGTATATGCTGAATGTCCCCCCAACATAATGTTATCAGGTATATGCTGAATGTCCCCCCCCTAGGACCTACATAATGTTATCAGGTATATGCTGAATGTCCCCCCAACATAATGTTATCAGGTATATGCTGAATGTCCCCCAACATAATGTTATCAGGTATATGCTGAATGTCCCCCCAACATAATGTTATCAGGTATATGCTGAATGTCCCCCCCCTAGGACCTACATAATGTTATCAGGTATATGCTGAATGTTCCCCCAACATAATGTTATCAGGTATATGCTGAATGTTCCCCCAACATAATGTTATCAGGTATATGCTGAATGTCCCCCCAACATAATGTTATCAGGTATATGCTGAATGTCCCCCCCAACATAATGTTATCATAATGTTGTCCCCCCCCCAACATAATGTTATCAGGTATATGCTGAATGTCCCCCCCCAACATAATGTTATCAGGTATATGCTGAATGTCCCCCCCCTACATAATGTTATCAGGTATATGCTGAATGTTCCCCCAACATAATGTTATCAGGTATATGCTGAATGTCCCCCAACATAATGTTATCAGGTATATGCTGAATGTCCCCCCCCATAATGTTATCAGGTATATGCTGAATGTCCCCCCCCTACATAATGTTATCAGGTATATGCTGAATGTCCCCCCCCCTAGGACCTACATAATGTTATCAGGTATATGCTGAATGTCCCCTCCCCCCAACATAATGTTATCAGGTATATGCTGAATGTCCCCCCAACATAATGTTATCAGGTATATGCTGAATGTCCCCCAACATAATGTTATCAGGTATATGCTGAATGTCCCCCCCATAATGTTATCAGGTATATGCTGAATGTCCCCCTCCCCAACATAATGTTATCAGGTATATGCTGAATGTCCCCCCTAGGACCTACATAATGTTATCAGGTATATGCTGAATGTCCCCCCTAGGACCTACATAATGTTATCAGGTATATGCTGAATGTTCCCCCCAACATAATGTTATCTGGTATATGCTGAATGTCCCCCCCCCCAACATAATGTTATCAGTTATATGCTGAATATCTTCCCTAGGACCTACATAATGTTATCAGGTATATGCTGAATGTCCCCCTAGGACCTATAATGTTATCAGGTATATGCTGAATGTTCCCCTCCTACATAATGTTATCAGGTATATGCTGAATGTCCCCCTAGGACCTACATAATGTTATCAGGTATATGCTGAATGTCCCCCCCTAGGACCCACATAATGTTATCAGGTATATGCTGAATGTCCCCCTAGGACCTACATAATGTTATCAGGTATATGCTGAATGTCCCCCTAGGACCTATAATGTTATCAGGTATATGCTGAATGTTCCCCCCAACATAATGTTATCAGGTATATGCTGAATGTTCCCCCAACATAATGTTATCAGGTATATGCTGAATGTCCCCCCCAACATAATGTTATCAGGTATATGCTGAATGTCCCCCCAACATAATGTTATCAGGTATATGCTGAATGTCCCCTCCCCTAGGACCCACATAATGTTATCAGGTATATGCTGAATGTCCCCCCTAGGACCTACATAATGTTATCAGGTATATGCTGAATGTTCCCCCAACATAATGTTATCAGGTATATGCTGAATGCCCCCCCAACATAATGTTATCAGGTATATGCTGAATGTCCCCCCAGGACCCACATAATGTTATCAGGTATATGCTGAATGTCCCCCCCCTAGGACCCACATAATGTTATCAGGTATATGCTGAATGTCCCCCCCAACATAATGTTATCAGGTATATGCTGAATGTCCCCCCCCAACATAATGTTATCAGGTATATGCTGAATGTCCCCCAACATAATGTTATCAGGTATATGCTGAATGTCCCCCCCAGGACCTACATAATGTTATCAGGTATATGCTGAATGTCCCCCTAGGACCCACATAATGTTATCAGGTATATGCTGAATGTTCCCCCAACATAATGTTATCAGGTATATGCTGAATGTTCCCCCAACATAATGTTATCAGGTATATGCTGAATGTCCCCCCAACATAATGTTATCAGGTATATGCTGAATGTCCCCCCCTAGGACCTACATAATGTTATCAGGTATATGCTGAATGTCCCCCCCAACATAATGTTATCAGGTATATGCTGAATGTCCCCCCCATAATGTTATCAGGTAGCTGACCCCCCCCCCTAACATAATGTTATCAGGTATATGCTGAATGTCCCCCCCTAGGACCTACATAATGTTATCAGGTATATGCTGAATGTCCCCCCAACATAATGTTATCAGGTATATGCTGAATGTCCCCCCAACATAATGTTATCAGGTATATGCTGAATGTCCCCCTAGGACCTACATAATGTTATCAGGTATATGCTGAATGTCCCCCCAGGACCTACATAATGTTATCAGGTATATGCTGAATGTCCCCCAACATAATGTTATCAGGTATATGCTGAATGTCCCCCCAACATAATGTTATCAGGTATATGCTGAATGTCCCCCAACATAATGTTATCAGGTATATGCTGAATGTCCCCCCCCCTAGGACCTACATAATGTTATCAGGTATATGCTGAATGTCCCCCTAGGACCCACATAATGTTATCAGGTATATGCTGAATGTCCCCCCAACATAATGTTATCAGGTATATGCTGAATGTCCCCCCAACATAATGTTATCAGGTATATGCTGAATGTCCCCCCCAACATAATGTTATCAGGTATATGCTGAATGTCCCCCCCTATGGTATATGCCCCCCAACATAATGTTATCAGGTATATGCTGAATGTCCCCCCCCAGGACCCACATAATGTTATCAGGTATATGCTGAATGTAATGTTATCAGGTATATACTGAATGTCCCCCCAACATAATGTTATCAGGTATATGCTGAATGTCCCCCAACATAATGTTATCAGGTATATGCTGAATGTCCCCCCCCTAGGACCTACATAATGTTATCAGGTATATGCTGAATGTCCCCCCTAGGACCCACATAATGTTATCAGGTATATGCTGAATGTTCCCCCAACATAATGTTATCAGGTATATGCTGAATGTTCCCCCAACATAATGTTATCAGGTATATGCTGAATGTTCCCCCAACATAATGTTATCAGGTATATGCTGTATGTCCCCCCAACATAATGTTATCAGGTATATGCTGAATGTCCCCCTAGGACCTACATAATGTTATCAGGTATATGCTGAATGTCCCCCCCAACATAATGTTATCAGGTATATGCTGAATGTCCCCCAACATAATGTTATCAGGTATATGCTGAATGTCCCCCCAACATAATGTTATCAGGTATATGCTGAATGTCCCCCCCCCTAGGACCTACATAATGTTATCAGGTATATGCTGAATGTTCCCCCTAGGACCCACATAATGTTATCAGGTATATGCTGAATGTTCCCCCCAACATAATGTTATCAGGTATATGCTGAATGTCCCCCCAACATAATGTTATCAGGTATATGCTGAATGTTCCCCCAACATAATGTTATCAGGTATATGCTGAATGTTCCCCCCAACATAATGTTATCAGGTATATGCTGAATGTCCCCCCCAACATAATGTTATCAGGTATATGCTGAATGTTCCCCCAACATAATGTTATCAGGTATATGCTGAATGTTCCCCCAACATAATGTTATCAGGTATATGCTGAATGTCCCCTCCCCCTAGGACCCATAATGTTATCAGGTATATGCTGAATGTCCCCCCAACATAATGTTATCAGGTATATGCTGAATGTCCCCCCCATAATGTTATCAGGTATATGCTGACCCCCCATAATGTTATCAGGTATATGCTGAATGTCCCCCAACATAATGTTATCAGGTATATGCTGAATGTCCCCCCAACATAATGTTATCAGGTATATGCTGAATGTCCCCCCCCAACATAATGTTATCAGGTATATGCTGAATGTCCCCCTAGGACCTACATAATGTTATCAGGTATATGCTGAATGTCCCCCTAGGACCTACATAATGTTATCAGGTATATGCTGAATGTTCCCCCAACATAATGTTATCTGGTATATGCTGAATGTCCCCCTCCCCCAACATAATGTTATCAGTTATATGCTGAATATCTTCCCTAGGACCTACATAATGTTATCAGGTATATGCTGAATGTCCCCCTAGGACCTACATAATGTTATCAGGTATATGCTGAATGTTCCCCCAACATAATGTTATCAGGTATATGCTGAATGTCCCCCTAGGACCTACATAATGTTATCAGGTATATGCTGAATGTCCCCCCTAGGACCCACATAATGTTATCAGGTATATGCTGAATGTCCCCCTAGGACCTACATAATGTTATCAGGTATATGCTGAATGTCCCCCTAGGACCTACATAATGTTACCAGGTATATGCTGAATGTTCCCCCAACATAATGTTATCAGGTATATGCTGAATGTTCCCCCAACATAATGTTATCAGGTATATGCTGAATGTCCCCCCCAACATAATGTTATCAGGTATATGCTGAATGTCCCCCCCAACATAATGTTATCAGGTATATGCTGAATGTCCCCTCCCCCTAGGACCCACATAATGTTATCAGGTATATGCTGAATGTCCCCCCAGGACCTACATAATGTTATCAGGTATATGCTGAATGTTCCCCCCAACATAATGTTATCAGGTATATGCTGAATGTCCCCCCAACATAATGTTATCAGGTATATGCTGAATGTCCCCCCCCAACATAATGTTATCAGGTATATGCTAATGTCCCCCAACATAATGTTATCAGGTATATGCTGAATGTCCCCCTATATGAATGTCCCCCCTACATAATGTTATCTGGTATATGCTGAATGTCCCCCCCAACATAATGTTATCAGGTATATACTGAATGTCCCCCCCAACATAATGTTATCAGGTATATGCTGAATGTCCCCCCCAACATAATGTTATCAGGTATATGCTGAATGTCCCCCCCCCTAGGACCTACATAATGTTATCAGGTATATGCTGAATGTTCCCCCCTAGGACCCACATAATGTTATCAGGTATATGCTGAATGTTCCCCCAACATAATGTTATCAGGTATATGCTGAATGTTCCCCCAACATAATGTTATCAGGTATATGCTGAATGTCCCCCCAACATAATGTTATCAGGTATATGCTGAATGTCCCCCTAACCTACATAATGTTATCAGGTATATGCTGAATGTCCCCCAACATAATGTTATCAGGTATATGCTGAATGTCCCCCAACATAATGTTATCAGGTATATGCTGAATGTCCCCTCCCCCTAGGACATAATGTTATCAGGTATATGCTGAATGTCCCCCCAACATAATGTTATCAGGTATATGCTGAATGTCCCCCAACATAATGTTATCAGGTATATGCTGAATGTCCCCCAACATAATGTTATCAGGTATATGCTGAATGTCCCCCAACATAATGTTATCAGGTATATGCTGAATGTTCCCCCCATAATGTTACATAATGTTATCAGGTATATGCTGAATGTCCCCCCCCAACATAATGTTATCAGGTATATGCTGAATGTCCCCCAACATAATGTTATCAGGTATATGCTGAATGTCCCCCCTAGGACCCAACATAATGTTATCAGGTATATGCTGAATGTTCCCCCCTAGGACCCACATAATGTTATCAGGTATATGCTGAATGTCCCCCCCTAGGACCTACATAATGTTATCAGGTATATGCTGAATGTCCCCTAGGACCTACATAATGTTATCAGGTATATGCTGAATGTCCCCCAACATAATGTTATCAGGTATATGCTGAATGTCCCCCTAGGACCAACATAATGTTATCAGGTATATGCTGAATGTCCCCCTAGGACCTACATAATGTTATCAGGTATATGCTGAATGTCCCTCCCCCAACATAATGTTATCAGGTATATGCTGAATGTCATAATGTTATCAGGTATATGCTGAATGTCCCCTAGGACCTAACATAATGTTATCAGGTATATGCTGAATGTCCCCCTAGGACCTACATAATGTTATCAGGTATATGCTGAATGTCCCCCCAACATAATGTTATCTGGTATATGCTGAATGTCCCCCCCCAGGACCTACATAATGTTATCAGGTATATGCTGAATGTTCCCCCAGGACCTACATAATGTTATCAGGTATATGCTGAATGTCCCCCTAGGACCTACATAATGTTATCAGGTATATGCTGAATGTTCCCCCCCATAATGTTATCAGGTATAAATGTTCATAATGTTATCAGGTATATGCTGAATGTCCCCCAACATAATGTTATCAGGTATATGCTGAATGTCCCCCCCTACATAATGTTATCAGGTATATGCTGAATGTCCCCCCCAACATAATGTTATCAGGTATATGCTGAATGTCCCCCAACATAATGTTATCAGGTATATGCTGAATGTCCCCCCAACATAATGTTATCAGGTATATGCTGAATGTCCCCCCCCTAGGACCTACATAATGTTATCAGGTATATGCTGAATGTTCCCCCCCTAGGACCCACATAATGTTATCAGGTATATGCTGAATGTTCCCCCCCTACATAATGTTATCAGGTATATGCTGTATGTCCCCCAACATAATGTTATCAGGTATATGCTGAATGTTCCCCCCAACATAATGTTATCAGGTATATGCTGAATGTTCCCCCCAACATAATGTTATCAGGTATATGCTGAATGTCCCCCCAACATAATGTTATCAGGTATATGCTGAATGTTCCCCCCCCATAATGTTATCAGGTATATGCTGAATGTTCCCCCAACATAATGTTATCAGGTATATGCTGAATGTCCCCTCCCCCTAGGACCCACATAATGTTATCAGGTATATGCTGAATGTCCCCCCAACATAATGTTATCAGGTATATGCTGAATGCCCCCAACATAATGTTATCAGGTATATGCTGAATGCCCCCAACATAATGTTATCAGGTATATGCTGAATGTCCCCCCCAACATAATGTTATCAGGTATATGCTGAATGTCCCCCCCAACATAATGTTATCAGGTATATGCTGAATGTCCCCCTCCCCAACATAATGTTATCAGGTATATGCTGAATGTCCCCCTAGGACCTACATAATGTTATCAGGTATATGCTGAATGTCCCCCCCTAGGACCTACATAATGTTATCAGGTATATGCTGAATGTTCCCCCCCAACATAATGTTATCTGGTATATGCTGAATGTCCCCCTCCCCCAACATAATGTTATCAGTTATATGCTGAATATCTTCCCTAGGACCTACATAATGTTATCAGGTATATGCTGAATGTCCCCCTAGGACCTACATAATGTTATCAGGTATATGCTGAATGTTCCCCTAGGACCTACATAATGTTATCAGGTATATGCTGAATGTCCCCCTAGGACCTACATAATGTTATCAGGTATATGCTGAATGTCCCCCCTAGGACCCACATAATGTTATCAGGTATATGCTGAATGTCCCCCTAGGACCTACATAATGTTATCAGGTATATGCTGAATGTCCCCCTAGGACCTACATAATGTTACCAGGTATATGCTGAATGTTCCCCCCAACATAATGTTATCAGGTATATGCTGAATGTTCCCCCCAACATAATGTTATCAGGTATATGCTGAATGTCCCCCCCAGGTATATGCTGAATGTCCCCCCAACATAATGTTATCAGGTATATGCTGAATGTCCCCCCCCCTAGGACCCACATAATGTTATCAGGTATATGCTGAATGTCCCCCCTAGGACCTACATAATGTTATCAGGTATATGCTGAATGTTCCCCCCAACATAATGTTATCAGGTATATGCTGAATGTCCCCCCAACATAATGTTATCAGGTATATGCTGAATGTCCCCCAACATAATGTTATCAGGTATATGCTGAATGTCCCCCCAACATAATGTTATCAGGTATATGCTGAATGCCCCCAACATAATGTTATCTGGTATATGCTGAATGTCCCCCTAGGACCCACATAATGTTATCTGGTATATGCTGAATGTCCCCCCCAACATAATGTTATCAGGTATATACTGAATGTCCCCCCCAACATAATGTTATCAGGTATATGCTGAATGTCCCCCCCAACATAATGTTACCAGGTATATGCTGAATGTCCCCTCCCCCTAGGACCTATAATGTTATCAGGTATATGCTGAATGTTCCCCCCTAGGACCCACATAATGTTATCAGGTATATGCTGAATGTTCCCCCAACATAATGTTATCAGGTATACGCTGAATGTTCCCCCCAACATAATGTTATCAGGTATATGCTGAATGTCCCCCAACATAATGTTATCAGGTATATGCTGAATGTCCCCCCTAGGACCTACATAATGTTATCAGGTATATGCTGAATGTCCCCCCAACATAATGTTATCAGGTATATGCTGAATGTCCCCCAACATAATGTTATCAGGTATATGCTGAATGTCCCCCCCCCTAGGACCTACATAATGTTATCAGGTATATGCTGAATGTCCCCCCCAACATAATGTTATCAGGTATATGCTGAATGTCCCCCCCCCCACATAATGTTATCAGGTATATGCTGAATGTTCCCCCAACATAATGTTATCAGGTATATGCTGTATGTCCCCCAACATAATGTTATCAGGTATATGCTGAATGTCCCCCAACATAATGTTATCAGGTATATGCTGAATGTTCCCCCCAACATAATGTTATCAGGTATATGCTGAATGTCCCCCCAACATAATGTTATCAGGTATATGCTGAATGTCCCCCCCCAACATAATGTTATCAGGTATATGCTGAATGTCCCCCCCCAACATAATGTTATCAGGTATATGCTGAATGTTCCCCCCTAGGACCCACATAATGTTATCAGGTATATGCTGAATGTCCCCCCCTAGGACCTACATAATGTTATCAGGTATATGCTGAATGTTCCCCCCCAGGACCTACATAATGTTATCAGGTATATGCTGAATGTCCCCCCAACATAATGTTATCTGGTATATGCTGAATGTCCCCCCCTAGGACCTACATAATGTTATCAGGTATATGCTGAATGTTCCCCTAGGACCTACATAATGTTATCAGGTATATGCTGAATGTCCCTCCCCCAACATAATGTTATCTGGTATATGCTGAATGTCCCCCCCCCAACATAATGTTATCAGGTATATGCTGAATATCTTCCCTAGGACCTACATAATGTTATCAGGTATATGCTGAATATCTTCCCTAGGACCTACATAATGTTATCAGGTATATGCTGAATGTCCCCCCCCCAACATAATGTTATCTGGTATATGCTGAATGTCCCCCCCTAGGACCTACATAATGTTATCAGGTATATGCTGAATTTCCCCCCTAGGACCTACATAATGTTATCAGGTATATGCTGAATGTCCCCCCTAGGACCTACATAATGTTATCAGGTATATGCTGAATGTTCCCCTAGGACCTACATAATGTTCCCAGGTATATGCTGAATGTCCCCCCCCCTAGGACCCACATAATGTTATCAGGTATATGCTGAATGTCCCCTCCCCCCTAGGACCCACATAATGTTATCAGGTATATGCTGAATGTCCCCTCCCCCCTAGGACCCACATAATGTTATCTGGTATATGCTGAATGTCCCCCCCCCAACATAATGTTATCTGGTATATGCTGAATGTCCCCCCCTAGGACCTACATAATGTTATCAGGTATATGCTGAATGTCCCCCTAGGACCTACATAATGTTATCAGGTATATGCTGAATGTCCCCCTAGGACCTACATAATGTTATCAGGTATATGCTGAATGTTCCCCCTAGGACCTACATAATGTTATCTGGTATATGCTGAATGTCTCCCCCACCCTAGGACCTACATAATGTTATCTGGTATATGCTGAATTTACCCCCCAACATAATGTTATCAGGTATATGCTGAATATCTTCCTAGGACCTACATAATGTTATCAGGTATATGCTGAATGTCCCCCCCAACATAATGTTATCTGGTATATGCTGAATGTCCCCCCTAGGACCTACATAATGTTATCAGGTATATGCTGAATGTCCCCCTAGGACCTACATAATGTTATCAGGTATATGCTGAATGTTCCCCCAACATAATGTTATCAGGTATATGCTGAATGTCCCCCAACATAATGTTATCAGGTATATGCTGAATGTCCCCCCAACATAATGTTATCAGGTATATGCTGAATGTCCCCCCAACATAATGTTATCAGGTATATGCTGAATGTCCCCCCCCCTAGGACCCACATAATGTTATCAGGTATATGCTGAATGTCCCCCCCCAGGACCTACATAATGTTATCAGGTATATGCTGAATGTTCCCCCAACATAATGTTATCAGGTATATGCTGAATGTCCCCCTCCAACATAATGTTATCAGGTATATGCTGAATGCCCCCAACATAATGTTATCAGGTGTCCCCCCCCAACATAATGTTATCTGGTATATGCTGAATGTCCCCCCCCCTAGGACCCACATAATGTTATCAGGTATATGCTGAATGTCCCCCCCAACATAATGTTATCAGGTATATACTGAATGTCCCCCCAACATAATGTTATCAGGTATATGCTGAATGTCCCCCCAACATAATGTTACCAGGTATATGCTGAATGTCCCCTCCCCCTAGGACCTACATAATGTTATCAGGTATATGCTGAATGTCCCCCCAACATAATGTTATCAGGTATATGCTGAATGTTCCCCCAACATAATGTTATCAGGTATATGCTGAATGTTCCCCCCAACATAATGTTATCAGGTATATGCTGTATGTCCCCCAACATAATGTTATCAGGTATATGCTGAATGTTCCCCCCAACATAATGTTATCAGGTATATGCTGAATGTCCCCCCAACATAATGTTATCAGGTATATGCTGAATGTCCCCCTAGGACCCACATAATGTTATCAGGTATATGCTGAATGTTCCCCCTAACCCACATAATGTTATCAGGTATATGCTGAATGTCTCCCCCCAGGACCTATAATGTTATCAGGTATATGCTGAATGTTCCCCCCTACATAATGTTATCAGGTATATGCTGAATGTCCCTCCCCCAACATAATGTTATCAGGTATATGCTGAATGTCCCCCCCCTAGGACCTACATAATGTTATCAGGTATATGCTGAATGTCCCCCCAGGACCTACATAATGTTATCAGGTATATGCTGAATGTCCCTCCCCCAACATAATGTTATCAGGTATATGCTGAATGTCCCCCCAACATAATGTTATCAGGTATATGCTGAATGTCTTCCCTAGGACCTACATAATGTTATCAGGTATATGCTGAATATCTTCCCTAGGACCTACATAATGTTATCAGGTATATGCTGAATGTCCCTCCCCCCAACATAATGTTATCTGGTATATGCTGAATGTCCCCCTAGGACCTACATAATGTTATCAGGTATATGCTGAATGTCCCCCCCTAGGACCTACATAATGTTATCAGGTATATGCTGAATGTCCCCCTAGGACCTACATAATGTTATCAGGTATATGCTGAATGTTCCCCTAGGACCTACATAATGTTATCAGGTATATGCTGAATGTCCCCCCCCCTAGGACCCATAATGTTATCAGGTATATGCTGAATGTCCCCCCCCCTAGGACCCACATAATGTTATCAGGTATATGCTGAATGTCCCCTCCCCTAGGACCCACATAATGTTATCTGGTATATGCTGAATGTCCCCCCAACATAATGTTATCTGGTATATGCTGAATGTCCCCCTAGGATAATGTTATCAGGTATATGCTGAATGTCCCCCCCAACATAATGTTATCAGGTATATGCTGAATGTCCCCCTAGGACCTACATAATGTTATCAGGTATATGCTGAATGTTCCCCTAGGACCTACATAATGTTATCAGGTATATGCTGAATGTCTCCCCCCAAGGACCTACATAATGTTATCTGGTATATGCTGAATTTACCCCCAACATAATGTTATCAGGTATATGCTGAATGTCTTCCCTAGGACCTACATAATGTTATCAGGTATATGCTGAATGTCCCCCCAACATAATGTTATCTGGTATATGCTGAATGTCCCCCCCCTAGGACCTACATAATGTTATCAGGTATATGCTGAATGTTCCCCCTAGGACCTACATAATGTTATCAGGTATATGCTGAATGTCCCCCTAGGACCTACATAATGTTATCAGGTATATGCTGAATGTCCCCCTAGGACCTACATAATGTTATCAGGTATATGCTGAATGTCCCCCTAGGACCTACATAATGTTATCAGGTATATGCTGAATGTCCCCCTAGGACCTACATAATGTTATCAGGTATATGCTGAATGTTCCCCTAGGACCTACATAATGTTATCAGGTATATGCTGAATGTCCCCCCCCTAGGACCCACATAATGTTATCAGGTATATGCTGAATGTCCCCCCCCCTAGGACCCATAATGTTATCAGGTATATGCTGAATGTCCCCCCCCCTAGGACCCACATAATGTTATCAGGTATATGCTGAATGTCCCCCCCCATAATGTTATCAGGTATATGCTGAATGTCCCCCCAACATAATGTTATCAGGTATATGCTGAATGTCCCCCAACATAATGTTATCAGGTATATGCTGAATGTCCCCCCTAGGACCTACATAATGTTATCAGGTATATGGTTATCAGGTATATGCTGAATGTCCCCCCCCAACATAATGTTATCAGGTATATGCTGAATGTTCCCCCAACATAATGTTATCAGGTATATGCTGTATGTCCCCCAACATAATGTTATCAGGTATATGCTGAATGTTCCCCCCCAACATAATGTTATCAGGTATATGCTGAATATCTTCCCTAACATAATGTTATCTGGTATATGCTGAATGTCCCCTACATAATGTTATCAGGTATATGCTGAATGTCCCCCAACATAATGTTATCAGGTATATGCTGAATGTCCCCCTAGGACCTACATAATGTTATCAGGTATATGCTGAATGTTCCCCTAGGACCTACATAATGTTATCAGGTATATGCTGAATGTCCCCTCCCCCCTAGGACCCACATAATGTTATCAGGTATATGCTGAATGTCCCCCCCTAGGACCCACATAATGTTATCAGGTATATGCTGAATGTCCCCTCCCCCTAGGACCCACATAATGTTATCAGGTATATGCTGAATGTCCCCCCAACATAATGTTATCAGGTATATGCTGAATGTCCCCCCCAACATAATGTTATCAGGTATATGCTGAATGTCCCCCAACATAATGTTACCAGGTATATGCTGAATGTCCCCCCCCCTAGGACCTACATAATGTTATCAGGTATATGCTGAATGTCCCCCCCTAGGACCCACATAATGTTATCAGGTATATGCTGAATGTTCCCCCAACATAATGTTATCAGGTATACGCTGAATGTTCCCCCAACATAATGTTATCAGGTATATGCTGTATGTCCCCCAACATAATGTTATCAGGTATATGCTGAATGTTCCCCCAACATAATGTTATCAGGTATATGCTGAATGTACCCCCAACATAATGTTATCTGGTATATGCTGAATGTCCCCCTAGGACCTACATAATGTTATCAGGTATATGCTGAATGTCCCCCCCATAATGTTATCAGGTATATGCTGTATGTCCCCCAACATAATGTTATCAGGTATATGCTGAATGTTCCCCCAACATAATGTTATCAGGTATATGCTGAATGTTCCCCCAACATAATGTTATCAGGTATATGCTGAATGTCCCCCCCCAACATAATGTTATCAGGTATATGCTGAATGTCCCCCTAGGACCCACATAATGTTATCAGGTATATGCTGAATGTTCCCCCTAGGACCCACATAATGTAATCTGGTATATGCTGAATGTCTCTCCCCCCTAGGACCTACATAATGTTATCAGGTATATGCTGAATGTTCCCCTAGGACCTACATAATGTTATCAGGTATATGCTGAATGTTCCCCCAACATAATGTTATCTGGTATATGCTGAATGTCCCCCCAACATAATGTTATCAGGTATATGCTGAATATCTTCCCTAGGACCTACATAATGTTATCAGGTATATGCTGAATGTCCCCCCAACATAATGTTATCTGGTATATGCTGAATGTCCCCCTAGGACCTACATAATGTTATCAGGTATATGCTGAATGTCCCCCTAGGACCTACATAATGTTATCAGGTATATGCTGAATGTCCCCCCTAGGACCTACATAATGTTATCAGGTATATGCTGAATGTTCCCTAGGACCTACATAATGTTATCTGGTATATGCTGAATGTCCCCCCCTAGGACCTACATAATGTTATCTGGTATATGCTGAATGTCACCCCCAACATAATGTTATCATGTATATGCTGAATATCTTCCCTAGGACCTACATAATGTTATCAGGTATATGCTGAATGGTCCCCCCCAACATAATGTTATCTGGTATATGCTGAATGTCCCCCTAGGACCTACATAATGTTATCAGGTATATGCTGAATGTTCCCCCTAGGACCTACATAATGTTATCAGGTATATGCTGAATGTCCCCCTAGGACCCACATAATGTTATCAGGTATATGCTGAATGTCCCCCCTAGGACCCACATAATGTTATCAGGTATATGCTGAATGTCCCCCTAGGACCTACATAATGTTATCAGGTATATGCTCAATGTCCCCCTAGGACCTACATAATGTTATCAGGTATATGCTGAATGTCCCCCTAGGACCTACATAATGTTATCAGGTATATGCTGAATGTTCCCCTAGGACCTACATAATGTTCCCAGGTATATGCTGAATGTCCCCTCCCCCCCTAGGACCCACATAATGTTATCAGGTATATGCTGAATGTCCCCTCCCCCCTAGGACCCACATAATGTTATCAGGTATATGCTGAATGTCCCCCTAGGACCTACATAATGTTATCAGGTATATGCTGAATGTCCCCCTAGGTCCTACATAATGTTATCAGGTATATGCTGAATGTCCCCCCCCAACATAATGTTATCAGGTATATGCTGAATGTCCCCCCCCCAACATAATGTTATCAGGTATATGCTGTATGTCCCCCCTAGGACCCACATAATGTTATCAGGTATATGCTGTATGTCCCCCCCCTAGGACCCACATAATGTAATCTGGTATATGCTGAATGTTCCCCCAACATAATGTTATCAGGTATATGCTGAATGTTCCCCCCCCAACATAATGTTATCAGGTATATGCTGAATGTCCCCTCCAACATAATGTTATCAGGTATATGCTGAATGTCCCCCCAACATAATGTTATCAGGTATATGCTGAATGCCCCCAACATAATGTTATCTGGTATATGCTGAATGTCCCCCCTAGGACCCACATAATGTTATCTGGTATATGCTGAATGTCCCCCCCAACATAATGTTATCAGGTATATGCTGAATGTCCCCCCAACATAATGTTATCAGGTATATGCTGAATGTCCCCCCAACATAATGTTACCAGGTATATGCTGAATGTCCCCCCCCTAGGACCTACATAATGTTATCAGGTATATGCTGAATGTTCCCCCTAGGACCCACATAATGTTATCAGGTATATGCTGAATGTTCCCCCCCAACATAATGTTATCAGGTATATGCTGAATGTTCCCCCCAACATAATGTTATCAGGTATATGCTGAATATCTTCCCTAGGACCTACATAATGTTATCAGGTATATGCTGAATGTCCCCCCCCTACATAATGTTATCAGGTATATGCTGAATGTTCCCCCAACAAAATGTTATCAGGTATATGCTGAATGTCCCCCAACATAATGTTATCAGGTATATGCTGAATGTCCCCCTAGGACCTACATAATGTTATCAGGTATATGCTGAATGTCCCCTCCCCCTAGGACCTACATAATGTTATCAGGTATATGCTGAATGTCCCCCCACATAATGTTATCAGGTATATGCTGAATGTCCCCCCCTAGGACCCACATAATGTTATCAGGTATATGCTGAATGTCACCCCCCACATAATGTTATCAGGTATATGCTGAATGTCCCCCTAGGACCTACATAATGTTATCAGGTATATGCTGAATGTCCCCCCCTAACAAAATGTTATCAGGTATATGCTGAATGTCCCCTCCCAACATAATGTTATCAGGTATATGCTGAATGTCCCCCCAACATAATGTTATCAGGTATATGCTGAATGTCCCCCCCAACATAATGTTATCTGGTATATGCTGAATGTCCCCCCAACATAATGTTATCTGGTATATGCTGAATGTCCCCCCAACATAATGTTATCAGGTATATGCTGAATGCCCCCCCCAACATAATGTTATCAGGTATATGCTGAATGTCCCCCTAGGACCTACATAATGTTATCAGGTATATGCTGAATGTTCCCCTAGGACCTACATAATGCTACCAGGTATATGCTGAATGTCCCCCCCCTAGGACCCACATAATGTTATCAGGTATATGCTGAATGCCCCCCTAGGACCCACATAATGTTATCAGGTATATGCTGAATGTCCCCCCTAGGACCTACATAATGTTATCAGGTATATGCTGAATGTCCCCTCCCCCTAGGACCCACATAATGTTATCAGGTATATGCTGAATGTCCCCCAACATAATGTTATCAGGTATATGCTGAATGCCCCCCCATAATGTTATCAGGTATATGCTGAATGCCCCCAACATAATGTTATCAGGTATATGCTGAATGTCCCCCCAACATAATGTTATCAGGTATATGCTGAATGTCCCCCCAACATAATGTTATCAGGTATATGCTGAATGTCCCCCTCCCCAACATAATGTTATCAGGTATATGCTGAATGTCCCCCTAGGACCTACATAATGTTATCAGGTATATGCTGAATGTCCCCCCCTAGGACCTACATAATGTTATCAGGTATATGCTGAATGTTCCCCCCAACATAATGTTATCTGGTATATGCTGAATGTCCCCCTCCCCCAACATAATGTTATCAGTTATATGCTGAATATCTTCCCTAGGACCTACATAATGTTATCAGGTATATGCTGAATGTCCCCCTAGGACCTACATAATGTTATCAGGTATATGCTGAATGTTCCCCTAGGACCTACATAATGTTATCAGGTATATGCTGAATGTCCCCCTAGGACCTACATAATGTTATCAGGTATATGCTGAATGTCCCCCCTAGGACCCACATAATGTTATCAGGTATATGCTGAATGTCCCCCTAGGACCTACATAATGTTATCAGGTATATGCTGAATGTCCCCCTAGGACCTACATAATGTTACCAGGTATATGCTGAATGTTCCCCCAACATAATGTTATCAGGTATATGCTGAATGTTCCCCCAACATAATGTTATCAGGTATATGCTGAATGTCCCCCCCAACATAATGTTATCAGGTATATGCTGAATGTCCCCCCAACATAATGTTATCAGGTATATGCTGAATGTCCCCTCCCCTAGGACCTACATAATGTTATCAGGTATATGCTGAATGTCCCCCCACATAATGTTATCAGGTATATGCTGAATGTCCCCCCTAGGACCCACATAATGTTATCAGGTATATGCTGAATGTCACCCCCACATAATGTTATCAGGTATATGCTGAATGTCCCCCCCTAGGACCTACATAATGTTATCAGGTATATGCTGAATGTCCCCCCCAACAAAATGTTATCAGGTATATGCTGAATGTCCCCCAACATAATGTTATCAGGTATATGCCAACATAATGTTATCAGGTATATGCTGAATGTCCCCCCAACATAATGTTATCAGGTATATGCTGAATGTCCCCCCAACATAATGTTATCTGGTATATGCTGAATGTCCCCCCATAATGTTATCAGGTACCCCCCTATAATGTTATCAGGTATATGCTGAATGTTACCCTAGGACCTACATAATGTTACCAGGTATATGCTGAATGTCCCCCCTAGGACCCACATAATGTTATCAGGTATATGCTGAATGTCCCCTAGGACCCACATAATGTTATCAGGTATATGCTGAATGTCCCCCCTAGGACCTACATAATGTTATCAGGTATATGCTGAATGTCCCCTCCCCTAGGACCCACATAATGTTATCAGGTATATGCTGAATGTCCCCCAACATAATGTTATCAGGTATATGCTGAATGCCCCCCAACATAATGTTATCAGGTATATGCTGAATGCCCCCCCAACATAATGTTATCAGGTATATGCTGAATGTCCCCCCCAACATAATGTTATCAGGTATATGCTGAATGTCCCCCCAACATAATGTTATCAGGTATATGCTGAATGTCCCCCCCCAACATAATGTTATCAGGTATATGCTGAATGTCCCCCTAGGACCTACATAATGTTATCAGGTATATGCTGAATGTCCCCCTAGGACCTACATAATGTTATCAGGTATATGCTGAATGTTTCCCCCCAACATAATGTTATCTGGTATATGCTGAATGTCCCCCTCCCCCAACATAATGTTATCAGTTATATGCTGAATATCTTCCCTAGGACCTACATAATGTTATCAGGTATATGCTGAATGTCCCCCCAGGACCTACATAATGTTATCAGGTATATGCTGAATGTTCCCCTAGGACCTACATAATGTTATCAGGTATATGCTGAATGTCCCCCTAGGACCCACATAATGTTATCAGGTATATGCTGAATGTCCCCCTAGGACCTACATAATGTTATCAGGTATATGCTGAATGTCCCCCTAGGACCTACATAATGTTACCAGGTATATGCTGAATGTTCCCCCCAACATAATGTTATCAGGTATATGCTGAATGTTCCCCCCAACATAATGTTATCAGGTATATGCTGAATGTCCCCCCCCAACATAATGTTATCAGGTATATGCTGAATGTCCCCCCCAACATAATGTTATCAGGTATATGCTGAATGTCCCCTCCCCCTAGGACCTACATAATGTTATCAGGTATATGCTGAATGTCCCCCCACATAATGTTATCAGGTATATGCTGAATGTCCCCCCCTAGGACCCACATAATGTTATCAGGTATATGCTGAATGTCCCCCCCTACATAATGTTATCAGGTATATGCTGAATGTCCCCCTAGGACCTACATAATGTTATCAGGTATATGCTGAATGTCCCCCCCAACAAAATGTTATCAGGTATATGCTGAATGTCCCCCTCCCAACATAATGTTATCAGGTATATGCTGAATGTCCCCCCAACATAATGTTATCAGGTATATGCTGAATGTCCCCCCAACATAATGTTATCAGGTATATGCTGAATGTCCCCCCCCCAACATAATGTTATCAGGTATATGCTGAATGTCCCCCCAACATAATGTTATCAGGTATATGCTGAATGTCCCCCTAGGACCTACATAATGTTATCAGGTATATGCTGAATGTCCCCTAGGACCTACATAATGTTATCAGGTATATGCTGAATGTCCCCCCTAGGACCCATAATGTTATCAGGTATATGCTGAATGTCCCCCCTAGGACCCACATAATGTTATCAGGTATATGCTGAATGTCCCCCCCCTACATAATGTTATCAGGTATATGCTGAATGTCCCCCCCCCCCACATAATGTTATCAGGTATATGCTGAATGTCCCCCCAACATAATGTTATCAGGTATATGCTGAATGTCCCCCCAACATAATGTTATCAGGTATATGCTGAATGTCCCCCCCAACATAATGTTATCAGGTATATGCTGAATGTCCCCCTCCCCAACATAATGTTATCAGGTATATGCTGAATGTCCCCCTAGGACCTACATAATGTTATCAGGTATATGCTGAATGTCCCCCCCTAGGACCTACATAATGTTATCAGGTATATGCTGAATGTTCCCCCCAACATAATGTTATCTGGTATATGCTGAATGTCCCCCTCCCCCCCAACATAATGTTATCAGTTATATGCTGAATATCTTCCCTAGGACCTACATAATGTTATCAGGTATATGCTGAATGTCCCCCCCAACATAATGTTATCAGGTATATGCTGAATGTTCCCCCTAGGACCTACATAATGTTATCAGGTATATGCTGAATGTCCCCCCTAGGACCTACATAATGTTATCAGGTATATGCTGAATGTCCCCCCTAGGACCCACATAATGTTATCAGGTATATGCTGAATGTCCCCCCTAGGACCTACATAATGTTATCAGGTATATGCTGAATGTCCCCCCTAGGACCTACATAATGTTACCAGGTATATGCTGAATGTTCCCCCCCAACATAATGTTATCAGGTATATGCTGAATGTTCCCCCAACATAATGTTATCAGGTATATGCTGAATGTCCCCCAACATAATGTTATCAGGTATATGCTGAATGTCCCCCAACATAATGTTATCAGGTATATGCTGAATGTCCCCCCCCTAGGACCCATAATGTTATCAGGTATATGCTGAATGTCCCCCCTAGGACCTACATAATGTTATCAGGTATATGCTGAATGTTCCCCCCCCCAACATAATGTTATCAGGTATATGCTGAATGTTCCCCCCCAACATAATGTTATCAGGTATATGCTGAATGTCCCCCCAACATAATGTTATCAGGTATATGCTGAATGTCCCCCCAACATAATGTTATCAGGTATATGCTGAATGCCCCCCCCAACATAATGTTATCTGGTATATGCTGAATGTCCCCCCTAGGACCCACATAATGTTATCTGGTATATGCTGAATGTCACCCCCCAACATAATGTTATCAGGTATATGCTGAATGTCCCCCCAACATAATGTTATCAGGTATATGCTGAATGTCCCCCCCAACATAATGTTATCAGGTATATGCTGAATGTCCCCTCCCCCTAGGACCTACATAATGTTATCAGGTATATGCTGAATGTTCCCCCTAGGACCCACATAATGTTATCAGGTATATGCTGAATGTTAACATAATGTTATCAGGTATATGCTGAATGTTCCCCCAACATAATGTTATCAGGTATATGCTGAATGTTCCCCCAACATAATGTTATCAGGTATATGCTGAATGTCCCCCAACATAATGTTATCAGGTATATGCTGAATGTCCCCCTAGGACCTACATAATGTTATCAGGTATATGCTGAATGTCCCCCCCCAACATAATGTTATCAGGTATATGCTGAATGTCCCCCCCATAATGTTATCAGGTATATGCTGAATGTCCCCCAACATAATGTTATCAGGTATATGCTGAATGTCCCCCTCCCCCTAGGACCTACATAATGTTATCAGGTATATGCTGAATGTCCCCCCTAGGACCCACATAATGTTATCAGGTATATGCTGAATGTTCCCCCCAACATAATGTTATCAGGTATATGCTGATGTCCCCCAACATAATGTTATCAGGTATATGCTGAATGTTCCCCCAACATAATGTTATCAGGTATATGCTGAATGTTCCCCCAACATAATGTTATCAGGTATATGCTGAATGTCCCCCCCAACATAATGTTATCAGGTATATGCTGAATGTCCCCCTCCAACATAATGTTATCAGGTATATGCTGAATGTCCCCCCCAACATAATGTTATCAGGTATATGCTGAATGTCCCCCCCCAACATAATGTTATCAGGTATATGCTGAATGTCCCCCCCCCTAGGACCCACATAATGTTATCAGGTATATGCTGAATGTCCCCCCCAACATAATGTTATCAGGTATATGCTGAATGTCCCCCCCCAACATAATGTTATCAGGTATATGCTGAATGTCCCCCAACATAATGTTATCAGGTATATGCTGAATGTCCCCCCCCTAGGACCTACATAATGTTATCAGGTATATGCTGAATGTTCCCCCCTAGGACCCACATAATGTTATCAGGTATATGCTGAATGTTCCCCCCAACATAATGTTATCAGGTATATGCTGAATGTTCCCCCAACATAATGTTATCAGGTATATGCTGAATGTTTCCCCCAACATAATGTTATCAGGTATATGCTGTATGTCCCCCCCAACATAATGTTATCAAGTATATGCTGAATGTCCCCCTAGGACCTACATAATGTTATCAGGTATATGCTGAATGTCCCCCAACATAATGTTATCAGGTATATGCTGAATGTCCCCCCAACATAATGTTATCAGGTATATGCTGAATGTCCCCCAACATAATGTTATCAGGTATATGCTGAATGTCCCCTCCCCTAGGACCTACATAATGTTATCAGGTATATGCTGAATGTTCCCCCCTAGGACCCACATAATGTTATCAGGTATATGCTGAATGTTCCCCCCCCAACATAATGTTATCAGGTATATGCTGAATGTCCCCCAACATAATGTTATCAGGTATATGCTGAATGTTCCCCCCATAATGTTATCAGGTATATGCTGAATGTTCCCCCAACATAATGTTATCAGGTATATGCTGAATGTCCCCCCAACATAATGTTATCAGGTATATGCTGAATGTCCCTCCCCAACATAATGTTATCAGGTATATGCTGAATGTCCCCCCCTACATAATGTTATCAGGTATATGCTGAATGTTCCCCCCAACATAATGTTATCAGGTATATGCTGAATGTCCCCCCCCCAACATAATGTTATCAGGTATATGCTGAATGTCCCCCCCAACATAATGTTATCAGGTATATGCTGAATGTCCCCCCCCTAGGACCCATAAATGTTATCAGGTATATGCTGAATGTCCCCCTAGGACCTACATAATGTTATCAGGTATATGCTGAATGTCCCCTCCCCCTAGGACCCACATAATGTTATCAGGTATATGCTGAATGTCCCCCCAACATAATGTTATCAGGTATATGCTGAATGCCCCCCAACATAATGTTATCAGGTATATGCTGAATGTCCCCCCTAATGTTATCAGGTACCTGAATGCCCCCAACATAATGTTATCAGGTATATGCTGAATGTCCCCCCCAACATAATGTTATCAGGTATATGCTGAATGTCCCCCCCCAACATAATGTTATCAGGTATATGCTGAATGTCCCCCTCCCCAACATAATGTTATCAGGTATATGCTGAATGTCCCCCTAGGACCTACATAATGTTATCAGGTATATGCTGAATGTCCCCCCCCTAGGACCTACATAATGTTATCAGGTATATGCTGAATGTTCCCCCCCTGAATGTCCCCCTCCCCCAACATAATGTTATCAGGTATATGCTGAATGTCTTCCCTAGGACCTACATAATGTTATCAGGTATATGCTGAATGTCCCCCTAGGACCTAACATAATGTTATCAGGTATATGCTGAATGTTCCCCCCCTAGGACCTACATAATGTTATCAGGTATATGCTGAATGTCCCCCTAGGACCTACATAATGTTATCAGGTATATGCTGAATGTCCCCCCCAGGACCCATAATGTTATCAGGTATATGCTGAATGTCCCCCTAGGACCTACATAATGTTATCAGGTATATGCTGAATGTCCCCTAGGACCTACATAATGTTATCAGGTATATGCTGAATGTTCCCCCCATAATGTTATCAGGTATATGCTGAATGTTCCCCCAACATAATGTTATCAGGTATATGCTGAATGTCCCCCCAACATAATGTTATCAGGTATATGCTGAATGTCCCCCAACATAATGTTATCAGGTATATGCTGAATGTCCCCTCCCCCTAGGACCCACATAATGTTATCAGGTATATGCTGAATGTCCCCCCTAGGACCCACATAATGTTATCAGGTATATGCTGAATGTCCCCCTAGGACCTACATAATGTTATCAGGTATATGCTGAATGTCCCCCCTAGGACCTACATAATGTTATCAGGTATATGCTGAATGTTCCCCCCAACATAATGTTATCAGGTATATGCTGAATGTTCCCCCCCAACATAATGTTATCAGGTATATGCTGAATGTCCCCCCCAACATAATGTTATCAGGTATATGCTGAATGTCCCCCCAACATAATGTTATCAGGTATATGCTGAATGTCCCTCCCCTAGGACCCACATAATGTTATCAGGTATATGCTGAATGTCCCCCTAGGACCTACATAATGTTATCAGGTATATGCTGAATGTTCCCCCCAACATAATGTTATCAGGTATATGCTGAATGTTCCCCCCAACATAATGTTATCAGGTATATGCTGAATGTCCCCCCAACATAATGTTATCAGGTATATGCTGAATGTCCCCCCAACATAATGTTATCAGGTATATGCTGAATGTCCCCCCCCCTAGGACCCACATAATGTTATCAGGTATATGCTGAATGTCCCCCTAGGACCTACATAATGTTATCAGGTATATGCTGAATGTCCCCCCCAACATAATGTTATCAGGTATATGCTGAATGTTCCCCCCCCAACATAATGTTATCAGGTATATGCTGAATGTCCCCCTCCAACATAATGTTATCAGGTATATGCTGAATGTCCCCCCAACATAATGTTATCAGGTATATGCTGAATGTCCCCCCCAACATAATGTTATCAGGTATATGCTGAATGTCCCCCCTAGGACCCACATAATGTTATCTGGTATATGCTGAATGTCACCCCCCAACATAATGTTATCAGGTATATGTGAATGTCCCCCAACATAATGTTATCAGGTATATGCTGAATGTCCCCCCAACATAATGTTACCAGGTATATGCTGAATGTCCCTCCCCTAGGACCTACATAATGTTATCAGGTATATGCTGAATGTTCCCCCTAGGACCCACATAATGTTATCAGGTATATGCTGAATGTTCCCCCCAACATAATGTTATCAGGTATATGCTGAATGTTCCCCCAACATAATGTTATCAGGTATATGCTGAATGTTCCCCCCAACATAATGTTATCAGGTATATGCTGAATGTCCCCCCAACATAATGTTATCAGGTATATGCTGAATGTCCCCCCCTAGGACCTACATAATGTTATCAGGTATATGCTGAATGTCCCCCCAACATAATGTTATCAGGTATATGCTGAATGTCCCCCCAACATAATGTTATCAGGTATATGCTGAATGTCCCCCCCCTAGGACCTATAATGTTATCAGGTATATGCTGAATGTTCCCCCTAGGACCCACATAATGTTATCAGGTATATGCTGAATGTTCCCCCCAACATAATGTTATCAGGTATATGCTGTATGTCCCCCAACATAATGTTATCAGGTATATGCTGAATGTTCCCCCAACATAATGTTATCAGGTATATGCTGAATGTTCCCCCAACATAATGTTATCAGGTATATGCTGAATGTCCCCCAACATAATGTTATCAGGTATATGCTGAATGTCCCCCTCCCCAACATAATGTTATCAGGTATATGCTGAATGTCCCCCTAGGACCTACATAATGTTATCAGGTATATGCTGAATGTTCCCCCAACATAATGTTATCAGGTATATGCTGAATGTCCCCCCAACATAATGTTATCAGGTATATGCTGAATGTCCCCCCCAACATAATGTTATCAGGTATATGCTGAATGTCCCCTCCCCCTAGGACCCACATAATGTTATCAGGTATATGCTGAATGCCCCCCCAGGACCTACATAATGTTATCAGGTATATGCTGAATGTCCCCCCCCCTAGGACCCACATAATGTTATCAGGTATATGCTGAATGTCCCCCCAACATAATGTTATCAGGTATATGCTGAATGCCCCCCAACATAATGTTATCAGGTATATGCTGAATGTCCCCCCCAACATAATGTTATCAGGTATATGCTGAATGTCCCCCCAACATAATGTTATCAGGTATATGCTGAATGTCCCCCTCCCCAACATAATGTTATCAGGTATATGCTGAATGTCCCCCTAGGACCTACATAATGTTATCAGGTATATGCTGAATGTCCCCCCTAGGACCTACATAATGTTATCAGGTATATGCTGAATGTTCCCCCCAACATAATGTTATCTGGTATATGCTGAATGTCCCCCCCCCCAACATAATGTTATCAGTTATATGCTGAATATCTTCCCTAGGACCTACATAATGTTATCAGGTATATGCTGAATGTCCCCCTAGGACCTACATAATGTTATCAGGTATATGCTGAATGTTCCCCTAGGACCTACATAATGTTATCAGGTATATGCTGAATGTCCCCCTAGGACCTACATAATGTTATCAGGTATATGCTGAATGTCCCCTCCCCTAGGACCCACATAATGTTATCAGGTATATGCTGAATGTCCCCCTAGGACCTACATAATGTTATCAGGTATATGCTGAATGTCCCCCTAGGACCTACATAATGTTACCAGGTATATGCTGAATGTTCCCCCCAACATAATGTTATCAGGTATATGCTGAATGTTCCCCCCAACATAATGTTATCAGGTATATGCTGAATGTCCCCCCCAACATAATGTTATCAGGTATATGCTGAATGTCCCCCCCAACATAATGTTATCAGGTATATGCTGAATGTCCCCTCCCCCTAGGACCCACATAATGTTATCAGGTATATGCTGAATGTCCCCCCTAGGACCTACATAATGTTATCAGGTATATGCTGAATGTTCCCCCCCAACATAATGTTATCAGGTATATGCTGAATGCCCCCAACATAATGTTATCTGGTATATGCTGAATGTCCCCCTAGGACCCACATAATGTTATCTGGTATATGCTGAATGTCCCCCCAGGACCCACATAATGTTATCTGGTATATGCTGAATGTCCCCCAACATAATGTTATCAGGTATATGCTGAATGTCCCCCAACATAATGTTATCAGGTATATGCTGAATGTCCCCCCCAACATAATGTTATCAGGTATATGCTGAATGTCCCCTCCCCTAGGACCTACATAATGTTATCAGGTATATGCTGAATGTTCCCCCCTAGGACCCACATAATGTTATCAGGTATATGCTGAATGTTCCCCCCATAATGTTATAATGTTAACATAATGTTATCAGTATATGCTGAATGTCCCCCCCCCCTAACATAATGTTATCAGGTATATGCTGAATGTCCCCCCTAGGACCTAATGTTATCAGGTATATGCTGAATGTCCCCCCAACATAATGTTATCAGGTATATGCTGACCCCCCAACATAATGTTATCAGGTATATGCTGAATGTCCCCCCAACATAATGTTATCAGGTATATGCTGAATGTCCCCCCCAACATAATGTTATCAGGTATATGCTGAATGTCCCCTCCCCTAGGACCCACATAATGTTATCAGGTATATGCTGAATGTCCCCCTAGGACCTACATAATGTTATCAGGTATATGCTGAATGTTCCCCCCCCAACATAATGTTATCAGGTATATGCTGAATGTTCCCCCAACATAATGTTATCAGGTATATGCTGAATGTCCCCCTCCAACATAATGTTATCAGGTATATGCTGAATGTCCCCCCAACATAATGTTATCAGGTATATGCTGAATGTCCCCCCAACATAATGTTATCAGGTATATGCTGAATGTCCCCCCAACATAATGTTATCAGGTATATGCTGAATGTCCCCCAACATAATGTTATCTGGTATATGCTGAAGGTCCCCCCTAGGACCCACATAATGTTATCTGGTATATGCTGAATGTCCCCCCCCAACATAATGTTATCAGGTATATACTGAATGTCCCCCCCAACATAATGTTATCAGGTATATGCTGAATGTCCCCCCCAACATAATGTTATCAGGTATATGCTGAATGTCCCCTCCCCTAGGACCTACATAATGTTATCAGGTATATGCTGAATGTTCCCCCCTAGGACCCACATAATGTTATCAGGTATATGCTGAATGTTCCCCCAACATAATGTTATCAGGTATATGCTGAATGTTCCCCCAACATAATGTTATCAGGTATATGCTGAATGTTCCCCCAACATAATGTTATCAGGTATATGCTGACCCCCAACATAATGTTATCAGGTATATGCTGAATGTCCCCCCCCTAGGACCTACATAATGTTATCAGGTATATGCTGAATGTCCCCCCCAACATAATGTTATCAGGTATATGCTGAATGTCCCCCCCCAACATAATGTTATCAGGTATATGCTGAATGTCCCCCCCAACATAATGTTACCAGGTATATGCTGAATGTCCCCTCCCCTAGGACCTACATAATGTTATCAGGTATATGCTGAATGTTCCCCCCCTAGGACCCACATAATGTTATCAGGTATATGCTGAATGTTCCCCCCAACATAATGTTATCAGGTATATGCTGTATGTCCCCCAACATAATGTTATCAGGTATATGCTGAATGTTCCCCCAACATAATGTTATCAGGTATATGCTGAATGTTCCCCCCAACATAATGTTATCAGGTATATGCTGAATGTCCCCCAACATAATGTTATCAGGTATATGCTGAATGTCCCCCCCCAACATAATGTTATCAGGTATATGCTGAATGTCCCCCCCCCAACATAATGTTATCAGGTATATGCTGAATGTCCCCCTAGGACCTATAATGTTATCAGGTATATGCTGAATGTCCCCCCCCTACATAATGTTATCAGGTATATGCTGAATGTCCCCTCCCCCTAGGACCCACATAATGTTATCAGGTATATGCTGAATGTCCCCCCTAGGACCTACATAATGTTATCAGGTATATGCTGAATGTCCCCCCAACATAATGTTATCAGGTATATGCTGAATGTTCCCCCCAACATAATGTTATCAGGTATATGCTGAATGTCCCCTCCAACATAATGTTATCAGGTATATGCTGAATGTCCCCCAACATAATGTTATCAGGTATATGCTGAATGTCCCCCCCCCAACATAATGTTATCAGGTATATGCTGAATGTCCCCCCAACATAATGTTATCAGGTATATGCTGAATGTCCCCCAACATAATGTTATCAGGTGTATGCTGAATGTTCCCCCCAACATAATGTTATCAGGTATATGCTGAATGTCCCCCCAACATAATGTTATCAGGTATATGCTGAATGTCCCCCCCAACATAATGTTATCAGGTATATGCTGAATGTCCCCCCCCCTAGGACCTACATAATGTTATCAGGTATATGCTGAATGTCCCCCTAGGACCTACATAATGTTATCAGGTATATGCTGAATGTTCCCCCCAACATAATGTTATCAGGTATATGCTGAATGTTCCCCCAACATAATGTTATCAGGTATATGCTGAATGTCCCCCAACATAATGTTATCAGGTATATGCTGAATGTCCCCCCCAACATAATGTTATCAGGTATATGCTGAATGTCCCCTCCCCCTAGGACCTACATAATGTTATCAGGTATATGCTGAATGTCCCCCTAGGACCTACATAATGTTATCAGGTATATGCTGAATGTCCCCCTAGGACCTACATAATGTTATCAGGTATATGCTGAATGTCCCCTCCCCCTAGGACCCACATAATGTTATCAGGTATATGCTGAATGTCCCCCCTAGGACCTACATAATGTTATCAGGTATATGCTGAATGTTCCCCCCAACATAATGTTATCAGGTATATGCTGAATGTTGCCCCCCAACATAATGTTATCAGGTATATGCTGAATGTCCCCCCAACATAATGTTATCAGGTATATGCTGAATGTCCCCCCCAACATAATGTTATCAGGTATATGCTGAATGTCCCCCCCAACATAATGTTATCAGGTATATGCTGAATGTCCCCCAACATAATGTTATCAGGTATATGCCCCCCAACATAATGTTATCTGGTATATGCTGAATGTCCCCCCTAGGACCCACATAATGTTATCTGGTATATGCTGAATGCCCCCCCCAACATAATGTTATCAGGTATATACTGAATGTCCCCCCAACATAATGTTATCAGGTATATGCTGAATGTCCCCCCCAACATAATGTTACCAGGTATATGCTGAATGTCCCCTCCCCTAGGACCTACATAATGTTATCAGGTATATGCTGAATGTTCCCCCTAGGACCCACATAATGTTATCAGGTATATGCTGAATGTTCCCCCCAACATAATGTTATCAGGTATATGCTGAATGTTCCCCCCCCAACATAATGTTATCAGGTATACGCTGAATGTTCCCCCCAACATAATGTTATCAGGTATATGCTGAATGTCCCCCCTAGGACCTACATAATGTTATCAGGTATATGCTGAATGTCCCCCCAACATAATGTTATCAGGTATATGCTGAATGTCCCCCCCAACATAATGTTATCAGGTATATGCTGAATGTCCCCCCCAACATAATGTTATCAGGTATATGCTGAATGTCCCCCCCTAGGACCTACATAATGTTATCAGGTATATGCTGAATGTTCCCCCCCTAACATAATGTTATCAGGTATATGCTGAATGTTCCCCCTAGGACCCACATAATGTTATCAGGTATATGCTGAATGTTCCCCCCAACATAATGTTATCAGGTATATGCTGTATGTCCCCCCCAACATAATGTTATCAGGTATATGCTGAATGTTCCCCCAACATAATGTTATCAGGTATATGCTGAATGTCCCCCAACATAATGTTATCAGGTATATGCTGAATGTTCCCCCCAACATAATGTTATTAGGTATATGCTGAATGTTCCCCCCCAACATAATGTTATCAGGTATATGCTGAATGTCCCCTCCCCCTAGGACCCACATAATGTTATCAGGTATATGCTGAATGTCCCCCCCCAACATAATGTTATCAGGTATATGCTGAATGCCCCCCAACATAATGTTATCAGGTATATGCTGAATGCCCCCAACATAATGTTATCAGGTATATGCTGAATGTCCCCCCAACATAATGTTATCAGGTATATGCTGAATGTCCCCCCAACATAATGTTATCAGGTATATGCTGAATGTCCCCTCCCCAACATAATGTTATCAGGTATATGCTGAATGTCCCCCTAGGACCTACATAATGTTATCAGGTATATGCTGAATGTCCCCCCTAGGACCTACATAATGTTATCAGGTATATGCTGAATGTTCCCCCCAACATAATGTTATCTGGTATATGCTGAATGTCCCCCTCCCCCAACATAATGTTATCAGTTATATGCTGAATATCTTCCCTAGGACCTACATAATGTTATCAGGTATATGCTGAATGTCCCCCTAGGACCTACATAATGTTATCAGGTATATGCTGAATGTTCCCCTAGGACCTACATAATGTTATCAGGTATATGCTGAATGTCCCCCTAGGACCTACATAATGTTATCAGGTATATGCTGAATGTCCCCCTAGGACCCACATAATGTTATCAGGTATATGCTGAATGTCCCCCTAGGACCTACATAATGTTATCAGGTATATGCTGAATGTCCCCCTAGGACCTACATAATGTTACCAGGTATATGCTGAATGTTCCCCCAACATAATGTTATCAGGTATATGCTGAATGTTCCCCCAACATAATGTTATCAGGTATATGCTGAATGTCCCCCCCAACATAATGTTATCAGGTATATGCTGAATGTCCCCCCAACATAATGTTATCAGGTATATGCTGAATGTCCCCTCCCCCTAGGACCCACATAATGTTATCAGGTATATGCTGAATGTCCCCCTAGGACCTACATAATGTTATCAGGTATATGCTGAATGTTCCCCCCCAACATAATGTTATCAGGTATATGCTGAATGTTCCCCCCAACATAATGTGATCAGGTATATGCTGAATGTCCCCCTCCAACATAATGTTATCAGGTATATGCTGAATGTCCCCCCAACATAATGTTATCAGGTATATGCTGAATGCCCCCCCCCAACATAATGTTATCTGGTATATGCTGAATGTCCCCCCCCTAGGACCCACATAATGTTATCTGGTATATGCTGAATGTCCCCCCCAACATAATGTTATCAGGTATATACTGAATGTCCCCCCAACATAATGTTATAAGGTATATGCTGAATGTTCCCCTAGGACCTACATAATGTTATCAGGTATATGCTGAATGTCCCCCTAGGACCTACATAATGTTATCAGGTATATGCTGAATGTCCCTCCCCCCCAACATAATGTTATCTGGTATATGCTGAATGTCCCCCAACATAATGTTATCAGGTATATGCTGAATGTTCCCCCCTAGGACCCACATAATGTTATCAGGTATATGCTGAATGTTCCCCCCAACATAATGTTATCAGGTATACGCTGAATGTTCCCCCCAACATAATGTTATCAGGTATATGCTGTATGTCCCCCAACATAATGTTATCAGGTATATGCTGAATGTCCCCCCCCTAGGACCTACATAATGTTATCAGGTATATGCTGAATGTCCCCCCAACATAATGTTATCAGGTATATGCTGAATGTCCCCCCAACATAATGTTATCAGGTATATGCTGAATGTCCCCCCAACATAATGTTACCAGGTATATGCTGAATGTCCCCTCCCCCTAGGACCTACATAATGTTATCAGGTATATGCTGAATGTCCCCCCAACATAATGTTATCAGGTATATGCTGAATGTCCCCCTAGGACCTACATAATGTTATCAGGTATATGCTGAATGTCCCCCCAACATAATGTTATCAGGTATATGCTGAATGTCCCCCCAACATAATGTTATCAGGTATATGCTGAATGTCCCCCCAACATAATGTTACCAGGTATATGCTGAATGTCCCCTCCCCTAGGACCTACATAATGTTATCAGGTATATGCTGAATGTCCCCCCAACATAATGTTATCAGGTATATACTGAATGTTCCCCCCCCAACATAATGTTATCAGGTATATGCTGAATGTTCCCCCAACATAATGTTATCAGGTATATGCTGTATGTCCCCCAACATAATGTTATCAGGTATATGCTGAATGTTCCCCCCAACATAATGTTATCAGGTATATGCTGAATGTTCCCCCTAGGACCAACATAATGTTATCAGGTATATGCTGAATGTTCCCCCCCCAACATAATGTTATCAGGTATATGCTGAATGTCCCCCCCCAACATAATGTTATCAGGTATATGCTGAATGTCCCCCCCAACATAATGTTATCAGGTATATGCTGCATGTCCCCCCTAGGACCCACATAATGTTATCAGGTATATGCTGAATGTTCCCCCCTAGGACCCACATAATGTAATCTGGTATATGCTGAATGTCTCTCCCCCTAGGACCTACATAATGTTATCAGGTATATGCTGAATGTTCCCCTAGGACCTACATAATGTTATCAGGTATATGCTGAATGTCCCTCCCCCCAACATAATGTTATCTGGTATATGCTGAATGTCCCCCCTAGGACCTACATAATGTTATCAGGTATATGCTGAATGTTCCCCTAGGACCTACATAATGTTATCAGGTATATGCTGAATGTCCCTCCCCCCAACATAATGTTATCTGGTATATTCTGAATGTCCCCCCAACATAATGTTATCAGGTATATGCTGAATATCTTCCCTAGGACCTACATAATGTTATCAGGTATATGCTGAATATCTTCCCTAGGACCTACATAATGTTATCAGGTATATGCTGAATGTCCCTCCCCCAACATAATGTTATCTGGTATATGCTGAATGTCCCCCTAGGACCTACATAATGTTATCAGGTATATGCTGAATTTCCCCCTAGGACCTACATAATGTTATCAGGTATATGCTGAATGTCCCCCTAGGACCTACATAATGTTATCAGGTATATGCTGAATGTTCCCCTAGGACCTACATAATGTTATCTGGTATATGCTGAATGTCTCCCCCTAGGACCTACATAATGTTATCTGGTATATGCTGAATTTCCCCCCCAACATAATGTTAACAGGTATATGCTGAATATCTTCCCTAGGACCTACATAATGTTATCAGGTATATGCTGAATGTCCCCCCAACATAATGTTATCTGGTATATGCTGAATGTCCCCCTAGGACCTACATAATGTTATCAGGTATATGCTGAATGTCCCCCTAGGACCTACATAATGTTATCAGGTATATGCTGAATGTCCCCCTAGGACCTACATAATGTTATCAGGTATATGCTGAATGTCCCCCTAGGACCTACATAATGTTATCAGGTATATGCTGAATGTTCCCCTAGGACCTACATAATGTTCCCAGGTATATGCTGAATGTCCCCTCCCCTAGGACCCACATAATGTTATCAGGTATATGCTGAATGTCCCCTCCCCCTAGGATCCACATAATGTTATCAGGTATATGCTGAATGTCCCCCTAGGACCTACATAATGTCATCAGGTATATGCTGAATGTCCCCTCCCCCTAGGACCCACATAATGTTATCTGGTATATGCTGAATGTCCCCCAACATAATGTTATCAGGTATATGCTGAATTCCCCCCAACATAATGTTATCAGGTATATGCTGAATATCTTCCCTAGGACCTACATAATGTTATCAGGTATATGCTGAATGTCCCCCCCCAACATAATGTTATCAGGTATATGCTGAATGTTCCCCTAGGACCTACATAATGTTATCAGGTATATGCTGAATGTCCCCCTAGGACCTACATAATGTTATCAGGTATATGCTGAATGTCCCCTAGGACCTACATAATGTTATCAGGTATATGCTGAATGTCCCCCTAGGACCTACATAATGTTATCAGGTATATGCTGAATGTCCCCCTAGGACCTACATAATGTTATCAGGTATATGCTGAATGTTCCCCTAGGACCTACATAATGTTCCCAGGTATATGCTGAATGTCCCCCCTAGGACCCACATAATGTTATCAGGTATATGCTGAATGTCCCCTCCCCCTAGGACCCACATAATGTTATCAGGTATATGCTGAATGTCCCCCTAGGACCTACATAATGTCATCAGGTATATGCTGAATGTCCCCTCCCCCTAGGACCCACATAATGTTATCTGGTATATGCTGAATGTCCCCCCAACATAATGTTATCAGGTATATGCTGAATGTCCCCCCAACATAATGTTACCAGGTATATGCTGAATGTCCCCTCCCCCTAGGACCTACATAATGTTATCAGGTATATGCTGAATGTCCCCCCCTAGGACCCACATAATGTTATCAGGTATATGCTGAATGTTCCCCCCCAACATAATGTTATCAGGTATACGCTGAATGTTCCCCCCAACATAATGTTATCAGGTATATGCTGTATGTCCCCCCAACATAATGTTATCTGGTATATGCTGAATGTCCCCCCTGAATGTACCCCCAACATAGGACCTACATAATGTTATCAGGTATATGCTGAATGTCCCCCCCAACATAATGTTATCAGGTATATGCTGAATGTCCCCCAACATAATGTTATCAGGTATATGCTGAATGCCCCCCAACATAATGTTACCAGGTATATGCTGAATGTCCCCTCCCCTAGGACCTACATAATGTTATCAGGTATATGCTGAATGTTCCCCCCTAGGACCCACATAATGTTATCAGGTATATGCTGAATGTCCCCCCCAACATAATGTTATCAGGTATATGCTGAATGTTCCCCCCAACATAATGTTATCAGGTATATGCTGAATGTTCCCCCAACATAATGTTATCAGGTATATGCTGAATGTCCCCCCAACATAATGTTATCAGGTATATGCTGAATGTCCCCCCCCAACATAATGTTATCAGGTATATGCTGCATGTCCCCCCTAGGACCCACATAATGTTATCAGGTATATGCTGAATGTCCCCCCCCTAGGACCCACATAATGTAATCTGGTATATGCTGAATGTCTCTCCCCCCCTAGGACCTACATAATGTTATCAGGTATATGCTGAATGTTCCCCTAGGACCTACATAATGTTATCAGGTATATGCTGAATGTTCCCCTAGGACCTACATAATGTTATCTGGTATATGCTGAATGTTCCCCCCCAACATAATGTTATCTGGTATATGCTGAATGTCCCCCCAACATAATGTTATCAGGTATATGCTGAATATCTTCCCTAGGACCTACATAATGTTATCAGGTATATGCTGAATGTCCCCCCCAACATAATGTTATCAGGTATATGCTGAATGTCCCCCTAGGACCTACATAATGTTATCAGGTATATGCTGAATGTCCCCCTAGGACCTACATAATGTTATCAGGTATATGCTGAATGTCCCCCCCCTAGGACCTACATAATGTTATCAGGTATATGCTGAATGTTCCCCTAGGACCTACATAATGTTATCTGGTATATGCTGAATGTCCCCCCTAGGACATACATAATGTTATCTGGTATATGCTGAATTTCCCCCCAACATAATGTTATCAGGTATATGCTGAATATCTTCCCTAGGACCTACATAATGTTATCAGGTATATGCTGAATGTCCCCCCAACATAATGTTATCTGGTATATGCTGAATGTCCCCCTAGGACCTATATAATGTTATCAGGTATATGCTGAATGTTCCCCCTAGGACCTACATAATGTTATCAGGTATATGCTGAATGTCCCCCTAGGACCTACATAATGTTATCAGGTATATGCTGAATGTCCCCCTAGGACCCACATAATGTTATCAGGTATATGCTGAATGTCCCCCTAGGACCCACATAATGTTATCAGGTATATGCTGAATGTCCCCCTAGGACCCACATAATGTTATCAGGTATATGCTGAATGTCCCCCTAGGACCTACATAATGTTATCAGGTATATGCTGAATGTCCCCCCTAGGACCTACATAATGTTATCAGGTATATGCTGAATGTCCCCCTAGGACCTACATAATGTTATCAGGTATATGCTGAATGTTCCCCTAGGACCTACATAATGTTCCCAGGTATATGCTGAATGTCCCCTCCCCCCCTAGGACCCACATAATGTTATCAGGTATATGCTGAATGTCCCCTCCCCCCTAGGACCCACATAATGTTATCAGGTATATGCTGAATGTCCCCCCTAGGACCTACATAATGTCATCAGGTATATGCTGAATGTCCCCTCCCCCTAGGACCCACATAATGTTATCAGGTATATGCTGAATGTCCCCCCTAGGACCTACATAATGTTATCAGGTATATGCTGAATGTCCCCCCCCTAGGACCTACATAATGTTATCAGGTATATGCTGAATGTCCCCCCCAACATAATGTTATCAGGTATATGCTGAATGTTCCCCCCCCAACATAATGTTATCAGGTATATGCTGTATGTCCCCCTAGGACCCACATAATGTAATCTGGTATATGCTGAATGTCTCCCCCTAGGACCTACATAATGTTATCAGGTATATGCTGAATGTTCCCCTAGGACCTACATAATGTTATCTGGTATATGCTGAAAGGCCCCCAACATAATGTTATCTGGTATATGCTGAATGTCCCCCTAGGACCTACATAATGTTATCAGGTATATGCTGAATGTCCCCCCTAGGACCTACATAATGTTATCAGGTATATGCTGAATGTCCCCCTAGGACCTACATAATGTTATCAGGTATATGCTGAATGTCCCCCCTAGGACCTACATAATGTTATCAGGTATATGCTGAATGTCCCCCTAGGACCTACATAATGTTATCAGGTATATGCTGAATGTCCCCCTAGGACCTACATAATGTTATCAGGTATATGCTGAATGTCCCCCTAGGACCTACATAATGTTATCAGGTATATGCTGAATGTTCCCTAGGACCTACATAATGTTACCAGGTATATGCTGAATGTCCCCCCCAACATAATGTTATCAGGTATATGCTGAATGTCCCCCAACATAATGTTATCAGGTATATGCTGAATGTCCCCCCCCCTAACATAATGTTACCAGGTATATGCTGAATGTCCCCTCCCCCTAGGACCTACATAATGTTATCAGGTATATGCTGAATGTTCCCCCCTAGGACCCACATAATGTTATCAGGTATATGCTGAATGTTCCCCCCAACATAATGTTATCAGGTATATGCTGTATGTCCCCCCCAACATAATGTTATCAGGTATATGCTGAATGTTCCCCCCAACATAATGTTATCAGGTATATGCTGAATGTTCCCCCCAACATAATGTTATCAGGTATATGCTGAATGTCCCCCAACATAATGTTATCAGGTATATGCTGCATGCCCCCTAGGACCCACATAATGTAATCTGGTATATGCTGAATGTCTCCCCCCTAGGACCTACATAATGTTATCAGGTATATGCTGAATGTTCCCCTAGGACCTACATAATGTTATCTGGTATATGCTGAATGTCCCCCATCCAATATAATGTTATCAGGTATATGCTGAATATCTTCCCTAGGACCTACATAATGTTATCAGGTATATGCTGAATGTCCCTCCCCCAACATAATGTTATCAGGTATATGCTGAATGTCCCCCTAGGACCTACATAATGTTATCAGGTATATGCTGAATGTCCCCCCTAGGACCTACATAATGTTATCAGGTATATGCTGAATGTCCCCCCTAGGACCTACATAATGTTATCAGGTATATGCTGAATGTTCCCCTAGGACCTACATAATGTTATCTGGTATATGCTGAATGTCTCCCCCTAGGACCTACATAATGTTATCTGGTATATGCTGAATTCCCCCCCAACATAATGTTATCAGGTATATGCTGAATGTCCCCCTAGGACCTACATAATGTTATCAGGTATATGCTGAATGTTCCCCTAGGACCTACATAATGTTATCAGGTATATGCTGAATGTTCTCCCCCTAGGACCCACATAATGTTATCAGGTATATGCTGAATGTTCCCCCAACATAATGTTATCAGGTATATGCTGTATGTCCCCCAACATAATGTTATCAGGTATATGCTGAATGTTCCCCCCCCAACATAATGTTATCAGGTATATGCTGAATGTTCCCCCAACATAATGTTATCAGGTATATGCTGAATGTCCCCCAACATAATGTTATCAGGTATATGCTGAATGTCCCCCCCCAACATAATGTTATCAGGTATATGCTGCATGCCCCCCTAGGACCCACATAATGTTATCAGGTATATGCTGAATGTTCCCCCCTAGGACCCACATAATGTAATCTGGTATATGCTGAATGTCTCCCCCTAGGACCTACATAATGTTATCAGGTATATGCTGAATGTTCCCCTAGGACCTACATAATGTTATCTGGTATATGCTGAATGTCCCCCAACATAATGTTATCAGGTATATGCTGAATATCTTCCCTAGGACCTACATAATGTTATCAGGTATATGCTGAATGTCCCTCCCCCCAACATAATGTTATCTGGTATATGCTGAATGTCCCCCTAGGACCTACATAATGTTATCAGGTATATGCTGAATGTCCCCCTAGGACCTACATAATGTTATCAGGTATATGCTGAATGTCCCCCTAGGACCTACATAATGTTATCAGGTATATGCTGAATGTTCCCCTAGGACCTACATAATGTTATCTGGTATATGCTGAATGTCTCCCCCTAGGACCTACATAATGTTATCTGGTATATGCTGAATTCCCCCAACATAATGTTATCAGGTATATGCTGAATATCTTCCCTAGGACCTACATAATGTTATCAGGTATATGCTGCATGTCCCCCCTAGGACCCACATAATGTTATCAGGTATATGCTGAATGTTCCCCCCTAGGACCCACATAATGTAATCTGGTATATGCTGAATGTCTAGGACCTCATAATGTTATCAGGTATATGCTGAATGTTCCCCTAGGACCTACATAATGTTATCAGGTATATGCTGAATGTTCCCCTAGGACCTACATAATGTTATCTGGTATATGCTGAATGTCCCCCCCAACATAATGTTATCAGGTATATGCTGAATATCTTCCCTAGGACCTACATAATGTTATCAGGTATATGCTGAATGTCCCCCCCCAACATAATGTTATCTGGTATATGCTGAATGTCCCCCTAGGACCTACATAATGTTATCAGGTATATGCTGAATGTCCCCCTAGGACCTACATAATGTTATCAGGTATATGCTGAATGTCCCCCCTAGGACCTACATAATGTTATCAGGTATATGCTGAATGTTCCCCCTAGGACCTACATAATGTTATCTGTTATATGCTGAATGTCTCCCCCCCCCTAGGACCTACATAATGTTATCTGGTATATGCTGAATTTACCCCCCCCTAACATAATGTTATCAGGTATATGCTGAATATCTTCCCCCTAGGACCTACATAATGTTATCAGGTATATGCTGAATGTCCCCCCCAACATAATGTTATCTGGTATATGCTGAATGTCCCCCCCTACATAATGTTATCAGGTATATGCTGAATGTTCCCCTAGGACCTACATAATGTTATCAGGTATATGCTGAATGTCCCCCCTAGGACCTACATAATGTTATCAGGTATATGCTGAATGTCCCCCCTAGGACCTACATAATGTTATCAGGTATATGCTGAATGTCCCCCCCTACATAATGTTATCAGGTATATGCTGAATGTCCCCCCTAGGACCTACATAATGTTATCAGGTATATGCTGAATGTTCCCCTAGGACCTACATAATGTTCCCAGGTATATGCTGAATGTCCCCTCCCCCCCTAGGACCCACATAATGTTATCAGGTATATGCTGAATGTCCCCTCCCCCCTAGGACCCACATAATGTTATCAGGTATATGCTTAATGTTCCCCCCCCCCCCCCCTAACATAATGTTATCAGGTATACGCTGAATGTTCCCCCAACATAATGTTATCAGGTATATGCTGAATGTCCCCCCAACATAATGTTATCAGGTATATGCTGAATGTTCCCCCCAACATAATGTTATCAGGTATATGCTGAATGTCCCCCCAACATAATGTTATCAGGTATATGCTGAATGTCCCCCAACATAATGTTATCAGGTATATGCTGAATGTCCCCCACCCAACATAATGTTATCAGGTATATGCTGAATGTCCCCCTAGGACCCACATAATGTTATCAGGTATATGCTGAATGTTCCCCCCTAGGACCCACATAATGTAATCTGGTATATGCTGAATGTCTCTCCCCCCTAGGACCTACATAATGTTATCAGGTATATGCTGAATGTTCCCCTAGGACCTACATAATGTTATCAGGTATATGCTGAATGTCCCCTCCCCAACATAATGTTATCTGGTATATGCTGAATGTCCCCCCCAACATAATGTTATCAGGTATATGCTGAATATCTTCCCTAGGACCTACATAATGTTATCAGGTATATGCTGAATGTCCCCCCAACATAATGTTATCTGGTATATGCTGAATGTCCCCCCTAGGACCTACATAATGTTATCAGGTATATGCTGAATGTTCCCCCTAGGACCTACATAATGTTATCAGGTATATGCTGAATGTCCCCCCCCCTAGGACCCACATAATGTTATCAGGTATATGCTGAATGTCCCCCCCCTAGGACCCACATAATGTTATCAGGTATATGCTGAATGTCCCCCCTAGGACCTACATAATGTTATCAGGTATATGCTGAATGTCCCCCTAGGACCTACATAATGTTATCAGGTATATGCTGAATGTCCCCCTAGGACCTACATAATGTTATCAGGTATATGCTGAATGTTCCCCTAGGACCTACATAATGTTATCAGGTATATGCTGAATGTCCCCCCCCCTAGGACCCACATAATGTTATCAGGTATATGCTGAATGTCCCCCCCCCCCTAGGACCTACATAATGTTATCAGGTATATGCTGAATGTCCCCCCAACATAATGTTATCAGGTATATGCTGAATGTCCCCCCTAGGACCTACATAATGTTATCAGGTATATGCTGAATGTCCCCCCAACATAATGTTATCAGGTACTGTATGCCCCCCTAGGACCCATAATGTTATCAGGTATATGCTGTATGTCCCCCTAGGACCCACATAATGTTATCAGGTATATGCTGAATGTCCCCCCCTCCCCCCTAGGACCTACATAATGTTATCAGGTATATGCTGAATGCCCCCCCCAACATAATGTTATCTGGTATATGCTGAATGTCCCCCCCCTAGGACCTACATAATGTTATCAGGTATATGCTGAATGTCCCCCCTAGGACCTACATAATGTTATCAGGTATATGCTGAATGTCCCCCTAGGACCTACATAATGTTATCAGGTATATGCTGAATGTCCCCCCTAGGACCTACATAATGTTATCAGGTATATGCTGAATGTCCCCCTAGGACCTACATAATGTTATCAGGTATATGCTGAATGTCCCCCCTAGGACCTACATAATGTTATCAGGTATATGCTGAATGTCCCCCCTAGGACCTACATAATGTTATCAGGTATATGCTGAATGTTCCCCTAGGACCTACATAATGTTACCAGGTATATGCTGAATGTCCCCTCCCCCCCTAGGACCCACATAATGTTATCAGGTATATGCTGAATGTCTCCCCCCCCCAACATAATGTTATCAGGTATATGCTGAATATCTTCCCTAGGACCTACATAATGTTATCAGGTATATGCTGAATGTCCCCCCCCTAGGACCTACATAATGTTATCAGGTATATGCTGAATGTCCCCCCTAGGACCTACATAATGTTATCAGGTATATGCTGAATGTCCCCCCCCAACATAATGTTATCAGGTATATGCTGAATGTCCCCCCTAGGACCTACATAATGTTATCAGGTATATGCTGAATGTCCCCCCCAACATAATGTTATCAGGTATATGCTGAATATCTTCACTAGGACCTACATAATGTTATCAGGTATATGCTGAATGTCCCCCCAACATAATGTTATCTGGTATATGCTGAATGTCCCCCTAGGACCTACATAATGTTATCAGGTATATGCTGAATGTTCCCCCTAGGACATACATAATGTTATCAGGTATATGCTGAATGTCCCCCCTAGGACCTACATAATGTTATCAGGTATATGCTGAATGTCCCCCTAGGACCTACATAATGTTATCAGGTATATGCTGAATGTTCCCCTAGGACCCACATAATGTTATCAGGTATATGCTGAATGTCCCCTCCCCCTAGGACCCACATAATGTTATCAGGTATATGCTGAATGTCCCTCCCCCTAGGACCCACATAATGTTATCAGGTATATGCTGAATGTCCCCTCCCCCCCACATAATGTTATCAGGTACTGAATGTCCCCCCAGGACCTACATAATGTTATCAGGTATATGCTGAATGTCCCCTCCCCCTAGGACCCACATAATGTTATCAGGTATATGCTGAATGTCCCCCCTAGGACCTACATAATGTTATCAGGTATATGCTGAATGTCCCCCCCCCCCCTAGGACCTACATAATGTTATCAGGTATATGCTGAATGTCCCCTCCCCCCCTAGGACCTACATAATGTTATCAGGTATAATCAACACAGTCACAATACCAGAGCTAGTGTTATGTCTTGTAAAATCCCGAGAGTAAATAGTACTGCGAGAAGCACGTTTTTCCATACAGGCATTTGTCTATGAAATAGCCTTCCATGGGAGATCAAGCAGAAAATGGTTTTAAAAAGCAGCCAAAGGTTTTCATTTGTACAAGGTTGTTCTAAGTCAGAGAAACCACCACCCCACTGTCCCTTGTGGCCCCTACAGCTGGCCAGGTGTATTTATTTTAAGGATTGGTATGATGTGCAATTAATAAATTGTTTTAATGTGAAATGAATATGGTTGATTTTTAAGGTTAGGGAGAATTGCAGCGAATAGGGCCACTTTTTAGGACGTCAATATAAATGAATGTATTGATGGTTGTTTGTCATTTCATCATTATATGTGTTATTGTTATTACCATGGAAACAAACGTTTTAATGAATACTTTCAAGTCATATCCTCTACGTCCACGTTGTACATTTTCTTGTATATGTCTGTTACCTAAAATAAATTCAATTCAACCCCTCCCGCATCTGAACTGGCTACATAGAGGGCAAGGCGTAAATCAGAGGTGAGAGGTCATTTGGTCGGGTCAACAGAAAGTATTATTAAAGAGATGCTTCACATTGAAATACAGATCGAGATGCAGTAGACCCCAGAGTTAATGATCCCAGGTCAGTTTATATTATACAGGAAGTATTATTAAAGAGATGCTTCACATTGAAATACGGATAGAGATGCAGTAGTCCCAGAGTTAATGATCCCAGGTCAGTTTTGCATTTCACCTTCTGATTATTATGATGACTAACAAGGCTTAAACATGCTCTCTCTTTCTCCCTCCATCTGTCTCGTCTGCAGGGATGTTTTGATGTGAGAGAGGATGCCAAACCCCAGTCCCATCATCGCCACCTCACCCACTCTTAAGATAACCTTTGGGCCGACTGGGAGCCCAAGGCTGGTTAGGAGACACCACTAGAGACATTTTTAATTTTAATTTGACCTTTATTTAACCAGGCAAGTCAGTTAAGAACACATTCTTATTTTCAATGACGGCCTGGGAACAGTGGGTTAAAAGACTGTTAAAAGTTAACTGCCTGTTCAGGGGCAGAACGACAGATTTGTACCTTGTCAGCTCGGGGGTTTGAACTCGCAACCTTCCGGTTACTAGTCCAACGCTCTAACCACTAGGCTACGCTGCCGCCCCAATTGTTGGGAACTAAGAGAATATTAGGGTAGCACTGTGATTCATTAATCATATGCTGTCTTCCCTGCTCCTCTGTTCTTACCTCTTTCCCTTCCTGTCTTTTACACCTCTCTCCCTCCCCTCCTCTTTCTTCCTCTGTTCTTATCTCTCTCCCCACCTCCTCTTTCTTCCTCTGTTCTTACCTCTCTCCCCACCTCCTCTTTCTTCCTCTGTTCTTACCTCTCTCCCCACCTCCTCTTTCTTCCTCTGTTCTTACCTCTTTCCCCTTCTGTCTTTTACACCTATCCCTCCCCTCTTTCTTCCTCTGTTCTTATCTCTCTCCCCACCTCCTCTTTCTTCCTCTGTTCTTACCTCTTTCCCCTTCTGTCTTTTACACCTCTCTCCCTCCTCTTTCTTCCTCTGTTCTTACCTCTCTCCCCACCTCCTCTTTCTTCCTCTGTTCTTACCTCTCTCCCTCCCCTCCTCTTTCTTCCTCTGTTCTTACCTCTCTCCCTCCCCTCCTCTGTTCTTACCTCTCTCCCCACCTCCTCTTTCTTCCTCTGTTCTTACCTCTCTCCCTCCCTTCCTCTGTTCTTACCTCTCTCCCCACCTCCTCTTTCTTCCTGTTCTTACCTCTCTCCCTCCCCTCCTCTGTTCTTACCTCTCTCCCTCCCCTCCTCTGTTCTTACCTCTCTCCCTCCCCTCCTCTGTTCTTACCTCTCTCCCCACCTCCTCTTTCTTCCTCTGTTCTTACCTCTCTCCCCACCTCCTCTTTCTTCCTCTGTTCTTACCTTTTCCCCACCTCCTCTTTCTTCCTCTGTTCTTACCTCTATCCCCACCTCCTCTTTCTTCCTCTGTTCTTCTCTCTCCCCACCTCCTCTTTCTTCCTCTGTTCTTACCTTTTTCCCCACCTCCTCTTTCTTCCTCTGTTCTTCTCTCTCCCCACCTCCTCTTTCTTCCTCTGTTCTTACCTCTCTCCCTCCCCTCCTCTTTCTTCCTCTGTTCTTACCTCTCTCCCTCCCCTCCTCTTTCTTCCTCTGTTCTTACCTCTCTCCCCACCTCCTCTTTCTTCCTCTGTTCTTACCTCTCTCCCCACCTCCTCTTTCTTCCTCTGTTCTTACCGCTTTCCCCTTCTGTCTTTTACACCTCTCCCTCCCCTCCTCTTTCTTCCTCTGTTTTTTTAATGAACACCAGATGTGCATTGAAGTACAGATTGAACTTGTATTTATAATATAAAATTACAATTATAATATTTATAGTAACACTTGGATTATTAACTTCTTTTAAAGTGTTTCACATTCTCTACTGGTTGAAATTAAGTCTATCGTTGGATGAAATACTACACCTATCCTGTGTTTATCTGTCATAGTCTATCTAGAAGATAGCAAAGGAGTCAGACGCACAAACAGAAATGGAAACCAGAGGGTTAAATAAGGAACATAATTATGAGATGGGAACCAAAACAAAAGGAAAAATTTAACATGGATCGGTGGCAGCTAGAAAGCTGGTGACGTCGACCGCTGAACGCCGCCCGAACAAGGAGAGGGAACAACTTCGGTGGAAGTCGTGACAGTACCCCCCCCTTGACGTGCGGCTCCAGCAGCGTGCCGACACCGGCCTCGGGGACGACCCGGGGGACGAGATGCAGGGCGATCCGGATGGAGTCTGTGAAATTCCTGGAGTAACGATGGGTCCAGGATGTCCCCCACCAGTACCCAGCATCTCTCCTCCGGGCCGTACCCCTCCCACTCCACGAGGTACTCTCGCCCGACGTCTTGAGTCCATGCCGGGGCCCCCTCGATATCCAGAAGGGGCGGAGGAACCTCCCGCACCACCGGCCTGAGGAGAGACACATGGAATGAGGGGTTAATACGGTAATCAGGGGGAGCTGTAACCTATAACACACCTCGTTCAGTCTCCTCAGGAATGGCCCCACAAACCGCAGACCCAGCTTCCGGCAGGGCAGGTGAAGGGGCAGGTTTCGGGTCGAGAGCCAGACCCGATCCCCCGGTGCATACACCGGGGCCTCACTGCGGTGGCGGTCGGCATTCATCTTCTACTGCCTGATGGCCCTTTGCAGACGCACATGGGCAGCGTCCCATGTCTCCTACGAGTGCTGAAACCATTCATCCACCGCAGGAGCCTCGATCTGGCTCTGATACCATGGTGCCAGGACCGGCTGGTAACCTAGCACACACTGAAAAGGTGATAGGTTAGTGGAGGAGTGGCGGAGGGAGTTTTGAGCCATCTCTGCCCAGGGGAGAAACACCGCCCACTCCCCCGGCCGGTCCTGGCAATAGGACCGCAGAAACCTACCCACCTCCTGGTTGACTCTTTCCACCTGCCTGTTGCTCTCGGGGTGAAAACCTGAGGTAAAGCTGACCGAGACCCCCAGGCGCTCCATAAACGCCCTCCAGACTTTAGACGTGAATTGGGGACCCCGATCAGAAACTATATCCTCAGGCACCCCAAAGTGCCTGAATATGTGGGTGAATAGGGCCTCCGCAGTCTGTAGGGCCGTAGGGAGACCGGGCAAAGGAAGGAGACGGCAGGACTTAGAAAACCAATCCACAACGACTAGGATCGTGGTGTTACCCCGCGAGGGTGGGAGATCCATCAGGAAATCCACCGAAAGGTGTGACCACAGTCGTTGTGGAACGGGAAGGGGTTGTAATTTCCCTCTGGGCAGGTGTCTAAGTGCCTTGCACTGTGCGCACACCGAACAGGAGGACACATAAACCCTCACATCCTTGGCTAACATGGGCCACCAGTACTTCCCAGCAAGACAGCGCACTGTCCGGCCGATGCCAGGATGACCAGAGGAGGGTGAAGTGTGGACCCAACAGATCAAACGATCGCGGACATCGAACGGAACATACTTACGCCCAACCGGACACTGGGTAGGAGTGGGCTCTGAACGTGACGCCCGCTCGATGTCCGCGTCCACCTCCCACACCACCCGTGCCACCAGGCAAGAAGCTGGAATAATGGGAGCGGGATCTGCGGACCACTCCTCTGTGTCATACATCTGGGACAGTGCGTCTGCCTTAACGTTCTGGGAACCTGGTCTGTAGGAGAGGGTGAAAGAAAAGCGTGTGAAAAACATGGCCCACCTTGCCTGGCGAGGGTTCAGTCTCCTCGCTGCTCGAATATACTCCAGATTGTGGTGGTCAGCCCAAATGAGAAAAGGGTGTCTGGCCCCCTCAAGCCAATGTCTCCACGCTTTCAGAGCCTTGACAACAGCCAACAACTCCCGGTCCCCCACATCATAGTTTCGCTCCACTGGGCTGAGCTTCTTCGAAAAGAATGCACAGGGGCGGAGCTTTTGTGGCGTACCCGAGCGCTGAGACAGCACAGCCCCTATCCCTGCCTCGGACGCGTCCACCCCAACTATGAACACTAAGGAGGGATCAGGATGAGCCAGTACAGGAGCCAAGGTAAACAAAGCTTTCAGTTGACCAAAAGCCCTGTCCGCCCCTGCTGTCCACTGCAGTCGCACCGGTCCCCCCTTCGGCAGTGAGGTAATGGGAGCCGCTACCTGACCAAAACTCTGGATAAATCTCCGGTAGTAGTTGACAAACCCTAAAAACCTCTACACCTCCTGTACTCACGGCTGAAATGCGGTCATTCTTCTTCTCTACCCCTGACGCGGAAAAGTGATACCCTAGGAAGGAGACGGACTGTTGGAAGAACAGACTTTTCTCAGCCTTGACTTACAGGTCATGTTCCAACAGTCTATCAAGCACCCTGCGTACCAGGGACACATGCTCGGCGCGTGTAGTGGAGTATAATAGAATGTCATCTATATACACCACTACACCCTGCCCGTGCAGGTCCCTGACGAGGTACTCATAATGCCCAGAAGTGGTGCTAAATGCTGTCTTCCACTCATCTCCCGCCCGGATACGCACCAGGTTGTAAGCGCTCATGAGGTCCAATTTCGTGGGGTCATACTGGCTATGAGCGGTAGCGGGTAACTGTATTTTACAGTGATCTTATTTAAACCTCGATAATCAATACACGGGCGCAAACCTCCATCCTTCTTCTTCACAAAAAAGAAACTCAAGGAGACAGGTGAGATGGAAGGCTGAATGTATCCCTGTCCCAGAGATTCTGTGACATATGTCTCCTTGACCGCCGTCTCCTCCTGTGACAGAGGATACATGTGACTCCTGGGAAGTGCAGCTTCTACCAAGTGATCTATCACACAATCCCCCTGTCGATGGGGTGGTAATTGAGTCGCCTTCTTTTTACAGAAGTCGAGTGCCAAATCGGCATATTCGGGGGGAATGTGCATGGTGGAAACCTGGTTTGGACTTTCCACCGTAGTGCCACCTAAGGAAACACCTACACACCTCCCTGAGCAGTGACGGGACCATCCCTTGAGAGCCCTCTGTTGCCATGAAATAGTGGGATCATGCGAAGCCAACCAGGGAATCCCCAACACAACAGGGAACGCAGGAGAGTCGATTAGGAAGAGACTCATTTGCTCCCTATGACTCTCCTGCGTTATCATAGTGAGCGGAGCTGTGACCTCCCTAATTAGCCCCGACCCCAAAGGACGACTGTCTAAGGCATGTATAGGAAAGGGAACATCAACAGACACAATAGGGATCCCTAATTTCATAGCAAACTAATGGTCGATAAAGTTCCCAGCTGCGCCTGAATCTACTAGCGCCTTAATGCTGGGAATGCGGGGAAAACTCTGGAAATTCAATCGACAACCACACGTGTGCAACAGGGAGCTCTGGGTGAGTGGTGTGCCTACTCACCTGGGATGACCCACCAGCACTCCGCCTGCTACCTCTACCTCCTGGGGAACCCCCCCAGCAGTGTGCCCTCTACGGCCACAGTTGGTGCAGGGAATGATCCCCCCCTCCGGTCCCCCTCGTTGCAGCGCCTCCCAACTCCACAGGCATTGGATCAGGAGCGCTGGGGGATGGAACTGACGGACCCCGATCAGGACGTCCGCGGGAGGCCAACAGGTTGTCCAACCGGATCGATAAGTCCACCAACTGGTCCAGTGTAAGGGTGGTGTCCCTGCAGGCTAGCTCCCGACGGACATCCTCTTGTAAGCTACACCTGTAGTGATCGATCAGGGCCCGCTCATTCCATCCCGTGCCGGCCGCCAGAGTTCTAAAGTCCAGCGCAAAATCTTGAGCGCTCCTCATCCCCTGACGTAGATGAAATAGGCGTTCCCCCGCCTCTCTCCCCTCCGGGGGATGATCGAATACTGCCCGGAAACGGCGGGCAAACTCCTCATAGTCATCCAACGTCTGACCTTCCCTGCCCCAGATGGCATTGGCCCATTCCAGGACTTTACCAGTCAGACAGGAGATAAGGGCGTTCACTCTCTCGCGTCCTGAAGGAGCTGGCCGGACAGATGCCAGGTAGAGCTCCAGCTGGAGTATAAGGGCGCTCACTCTCTCGCGTCCTGAAGGAGCTGTCCGTACAAATGCCAGGTAGAGCTCCAGCTGGAGTATAAGGGCGCTCACTCTCTCGTGTCCTGGAGGAGCTGGCCGGACAGATGCTAGGTAGAGCTCCAGCTGGAGTATAAGGGTGCTCACTCTCTCGTGTCCTGAAGGAGCTGGCCAGACAGATGCCAGGTAGAGCTCCAGCTGGAGTATAAGGGTGCTCACTCTCTCGTGTCCTGAAGGAGCTGGCCGGACAGATGCCAGGTAGAGCTCCAGCTGGTGTATAAGGGCGCTCACTATCTCGTGCCCCGAAGGAGCTGGCCGGACAGATGCCAGGTAGAGCTCCAGCTGGTGTATAAGGGCGCTCAGTCTCTCGCGTCCCCAAGGAGCTGGCCGGACAGATGCCAGGTAGAGCTCCAGCTGGAGTAGGAACCCCTAATGTCCCATCATACGCCCTCGGGAGCGAGAGCTGAATCCCACCGGATCCTGAGGATGGAGAAGCGGACATCACGGTAGGTAGTGGTGGAACCTGAGGAGACGACACAGGGTTCACAGGAAAAACCCCTCTCTCCCATCGGTCCATGGTTTGCTGCTGAACGTGCTCCTCCATTTGAAGCGGAGGGCTGGCTGCACCTGCTGACTCCATGTAGAGGTGCGTGATTCTGTCAGAGTCTATCTAGAGGATAGCAAAGGAGTCAGGCGCAGGACACAGGTAAGAGTAAAAAAACACTGTATTTACTCAATCCAAGAACAGAACAAAAATCCCGTTATCAAACGAGGACAAAACAGGATAGAACTCCAACACACGAAAGACAATCACGCACAAACAGAACGGGAAACCAGAGGGTTAAATAAGGAACATAATTATGAGATGGGAACCAGGTGTGTAAACAGACAAAACAAAAGGAAAAATTTAACATGGATCGGTGGCAGCTAGAAAGCCGGTGACGCCGAACGCCGCCCGAACAAGGAGATGGAACAACTTCGGTGGAAGTCGTGACATTATCAGATCAATGCAGATGAAGGAAATTAGATATCGAGATCAACCAGTTTTAGAGTATTTACATGATGCATAGGAAGTAACAATACCTGTATGCAGTGTACTGCTACAGTGTACTGTTTTAAAAAAATATTTCTGTACAAATTACAAATCAGCCTTTTAATTAGTTAAATCATGTTTCTAGTCTATTGCATAGTTACAATGTGTCCCAGGACCAGGAGTGGTAAACACTGTTGAAGTGTATAATTGTAGCACCCTACATTTCCCTAAAACAGGCTACATGTGCACCACCAAGTCAGAACAGTAGGTGAAATGATTAGGGTGAAGCACATGGCCTACTAACAGCTTACTACACAACATACACTTAGTATTACTTTCTTATCTACAGTATACACATCTCCCTGGTATATTACATCATTTATACAGCAGCATACAAGACATTTTTGGACTCACAGTTGTGCTCTGCTCACTTGAACAGGAAGGTGGCATGGGGCTTCTTCATGGGCAAAATTCTTCATGAAACTTCGTCATCAAAGTCTGTCATTCTCTGGATTTATGGTGCTTTCAAGACAACGGGGAACTCTGGAAAAAAACAAGGTTGAATCTTGATGACTTCAGTGATCTTCAAGTTGGAGCTCTAGAAAGAGACCCGAGTTCCCGACTTGCAATTCTGAGTTGGATGACCTTTCAAAACGTATTTTCCCAGTTGGAGCTTGATTTTTTTTTCCAGAGTTCCCAGTTGTCTTGAAGTCACTGAAGTCAGAGTTCCCATTTCCCATGTTTCCAATTGTTTTGAACGCGGCAGAAGTCATGCTGGATTGACATGATGTTGAATGTTTATCCTTTTAAACTTGGAAAATAGACCCTTAAACCCAGACTTGGACCACACACCCACTCCACTGAATAGCAGACTGGTGATTGCTTTGCAATGCTTGCAGTTAGCCAACGATTCCTTCCAAACCACTCATTGCTAAATTTCAGATTTTCAACTTGTTGTGTAATGTTTATGTCCAATAGCCAATGAGCACTGATACATTTTATCTATAATTTCCCTTCATATGACAAGGATTAAAAAGCATTTGCCAGTAGATTGTCGACTTGATTCATTATGATGACTGCTAGCTTACTAGCTAAGATTGTGAAAGTATGATGTTGACATGATCAGTCCAATCAAAGCTTCTAGTGTAGATAAATTGTGATTTGACATCATTTTATCTGTGGCCAATGACCTTGAGCCTTCTTGGGTGGGCACTACGAATGTAACTCTATGGCAGCACCCAAGGGGCTTGAATTCTCTAGCTCTACCCTTAGATTTGGGGGTGACGCAGTGTCCCCAAGAGTGACAGAACACTGAGCCAATCACCGCGCAACTAGAGAACATTACCAACCCCTGCGATACGTATTTAAAAAATATATATATATATTTTTTACATTGTTTGCAAACTGATATGTGACATTATTATATGTATGATATAATGTTAAAAAAACATGCAAAACAGGGCCTTATCCATTTAGAAATGCCAGTGAATGGAGAATGCTGTTATTTCAATTTTAAAAAAGAAAATAGATGCCTTTTCCACTTGGAACCGGAAGGTTTGCTCGACCTTATTCAGGTTCGCTCAATCTTATTCAGGTTCGCTCGCTCAACCTTATTCAGGTTCGCTCAACCTTATTCAGGTTCGTTCTAATTTATTCAGGTTCGCTCAACCTAATTCAGGTTCGCTCAACCTAATTCAGGTTCGTTCTACCTTATTCAGGTTCGCTCAACCTTATTCAGTTTCGCTCAACCTAATTCAGGTTCGTTCTAATTTATTCAGGTTCGCTCAATCTTATTCAGGTTCGCTCAACTTTATTCAGGTTCGCTCAACCTTATTCATGATTTCCTTAAAGGTGGTGGAAGTATAAGGGAATGAAGTCAAGGTCAGTCGTGGTTTAAGTCGAGGTCAGTCGTGGTTTAAGTCGAGGTCAGTCGTGGTTTAAGTCGAGGCCAGTCGTGGTTTAAGTCGGGTCAGTCACGGTTTAAGTCGAGGTCAGTCGCAGTTTAAGTCGAGGCCAGTTGTGGTTTAAGTCGAGGTCAGTCGCAGTTTAAGTCGAGGTCAGTCGTGGTTTAAGTCGAGGTCAGTCGTGGTTTAAGTCGAGGTCAGTCGTGGTTTAAGTCGAGGCCAGTCGTGGTTTAAGTCGAGGCCAGTCGTGGTTTAAGTCGAGGTCAGTCGTGGTTTAAGTCGAGGCCAGTCATGGTTTAAGTCAAGGTCAGTCGTGGTTTAAGTCGAGGCCAGTCGTGGTTTAAGTCGAGGCCAGTCATGGTTTAAGTCAAGGTCAGTCGTGGTTTAAGTCGAGGCCAGTCATGGTTTATCTGTAGACACACCTCCACCCCGAGCCAATAGAGGGTGAATAGCATTCTATTCTCATGCTTAAGTTCAAGGTCCGAATAAGAATAGATAGAAAAGTGCATAGATAGGAATAACGTTACAATTTATTTACGCTTAACTCGGGTCGGAATCGGGGACTTGATGCAAACAGGGTAAGAAACCCGTACACTTGCACGTCTCTCTCGTGTTAATCCAGTTCTACAGCTTCTCTAACTAATCAAATCACATTTATTTATAAAGCCCTTCTTACATCAGCTGATATCTCAAAGTGCTCTCCAGAAACCCAGCCTAAAACCCCAAACAGCAAGCAATGCAGGTGTTACGCACGCCTCTATGAAGAGGGAACGCAACTCCCTGCTACAACTAAACTCTCCGTGAAGTGAAAAAGGTATGGACTGTAGGTGTGAGTAAGGATGACAACAGGCAGAATGTGGTACCGTTTACAAGGACTTTATTCCTTTACATGGTAATATGGGGAAAAGGGGCTGGATGGAACCAAAGCAAAGAAAGTAAATCTCAAACCCCCTCTCCTATCTTACCTGCCTAACCAATACTTACCCAATTTAGCACCACCTGGTGCACTAACCAAAATACAGGGGTGGTCCGCCCAGGTCTTACCTAGTGTGCCTAGACAGTGAATATGCTACGGGTATATGTATGCCCGCGGGCCTCTTGCCTAAGCACTCCCTAGGTGCCTTCCCCTTCCCCCCTGGGAACAAATGAAACAGGAGAACAAATAATTTCTCAAACAAACAAAGGACATCACATAAGCTCTAACATACCAACTGCTACCAACAACTAACATAGTAAATTATCCACATCCATCAGTCTCCTCTCTCTGCAATGACCTCCCTCACATTCAATCGCTCTGCAATGACCTCCCAGTAATGACTCTCTATCACATTCAATCTCTCTGCAATGACCTCCCAGTAATGACCCTCTATCATATTCAATCTCTCTGCAATGACCTCCCAGCAATGACCCTCTATCACATTCAATCGCTCTGCAATGACCTCCCAGTAATGACTCTCTATCACATTCAATCGCTCTGCAATGACCTCCCAGTAATGACTCTCTATCACATTCAATCTCTCTGCAATGACCTCCCAGTAATGACTCTCTATCACATTCAATCTCTCTGCAATGACCTCCCAGTAATGACTCTCTATCACATTCAATCTCTCTGCAATGACCTCCCAGTAATGAACCCCCAGCAAAAAGAAAATCTCTCCTGAACAGAACACTGGCTTTTATATAGCTTCAGAATGATGGTGTAACTGGAGACAGCTGCGTCTTGACGAGGGGGCGGGGTCAGCTCTCCAATTAGCCATGGAGTCGACCAATCAGCTGCTTGAGGGATTTCAGAAAGCCATTTCCTGAAATAAACACATGCAAATACACAAACTACAACACATAAACTGGGGAACGTAACAGCAGGTGTAGAAGCATGGTGGCTAGGAAAAACTCCCTAGAAAGGCCAAAACCTAGGAAGAAACCTAGAGAGGAACCAGGCTATGAGGGGTGGCCAGTCCTCTTCTGGCTGTGCCGGGTGGAGATTATAACAGAACATGGCCAAGATGTTCAAATGTTCATAGATGACCAGCAGGGTCAAATAATAATAATCACAGTTGTTGTCGAGGGTGCAACAGGTCAGCACCTTAGGAGTACATTTCAGTTGGCTTTTTTCATAGCCGAACTAGATACCAAGGGCCCAGTACTGGACAACTAGATACCAAGGGCCCAGTACTGGACAACTAGATACCAAGGGCCCAGTACTGGACGACTAGATACCAAGGGCCCAGTACTGGATGACTAGATACCAAGGGCCCAGTACTGGACAATGATAGAGGAAATTATATTTGAAATGATCAATTATGTATACATTATTGATTAGAACCATTTATTCTAAAACTATTATGAGTTCTTGGTTAAGCTGTTACTGAAAATGTAAGCAGAAACGAACTTCTCTACCTTGGGAAGTTTAAGGGGGAGAGGAAGATATAGCTTTTCAGACAAGATAAGAATGTTTGGGTTATGTTCCATTGGTGGGAGAAAAGTATATATTTTAGACAGATTGTAATGTCTGGTTTATGAGGGGAGTAGAAAGCATCTCCGGACCTAAACAAAAAACAACGGGGCTATCGTGGGAAACTGATGATGTCATGTTCAGTTTATAACCTGTGGAAAAATGTGTATGCTTCAGTACTCTCGGAATTAAACGCTCTTTAACCTGGCTTTTAAGACTGGTCTCAATCTACTTCATGCATAATTAATGAACTTACAACTCATTAAATGAATTAGAAATGAGTGCTAATTGGTATTGGCAATTAAAACATTAAAGGAATTTAGAATTCCTCTATCAGACAACTAGATACCAAGGGCCCAGTACTGGACGACTAGATACCAAGGGCCCAGTACTGGACGACTAGATACCAAGGGCCCAGTACTGGACGACTAGATACCAAGGGCCCAGTACTGGACGACTAGATACCAAGGGCCCAGTACTGGACGACTAGATACCAAGGGCCCAGTACTGGACGACTAGATAGCAAGGGCCCGGTACTGGACGACTAGATACCAAGGGCCCGGTACTGGACGACTAGATACCAAGGGCCCGGTACTGGACGACTAGATACCAAGGGCCCAGTACTGGACAACTAGATACCAAGGGCCCAGTACTGGACAACTAGATACCAAGGGCCCAGTACTGGACGACTAGATACCAAGGGCCCAGTACTGGACGACTAGATACCAAGGGCCCAGTACTGGACAACTTTTATTTAATACAGTCCATGGCCAGGATTCAAACCGATTGAACTTTAGTGTCAATGTGAAATAATAAAATAAAGGTCATCTCTGATTGAGAGGACATATGCAGAGTTCCCCGTGAAACTTGTCACCGCAAAAGCGCAAACATTGCCTTCAAAAGCGGCATTGTTGACAAAGAGTGATGGGATTGAATCCTGGCCTATAACAGAGGGACCACCAAACCAATGAGATAAAAACACAGGACACACACCGTTCTTCTAACGTGATAACCTTTATTAATCATACTCATATATTCTTCTTTATTTATTTCATTTGCGGTTACCGTTCTCTTCCTTATAGTTTCTTAATGTTTGGTATCTGTTTTGATATTTACATTAGTGGTACATATAGAGGAGACTGGGACAGGCCTTTCTCCAGTATTAACACTAAAGCTCACCACACCTCCTCCTCTTCCTCCTCCTAACTCACGATGGAGGTATTGAGAGAGAGAGAGAGAGAGAGAGAAATCGAGAAAGAGAGAGAGAGAGAAGAGAGAGAGAGAGAGAGAAAGAAAGAAAGAAAGAGAGAGAGAAAAAGAGAGAAATTGAGAGCAATCAGGAGAGAGAAAGAGAGAGAGAGAAGAGAGAGAAAGAAAGAGAGAGAAATCGAGAGAAATAAAGAAAGAAAGAAAGAAAGAGAGGAGAGAGAAATTGAGAGACAGGAAACTAAAATAGGGAGATATGTATTGTATGTACAGGAGACTCGGTATGAGACGAGGCCGGTGTGTTGGTACACTAAAAAGTTGCATTAAACACACACACAGTAACGTGTGGACAGACACATATCCCATACACACAATCATTCACACACACATTCACCCCTCAGCTACAAGATACAAAGGAGACGTGCAGTCACTCATTCACCCCCGTCACAGTGAAGAAGAATATACCATACCACAAACTACAAAATATTGAGACACAAGTTCATGAAGTGTAAATCGAGCTGAGCATACGCTTGCAATGGAGTTACAAAATGAATTCCTACATTAGTGCTTCTTTGATATTTTAGAATATACATGTTTAACACCCCAAACTTTGTAAAACTTCCATTTTTTTTTCTCTCTCCAGTGAATATCTATACACAGTAACCGTAGCAACTCACGTTAGACAACAGTGTTCTGGTAAAGAGGGTTATTGAGGAAGGGGGGGGATAAGGAGGATGTTTTGTTTGTAAGAGTTCACCCATTATGTTAAGACACCTAATATCACATGAGAATTAGGTGATTTCCTTCTTTTCATAAGTAAAACATAAACACATATTCAGGGAAATGACACGAATATACAGTATCTAGTGTTGCTTAATGTGTTAGCATTAGGGATTTATTACAAGGTCAATGTCTAAGGATGCAATGTATACATACATATACAGATATACAGCGCATTCAGGAAGTATTCAGGAAGTATTGACTTTTTCCACGTTTTGTTACGTACAACCTTATTCTAAAATGGATGAAATCATTTTTGTCCCTCATAAATCTACACACAATACCCCATAATGACATCACAATACCCCATAATGACATCACAATGCCCCATAATGACATAGCCAAAACAGGTTGTTGGAAAATTTTGCGAATTTATAAAAAATGAAAAATACACAACTGAAATATTACATTTACATAAGTATTCAGACCCTTTCCTCAGTACTTTGTTAAAGCACCTTTTGGCAGCGATTAAAGCCTCGAGTCTTCTTGGGTATGACGCTACAAGCTTGAAACACGTGTATTTGGGGAGTTTCTCCCATTTCTCTCTGCAGATCCTCTCAAGCTCTGTCAGGTTGGATGGGGAGTGTTGCTGCACAGCTATTTTCAGGTCTCTTTTCAGAGATGTTTGATTGGGTTCAAGTCTGGGCTCTGGCTGGGTCACTCAAGGACATACCAAACTTCTTCCATTTCAGAATGATGGAGGCCACTGTGTTCTTGGGGACCTTCAATGCTGTAGAAATTGTTTGGTACCCTTCCCCAGATCGGTGCCTCGACATAATCCTGTCTCAGAGCTCTGCGGACAATTCCTTCGACCTCATGGCTTGATTTTTGCTCTGACATGCACTGTCAACTGTGGGACCATATATAGACAGGTGTGTGCCTTTCCAAATATTGTCCAATCCATTGACTTTACCACAGGTGGACTCCAATCAAGTTGTAGAAACATCTCAAGGGTGATCAATGGAAACAGGATGAACCTGAGCTCAATGTCGAGTCTCATAGCAAAGGGTTGAATACTTACTGTTTTTGCTTTGTCATTATGGGGTATTGTGATGTCATTATGGGGTATTGTGATGTCATTATGGGGTATTGTGTGTAGATTGATGAGGGAAAAAGAACATGTAATCCATTTTAGCATAAGGCTGTAACGTAAACAAAATGTGGAAAGTCAAGGGGTCTGAATACTTTCCGAATGCACTGTACGCGTTCAAATGTGACTGTCTACATGAGTGTGATAGTGTGTCTGTGTGTGTGTGTGTCTCTGTGTGTGTGTCTGAGTGTGTGTGTGTGTGTGTGAGTGTGTCTGAGTTTTCTCTCACTACAATACGTGATTTCAAGAACAATACTTCAACCCAGTCTTCTTCATCCATATTCTTGCAGATAATCCATACGTCTCTGTCGATGATCGGCTGTGTGAAGATTGTCTTGTCTCTGCTGGGGTTCAGTGATAGTGGAATAGTGTGGAGGTAGAGAGACTGTAGGACTGTGAGCAGGGTCAATATAATAGAGATTTTTTCAATTGTACCTTTATTTAAACTAGGCAAGTCAGTTAAGAATAAATTCTTATTTTAAATGACAGCCTAGGAACAGTGGGTTAACTGCCTGTTCAGGGGCAGAATAGGACAGATTTGTACCTTGTCAGCTCGGGGGTTTGAACTTCCGGTTACTAGTCCAACACTCTAACCACTAGGCTACCCTGCCGCCCCAGGGGTAGATGTACATATCATTGGCAGATCCAGCATAGACTAGAAGGTGAGAAATAGAATACAGTACATGTGTGAATGAATGGGAGGCATCTGGCTACATAGCATTTCTCTCCCTCTCTCCACTCTGTTTCGCTCACTCATTGTCCACCTCTCTTTCTCTTTTACTCTCTTCTCCTCTCGATCTCTCTCTTCTCTCTCTCTCACAGCCATGGTGTGCCAATGTCGTCCTCTTCTGGGGGATGATGGGTAAAACTCTGGAGCGTGATGATGAAAGTTACACATACACACTAGGAAACGCAGACACCTGAGAGAGAGAGAGAAATAGGGGATTGGATAAAAAGACATAGAGACCAGAGAGAGACAGAGAGACAGAAAGAGAGAGACAGAGAGAAAGGGAGAGACAGAGACTGGAGAGAGAGAGAAAGGGAGGGTGAGAGAAAGAGAGAGACAGAGACCGGAGAGAGAGAGAGAGAGAGACCGGAGAGAGAGACAGAGACCGGAGAGAGAAAGGGAGGGTGAGAGAAAGAGAGAGACAGAGACCGGAGAGAGAGAGAGAGAGAGAGAGAGAGAGAGACAGAGACCGGAGAGAGAGGGTGAGAGAAAGAGAGACAGAGACCGGAGAGAGAGAGAGAGAGAGAGAGAGAGAGAGAGAGAGAGAGAGAGAGAGAGAGAGAGAGAGAGACCAGGGAGAAATGGAGAGAGGGGGGAAAAGGGGACATGCTAGGGGATATATGCTCTGACGATGAAAATGTACGACCCATTTACCATAATAGCACAGCGAGGACACGTACTACATTTCCAGGCCAATCCTGATATGACATTAAATAGGACATGACCATTTTACACTAAAGAGACGTACACTGAATAATTCACATCACAGACACATGTTTCAGCCACATCAGAGACACATGTTTCAGCCACATTAGCAGACACATGTTTCAGCCACATTAGCAGACACATGTTTCAGCCACATTAGTTTTGTTTGAATCGACCTGTTTTGTCAAGGAAGCCAGTTTGACTGTATTTCATCACTCACCTATGGGTTGTTTTAGGCATTCCCAGCTTCTATGTGAGAAGGAGAGGGACGGGGTGGGGAGATGGGGGGTGGGGGGGGGTGGGGAGATGGGGGGGTGGGCAGAGAGAGGGGGGGGTGGGGGTGGGCAGAGAGAGGGAGGGGGAGATGGGGGTGATGGGGGCAGGCAGAGAGGGGGGAGATGGGGCGGGCAGAGAGGGGAGGGTGGGGAGATGGGGGCGGGCAGAGAGAGGGAGGGGGTGGGGAGATGGGGGTGATGGGGGCAGGCAGAGAGAGGGGGAGATGGGGGCGGGCAGAGAGGGAGGGGGGGAGATGGGGGCGGGCAGAGGGGGAGATGGGGGCGGGCAGAGAGAGGGAGGGGGTGGGGAGATGGGGGCGGGCAGAGAGAGGGGGGTGGGGGGTGGGTGGGGAGATGGGGAGATGGGCAGAGAGAGGGAGGGGGGAGAGATGGGGGCGGGCAGAGAAAGGGAGGGGGTGGGGAGATGGGGGCGGGCAGAGAGAGATGGGGGGCGGGCAGAGAGAGGGAGGGGGTGGGGAGATGGGGGCGGGCAGAGGAGAGGTGGGGAGAGGGGGTGGGTGGGGGAGATGGGTGGGCAGAGATGGGGGGTGGGCAGATGGGGGCGGGCAGAGGGAGGGGGGGTGGGGAGATGGGGGTGGGCAGAGAGAGGGAGGGTGGGGAGATGGGGGCGGGCAGATGGGGGTGATGGGGGCAGGCAGAGAGGGAGATGGGGGCGGGCAGAGGAGAGGGTGGGGAGATGGGGGCGGGCAGAGAGGGGGGGTGGGGAGATGGGGGTGATGGGGGCAGGCAGAGAGGGGGGAGATGGGGGCGGGCAGAGAGATGGGGGCGGGCAGAGAGGGGGGAGATGGGGGCGGGCAGAGAGAGGGGGGGAGATGGGGGATGGGCAGAGAGAGATGGGGGGGTGGGGAGATGGGGGGGCAGAGAGAGGGAGGGGTGGGGAGATGGGGGCGGGCAGAGAGAGGGAGGGGGTGGGAGATGGGGGCGGGCAGAGAGGGAGATGGGGGCGGGCAGAGAGAGGGAGGGGGTGGGGAGATGGGGGCGGGCAGAGAGAGGGAGGGGGTGGGTGGGGAGATGGGGGTGGGCAGAGAGAGGGAGGGGGTGGGGAGATGGGGGCGGGCAGAGAGGGAGGGGGTGGGTGGGGAGATGGGGGTGGGCAGAGAGAGGGAGTGGGGAGATGGGGGCGGGCAGAGAAAGGGGGAGATGGGGGTGATGGGGGCAGGCAGAGAGGGGGCGGGCAGAGAGAGGGAGGGTGGGGAGATGGGGGCGGGCAGAGAGGGAGGGGGGGGGGAGATGGGGGTGATGGGGGGCAGGCAGAGAGAGGGAGATGGGGCGGGCAGAGAGAGGGAGGGGTGGGGAGATGGGGGCGGGCAGAGAGGGGAGATGGGGGGCGGGCAGAGAGAGGGGGGGTGGGAGGGGGGGGAGATGGGGTGGGTGGGGGAGAGAGGGAGGGGGGGTGGGGAGATGGGGGCGGGCAGAGAAAGGGGGTGGAGGGGGTGGGTGGGGAGATGGGGGCGGGCAGAGAGAGGGAGGGGGTGGGGAGATGGGGGCGGGCAGAGAGAGGGGGTGGGGAGATGGGGGGGGAGATGGGGGGGGAGGGCAGAGAGAGGGAGGGGGTGGGTGGGGAGATGGGGGTGGGCAGAGAGAGGGAGGGGGTGGGGAGATGGGGGCAGGGCAGAGAGAGGGAGGAGGTGGGTGGGGAGATGGGGGTGGGCAGAGAGAGGGGGGGGTGGGGAGATGGGGGCGGGCAGAGAAAGGGGAGATGGGGGTGATGGGGGCAGGCAGAGAGGGGGAGATGGGGGCGGGCAGAGAGAGGAGGGTGGGGAGATGGGGGCGGGCAGAGAGAGGGAGGGGGTGGGGAGATGGGGGTGGGCAGAGAGAGGGGGGGGTGGGGAGATGGGGGCGGGCAGAGAAAGGGGAGGGGTGGGGAGATGGGGGCGGGCAGAGAGAGGGGGTGAGGAGATGGGGGCGGGCAGAGAGAGGAGATAGGTTCATAGTTATTTGTTAATATTCCTGGTTTGTGTTGAATCATCAAAGACACAAAATGTGTAACAACCTATTCTATATTATGGGATGTGAAGTTCTATGTGTGTAGTACCAATGACAACCAGCAGGCGTGTCAGTTTGGACCAGTGCAGTCTTCTGGTATTCATGGTAGCGTGTGTTTTATGAGAGGTGGGTGGTTTTCATTGAGACAGGATTACAGTGAGCTGAGCAATCATCCATTTGTCATCCATTTTTCTCCATCCCTCCATTCAAAAGACCCCTGGCTGCAAGTTATGCATCTGCTGCAACATCTGTCTGTCTGTCTGTCTGACCTCCTCTCCATCTCTTCTTTTTTCTACCTTTGTCTTATCTACTATTTTTCTTTCTCTCCTCTTGTCTTTCTTTTTTTTCCAGGGGCAGAATGACAGATTTTGTACCTTGTCAGCTCGGGGGTTTGAACTCGCAACCTTCCGGTTACTAGTCCAACTCTCTAACCACTAGGCTACGCTGCCACCTCTCTCTCCTCTTATGTCATCCTTTTCCCCCCTCTCTCTGTTCTCTCTCTCTCTCTCTGTTCTCTCTCTCTCTGTTCTCTCTCTCTCTCTCTCTCCTCTTATGTCATCCCTTTTTCCCCTCTCTTGTTCTCTTATCTCTACCTCCCCTCTCTTGTTCTCTCCTCCCTGGACACCCTCTCTTGTTCACTCAATTCAATTCCACTAAAGGGCTTTATTGGCATGGGAAACACATGTTAACATTGTCAAAGCAAGTGAGGTAGATAATAAACAAAAGTTAAATAAACAACAAAACATGTACAGTAAACATTACACTCACAGACGTTACAACATTACAACATTACACTCAGACATTACAACATTACAACATACACTCACAGACATTACAACATTACAACATACACTCACAGACATTACAACATTACAACATTACACTCACAGACGTTACAACATTACAACATTACACTCACAGAGACGTTACAACATTACAACATTACACTCACAGACATTACAACATTACAACATTACAACTCACAGACATTACAACATTACAACTCACAGAGCGTTACAACATTACAACATTACACTCACAGACGTTACAACATTACAACATACACTCACAGACGTTACAACATTACAACATTACACTCACAGACGTTACAACATTACAACATTACACTCACAGACGTTACAACATTACAACATTACACTCACAGACGTTACAACATTACAACATTACACTCACAGACGTTACAACATTACAACATTACAACATTACAACATTACACTCACAGACGTTACAACATTACAACATTACACTCACAGACGTTACAACATTACAACATACACTCACAGACGTTACAACATTACAACATTACACTCACAGACGTTACAACATTACAACATTACACTCACAGACGTTACAACATTACAACATTACACTCACAGACGTTACAACATTACAACATTACACTCACAGACGTTCCAACATTACAACATTACAAATGTAATGTTACAACATTACTGTTGTCAGTGACATTGTCAACTCCGTACAAACTTGTCAACTCCGTCAGTGACTTGTCAACTGTTGTCAGTGACTTGTCAACTGTGTCAGTGACTTGTCAACTCAGTCAGTGACTTGTCAACTGTGTCAGTGACTTGTCAACTGTGTCAGTGACTTGTCAACTGTGTCAGTGACTTGTCAACTGTGTCAGTGACTTGTCAACTGTGTCAGTGACTTGTCCTCTGTGTCAGTGACTTGTCAACTGTGTCAGTGACTTGTCAACTCAGTCAGTGACTTGTCAACTGTGTCAGTGACTTGTCAACTGTGTCAGTGACTTGTCAACTGTGTCAGTGACTTGTCAACTGTGTCAGTGACTTGTCCTCTGTGTCAGTGACTTGTCCTCTGTGTCAGTGACTTGTCAACTGTGTCAGTGACTTGTCAACTCAGTCAGTGACTTGTCAACTGTGTCAGTGACTTGTCAACTGTGTCAGTGACTTGTCAACTGTGTCAGTGACTTGTCAACTGTGTCAGTGACTTGTCCTCTGTGTCAGTGACTTGTCAACTCAGTCAGTGACTTGTCAACTGTGTCAGTGACTTGTCAACTGTGTCAGTGACTTGTCAACTGTGTCAGTGACTTGTCAACTGTGTCAGTGACTTGTCCTCTGTGTCAGTGACTTGTCAACTGTGTCAGTGACTTGTCAACTCAGTCAGTGACTTGTCAACTGTGTCAGTGACTTGTCAACTGTGTCAGTGACTTGTCAACTGTGTCAGTGACTTGTCAACTCCGTCAGTGACTTGTCAACTCCGTCAGTGACTTGTCAACTGTGTCAGTGACTTGTCAACTCTAATGGCTCCTCGATCTTAACATTCAGCAGACAATTGAAGTATTTCACGGTTTAATGTTTTCAATCTGTGCTATGCTACTGGTCCTCACACGAGTGTGTGTGTGCCAAGGCTTTATTGGCATGGGAAGCATATGTTTACATTGCCAAAGCAAATGGAATAGACAATAAACAAAAGTGAACTGTGTGTGCTGTTGTGCTGTTCCACCTTTATCTGGCTGGTTACCTAACACTATCAATCAAGACCTTATCAAGATTATATATATATATATATATATATATATATATATATATATAGAGAGAGAGAGAGAGAGAGAGAGAGAGAGAGAGAGAGAGAGAGAGAGAGAGAGAGAGAGAGAGAGAGAGAGAGAGAGAGAGAGAGAGAAAAAAAAAAGCAAAAGTCTATACAGGTCCTAATGTGTCCTAATGGAATGCTCTCCAGTCTCACCCTTGCTCTCGGCCAGTAGTTCCTCGGTCATGAGTCCGTCCTGCCTGTTGCCCAGTACAAAAGCCAGGAAGGAGAGCATGAGGGCATTCAGAACCCCCATGATAGCCAGGATGTAAGCCCAGCGCATGGAGCACGCTCCCAGACTGTACTTGTCCGTCTGCTCCCCACACATCCTCCGCACCTCGTCACTGTCCCAGCCGTCAGGGTAGATTATACAGCCCATCACCAGACATACACCTGGAGGAAGGAGAGGAGGAGGAGGGAGAGGAGAGGAGGAAGAGTAGGGGTAGCGAGGGAAAGTAGTGGGATAAGGAAGGTATGGGAAAATAATAGAGAGAGAGAAAGATGTTATTTCAAGCTTTCTAACTCTTTGACCTTCCATCCATTTCCTTCCATATAGTCTCCTATAGTTTCCTATAGTCCTCTATAGTCTTCAATCACCTCCTATAGTCTTCTATCACCTCCTATAGTCTCCTATAGTCTTCTATCACCTCATATAGTCTCCTATAGTCTTCTATAGTCTTCCATCACTTCATATAGTCTCATATAGTCTTCTATCACCTCATATAGTCTCCTGTAGTCTGATATAGTCTCCTATAGTCTCCTATAGTCTCCTATAGTCTTCTATAGTCTTCTATAGTCTCCTATAGTCTCCTATAGTCTCCTATAGTCTTCAATCACCTTCTATAGTCTCCTATAGTCTTCTATAGTCTTCAATCACCTCCTATAGTCTTCTATAGTCTTCAATCACCTCCTATAGTCTCCTATAGTCTCCTATAGTCTTCTATAGTCTTCCATAGTCTTCCATCACCTCATATAGTCTCCTGTAGTCTCCTATAGTCTCCTATAGTCTTCCATCACCTCATGTAGTCTCCTGTAGTCTTCTATAGTCTCCTATAGTCTCCTATAGTCTTCCATCACCTCCTATAGTCTTCCATAGTCTCCTATAGTCTCATATAGTCTCCTATAGTCTCCTATAGTCTTCCATCACCTCCTATAGTCTCCTATAGTCTTCCATAGTCTTCCATCACCTCATATAGTCTCCTATAGTCTCCTATAGTCTCCTATAGTCTCCTATAGCCATCACCTCATGTAGTCTCCTGTAGTCTTCTATAGTCTCCTATAGTCTCCTATAGTCTTCCATCACCTCCTATAGTCTTCCATAGTCTTCTATAGTCTCCTATAGTCTCATATAGTCTCCTATAGTCTCCTATAGTCTTCCATCACCTCCTATAGTCTTCCATAGTCTTCCATAACACCCTATATTCTTCTATAGTCTCCTATAGTCTCCTATATTCTTCTATAGTCTCCTATATTCTTCTATAGTCTCCTATAGTCTTCTATAGTCTCCTATAGTCTTCAATCACCTATAGTCTCCTATAGTCTTCTATAGTCTTCCATCACCTCCTATAGTCATCTCCTGCTCTTAATGCACTCAACTATCAATCTACTCCCCACCCCCCCTTTCTCTCTCTCTCTCTCAATTAAATGCATTTCAAGGGGCTTTATTGGCATGGGAAACATATGTTAGCATTGCCAAAGCAAGTGAGGTAGATATTTTACGAAAGTGAAATAAAAACAAATGAACAGTAAACATTACACATACAGAAGTTCCAAAAGAATTAAGACATTTCAAATGTCATAGTATATATATATATATACAGTGTTGTAACGATGTACAAATGGTTAAAGTACAAAAGGAAAATAAATAAGCATAAATATGGTTTGTATTTACAATGGTGTTTGTTCTTCACTGGTTGCCCTTTTCTTGTGGCAACAGGTCACAAATCTTGCTGCTATGATGGCACACTGTGGAATTTCACCCAGTAGATATGGGAGTTTATCAATATCAGGTTTGTTTTTTAATTCTTTATGGATCTGTGTAATCTGAGGGAAATATGTGTCTCTAATATGGTCATACATTGGTCAGGAGGTTAGGAATTGCAGCTCAGTTTCCACCTCATTTTTTGGGCAGTGAGCACATAGCCTGTCTTCTCTTGAGAGTCATGTCTGCCTACGGCCTTTCTCAATAGCAAGGCTATGCTCACTGTCTGTACATAGTCAAAGCTTTCCTTCATTTTGGGTCAGTCACAGTGGTCAGGTATTCTGCCGCTGTGTACTCTCTGTTTAGGGCCAAATAGCATTCTAGTTTGGAAAGTATTAACAAAAAAACAGAGCAATGTGTCAAGTAATTATCTTTTTTTTTCTCATGATTTGGTTGGGTCTAGTTGTGCTGCTGTTCTGGGGCTCTGTGGGGTGTGTTTGTGTTTGTGAACAGAGCCCCAGGACCAGCTTGCTTAGGGGACTCTTCTCCAGGTTCATCTCTCTGTAGGTGATGGCTTTGTTGTGGAAGGTTTGGGAATCACTTCCTTCTAGGTGGTTGTAGAATTGAATGGCACTTTTTGGGATTTTGATCATTAGTGGGTATCGGCCTAATTCTGCTCTGCATGCATTATTTGGTGTTCTACGTTGTACACAGAGGATATTCTTGCAGAATTCTGCATGCAGAGTCTCAATTTGGTGTTTGTCCCATTTTGTGAATTCTTGGTTGGTGAGCGGTCTGTCTCTCTCTCTCTCTCTCAATTCAATTCAATTCAAGGGCTTTATTGGCATGGGAAACATGTGTTAACATTGCCAAAGCAAGTGAGGTAGATAATATATAGAGTGAATATATAAAGTGAAATAAACAATAAAAATTAACAGTAAATATTACACATACAGAAGTTTCAAAACAATAAAGACATTACATATGTCATATTATATATATATACAGTGTTTTAAAAATGTACAAATGGTAAAGGACACAAGATCAAATCTCTCTCTCTCTCTGTCTCTCTGTGAACATTGTGTTCACTGAGGAAATGTAAGAGTCTGCAGTTAATGATAATGCAGAGGATTTTCCCAAGGTTGTTGCTGATGCATATCCCACACATATCCACTTTGTGAATTAGGGTGATCAGTCATTGGTTCCAAATATTGGGGAAGATGCCAGAGCTAAGGATGATGTTAAAGAGTTTAAGCCAATCAGAATTGGCTGGTCTGTATATTTAGGATACCATCAACACCACAGGCCTTTTTGGGTTGGAGGTTTTGTATTTTGTCCTTGGAGTTCACTCACTTTAATTTGAGAATCCAGTGGTTTCTGGTAGTTTTTGAAAGTGTTCCAATAATCCCAGAAGTGGTTAGAGTCTATGGATTCTTCAATTACATTGAGCTGATTTTCTCTCTCTGTCTCTCTGTCTCTGTCTCTGTCTCTCTGTCTCTGTCTCTGTCTCTGTCTCTGTCTCTGTCTCTCTCTGTCTCTCTCTCTCGTTTACTAACCCCTGCTCCTGGCAACAATCATTACCCACACCTGATCCTCATCATTACACACACCTGGTCCTCATCATTACACACATGGTCCTCATCATTACACACACCTGGTCCTCATCATTACACACACCTGGTCCTCAATATTACCCACACCTGGTCCTCTTCATTACACACACCTGGTCCTCTTCATTACACACACCTGGTCCTCAATATTACCCACACCTGGTCCTCTTCATTACACACACCTGGTCCTCTTCATTACACACACCTGGTCCTCTTCATTACACACACCTGGTCCTCATCATTACACACACATGGTCCTCATCATTACACACACCTGAACATCATTAATTCCTTGATTACTCTCCCTTCATTTCAGTAGCCATCAGTCACTAGGTAGTATTGCTTTTGATTCACGTTCTGTACTCTTCTCATGTTTTGTTAATCTGCATTTATCGTTATGAAACTGACCTTCTACACCTGCTTCCTGACTCCCGGTGTAAACGTAGCTTGCAAGAAAATAGCAGAGAAAACAACTACAAACAACATCAGAGGCAGCAGAAACAACAAGGCTAAAAAGATACGCCAGAAGCTAAGAGTAACAGGAGGTTGATGGTAGGAAATCATTCTTCCAAGGCCCTGTAGTCTATCTTCTATCTTCTATGATGGACAGTGAAGTGACAGTTAGGGCTGAGCCAGCATGTTAGTGTCTTGTTTTGCTACATGAGTTCTTATTCATAGCCCCCTCTCTACAACTCCGCACACATACACACACAAACACACAAACACAGAGCTTTGACTTTGGCTGTTGCCCCTTTGCCTCTCCCTCTTCAATATTTAGTAGCTGCTTCTCAATCGCAGTTTGGTTTCCGCCTAGGGTGAAGAATTTTCCTCATCTTCAATTTGAATGAGGTTCTTCTCCGAGGGGTGTGTGTGTGTGTATGTGTGTGCGAGGTGACTCTGCGGCAGTAGAATAAGGAGGTGAAATTACCCAGAAAGCATTTCTACATGAATAATAGAACACGTTCCTCCACTTCCTCACCCCCAAAACTTTTGTCACAACTTCTTTCACATCCCCTGACACTGTTCGTGTATTAATGTCTTTATGATATAGTGTGAATGGGGATGTGTATTAATGTCTTCTCTCCTTTCCATCCTCTCCTTCCCCTCCTCTCCTTCCCCTCCTCTCCTTCATCTTCTCCTTCCCCTCCTCTCCTTCCCTTCCTTTCCCCTCCCCTCTCCTTCCCTTTCCCTCTCCTTCCCCTCCTCTCCTTCCCTTCCCCTCCCCTCTCCTTCCCCTCCTCTCCTTCCCTTTCCCTCCCCTCTCCTTCCCCTCCTCTCCTTCCCTTTCCCTCCCCTCTCCTTCCTCTCCTCTCCTTCCCATCCTCTCCTTCCCTTTCCCTCTCCTCTCCTTCCCCTCCTCTCCTTCCCATCCTCTCCTTCCCCTCCTCTCCTTCCCATCCTCTCCTTCCCTTTCCCTCCCCTCTCCTTCCTCTCCTCTCCTTCCCTTTCCCTCTCCTCTCCTTCCCCTCCTCTCCTTCCCATCCTCTCCTTCCCATCCTCTCCTTCCCTTTCCCTCCCCTCTCCTTCCCATCCTCTCCTTCCCTTTCCCTCCCCTCTCCATCCTCTCCTTCCCTTCCTCTCCCCTCCTTCCCTTTCCCTCCCCTCTCCTTCCCTTCCCCTCCCCACTCCTTCCCCTTCCCCTCTCCTTCCCCTCCTCTCCTTCCCTTTCCCTCTCCTTCCCTTTCCCTCCCCTCTCCTTCCCCTCCTCTCCTTCGCATCCTCTCCTTCCCCTCCCCTCTCCTTCCCATCCTCTCCTTCCCCTCCTCTCCTTCCCTTTCCCTCCCCTCTCCTTCCCCTCCTCTCCTCTCCTTCCCCTCCTCTCCTTCCCTTCCCCTCCCCTCTCCTTCCCCTCCTCCCCTTCCTCTCACAATGGTTGTGGTTCTACAGAAGAGGGAAAGGAGCTACTGAACTACCCAGCTACCCAGGGGGGTGCACACACACACACACACACTGCGGCTTGTTACAGTAATGTTGCGGTCTTTAATATTCCTGAAAGACATCAGGAGGAGGGAGAGAGAGAAGATAGCGACAGACAAAGATAGAGAGGAAGGAGAGAGAGAGAGCAGAGAGAGGGAGAGAGAAGATAGCGACAGACAAAGATAGAAAGGAAGGAGAGAGCATAGAGAGAGAAGATGGCGATAGACAGACATAGAGAGGAAGGAGAGAGAGAAGAAGATAGCGAGAGATGGAGAGGAAGGAGAAGAGAGAGACAGAGCAGAGCTATATGCTACTGCAGAGCTACAGTCTAACTGCATACCAAACATAATAAAACAACAGAAGAGAGATTCTCTTTGTTTCATCCTCTCTTCTCCTCTCCTCCCAGTACCTCTGGCTCTAACCAGTCAAAACACATCTACACACAGTTTCAGAGGTCAATAAGAGAGTTCTGGTGTATCTATCTACTGCATCAGATGGATGGAAGGAGAGAGTTCTGGTGTATCTATCTACTGCATCAGATGGGTGGAAGGAGAGAGTTCTGGTGTATCTATCTACTGCATCAGATGGGTGGAAGGAGAGAGTTCTGGTGTATCTATCTACTGCATCAGATGGGTGGAAGGATGGAAGAGAGAGTTCTGGTGTATCTATCTACTGCATCAGATGGATGGAAGGAGAGAGTTCTGGTGTATCTATCTACTGCATCAGATGGATGGAAGGAGAGAGTTCTGGTGTATCTATCTACTGCATCAGATGGATGGAAGGAGAGAGTTCTGGTGTATCTATCTACTGCATCAGATGGGTGGAAGGAGAGAGTTCTGGTGTATCTATCTACTGCATCAGATGGATGGAAGGAGAGCGTTCTGGTGTATCTATCTACTGCATCAGATGGATGGAAGGAGAGAGTGCTGAACAATATCTATCGCTCACCTACCAAGAATTCACAAAATGGGACAAACACCAAATTGAGATTTTGCAAGCAGAATTCTGCTAAAATGTCCTCTGTGTACCATGTAAAACACCAAATAATGTATTCAGAGCAGAAATAGGCTGATACCCACTAATGATCAAAATCCCAAAAAGTGCCATTCAATTCTACAACCACCTAGAAGGAAGTGATTCCCAAACCTTCCATAACAAAGCCATCACCTACAGAGAGATGAACCTAGAGAAGAGTCCCCTAAGCAAGCTGGTCCTGTGGCTCTGTTCACAAACACAAACAGAACCAACAGAGCCCCAGGACAGCAACACAATTAGACCCAACCAAATCATGAGCAATCAAAAATACAATTACTTGACACATTGGAAAGAATTAACAAAAAAACAGAGCAAACTAGAATGCTATTTGGCCCTAAACAGAGTACACAGTGGCAGAATACCTGACCACTGTGACAGACCCAAAATTAAGGAACGCTTTGACTATGTACAGACTCAGTGAGCATAGCCTTGCTATTGAGAGAGGCCACCGTAGGCAGACATGGCTCTCAAGAGAAGACCGGCTCAAACACTGCCAACAAAATGAGGTGGAAACTGAGCTGCACTTCCTAACCTCCTGCCCAATGTTTGACCATATTAGAGACACATATTTCCCTCAGTTTATACAGACCCACAAAGAATTTGAAAACAAACCCAATTTTGTTAAACTTCCATATCTAGAAAAGGGCAACCAGTGAAGAACTAACACCATTGTGAATACAACCCATATTTATGTTTATCGTACCACCTGACGAAGGCCATGCAGCCCAAATATGTCAGAGTTTTAAAACTTTGTTTCTATTGAACATGCCATACAAATAAAGGCATTTTTAATTAATCCTCCTTTATTTTTGATAACCATATTTATGTTGATTTATTTTCCCTTTTGTACTTTAGTTATTGGCACATCGTTACAACCCTGTATATATAGACGTAATATGACATTTTATTTTTTTGGAACATTTATTTATTTACGTTTAACTGTGGATACAGGGACCTTGGGATTCTTCGGAAAACTGGAATTGGAAAGCCAAACTCTGTTGACTAAAAATATCTTGTATAATTGTGGTGTCAAATGGGAAGAAGGGAGGAGGACCATAGTAGGGATCTCTGATTGATGGGAAAAGTGACAGAGCGGGATGGAGAGAGAGAGAAGGATGGAGAGAGAGAGGGAGGGATGGAGAGAGAGAGAGAGGGATGGAGAGAGAGAATGGGATGGAGAGAGGGATGAGATAGAGAATGGGATGGAGAGAGAAAGAGAGGGATGGAGAGAGAGAAAGAGAAGTATGGAGAGAGAGGGATGGAGAGAGAGAAAGAGAGGGATGGAGAGAGAGAAAGAGAGGGATGGAGAGAGAGAGAGATGGAGAGAGAGAGAAAGAGGGGTGGAGAGAGAGAGAGAGAGGGGTGGAGAGAGAGAGAGGGGGGGATGGAGAGAGAGAAAGAGAGGGATGGAGAGGGAGAGAGGGAGGGAGAGAGAGGGATGGAGAGAGAGAGAGAGAGGGATGGAGAGAGAGAAAGAGAGGGATGGAGAGAGAGAAAGAGAGGGATGGAGAGAGAGAAAGAGAGGGATGGAGAGAGAGAGGAGAGAGGGGGATGGAGAGAGAGAAAGGGGGGATGGAGAGAGAAAGAGAGGGATGGAGAGAGAGGGGGATGGAGAGAGAGAGAGGGATGGAGAGAGAGAGAAAGAGAGGAATGGAGAGAGAGAGAGAGAGCGGGATGGAGAGAGAGAAAGAGAGGGATGGAGAGAGAAAGTGAGGGATGGAGAGAGAGAAAAAGAAGGATGGAGAGAGAGAGAGAGGGGGGGGATGGAGAGAGAGAGAGAGAAGGATAGAGAGAGAGAGAGAGAGAGAGAGGGATGGGAAGGGAGGCCAACCAGAGATGGAGGGATGTTTGAAAGCAAGACAACAGATGGGGAGTTGTTTGTCATGTTGTTTCATGTTGTCTAAAGGGACGAATCCTTTTAAAACATGCAGTGTCATTCAGAGAGGAGAGGACAGTGTCATTCAGAGAGGACAGTGTCATTCAGAGAGGAGAGGACAGTGTCATTCAGAGAGGACAGTGTCATTCGGAGAGGACAGTGTCATTCAGTGAGGACAGTGTCATTCAGAGAGGACAGTGTCATTCAGAGAGGACAGTGTCATTCAGAGAGGACAGTGTCATTCAGAGAGGAGAGGACAGTGTCATTCAGAGAGGACAGTGTCATTCAGAGAGGACAGTGTCATTCAGAGAGGACAGTGTCATTCAGAGAGGACAGTGTCATTCAGTGAGGACAGTGTCATTCAGAGAGGAGAGGACAGTGTCATTCAGAGAGGACAGTGTCATTCAGAGAGGAGAGGACAGTGTCATTCAGAGAGGACAGTGTCATTCAGAGAGGACAGTGTCATTCAGAGAGGAGAGGACAGTGTCATTCAGAGGGGACAGTGTCATTCAGAGAGGAGAGGACAGTACCCAGTGGGCAACACGTGACTTGGACTGAAAGCACCAAGGGTCTCAGATATTAATGGAATTCCTTAGTGGTCCACACACAGCGATAGAAGTCAGTCCATTGCTCAAGAGTGTCACATCGCAGGCAGCACAACATGGAGAGCAGAGGTTTATCTTGTTAATGTAAATCGTATGTTTGCATTTCCACTCTGTGTCTGTCAGGTGTTCCATGTCTGTGATAGAGGCGTGGTTGCATGTCTGTGATAGAGGCGTGGTTGCATGTCTGTGATAGAGGCGTGGTTGCATGTCTGTGATAGAGGCGTGGTTGCATGTCTGTGATAGAGGCGTGGTTGCATGTCTGTGATAGAGGCGTGGTTGCATGTCTGTGATAGAGGTGTGGTTGCATGTCTGTGATAGAGGCGTGGTTGCATGTCTGTGATAGAGGCGTGGTTGCATGTCTGTGATAGAGGCGTGGTTGCATGTCTGTGATAGAGGCGTGGTTGCATGTCTGTGATAGAGGCGTGGTTGCATGTCTGTGATAGAGGCGTGGTTGCATGTCTGTGATAGAGGCGTGGTTGCATGTCTGTGTAAGTGTGTTTGTTTTAGTATTAGAGCATGGATGATTATATTATAGGTCTCGGTGAGATGGGGTGTGTGCAGTATGCCTGAGGGTGCAGTATACCTGAGGGTGCAGTATGCCTGGATATGCAGTATGCCTGAGGGTACAGTATGCCTGAGGGTGCAGTATGCCTGAGGGTGCAGTATGCCTGGGTATGCAGTATACTTGGGGGTGCAGTATGCCTGAGGGTGCAGTATGCCTGGGAATGCAGTATGCTTGAGGGTGCAGTATGCCTGGGTATGCAGTATGCCTGAGGGTGCAGTATGCCTGGGTATGCAGTATGCCTGAGGGTGCAGTATGCCTGAGGGTGCAGTATGCCTGGCAATGCAGTATGCCTGAGGGTATAGAATGCCTGAGTATGCAGTATGCCTGAGGTTGCAGTATACCTGAGGGTGCAGTATGCCTGAGGGTGCAGTATACCTGAGGGTGCAGTATGCCTGAGGGTATAGAATGCCTGAGTATGCAGTGTGCCTGAGGTTGCAGTATACCTGAGGGTGCAGTATGGCTGAGTGTGCAGTATGCCTGAGTGTGCAGTATGCCTGAGTGTGCAGTATGCCTGAGTGTGTAGTATGCCTGAGTGTGCAGTATGCCTGTGAGGGTGAGTGCCTATGTACATGTGTATTAGTCGTGAGTGTGTGCATGCATGTCTGTGTGTGCAATCACTGTGCATGCTTGTGCATATGAGTGCCTGCACGCTCACATTTGTATGTCTGTATGACTGGTCGCATGCATATGTTTGCGTGTGTGTGTGTTCATGTCTGCATCTATGTGTGTAAGCATCTCTCTCTCTCTCTGCATGCTGGGAGTGTTTGGTGCATGCTGGGAATTGTATGAGTGAGTGCAAGTGAGAGTTAGAAATCTTGGTTTTTCTTTTACGTTTCCTTTTCTTGGTGCTATCTTTTATTTTCTTCCTCTGCGCGATTAAGGTTATAATTATTTGGTTGATGTAGTATAACTAAGTATATTGCTTTTCGTGTCGAAATTACCCTGGGTTTGGCGGGGATGGCGACCCACATGGGGATGCCGTCCCTGTCACTTCGGCATGGCTTTAGGTGTGTTACTGAAGCTACTGTCACCTCGGAGGAGTTTCTGGTCGCCGTAGGAGAGAAGGTAGGACATGAAAATGTTGCTTATGCATCCCGGATGAATAAAGCGGTGGTGTTTTTTCTTAAAGACGAGAGATGGGTGGATCGGATGGTTGAGCATGGCGTACTTCTTAAAGACGAGAGTCTGGTTGATCGGATGGTTGAGCATGGTGTACTTCTTAAAGAAGAGAGTCTGGTGGATCGGATGGTTGAGCATGGCGTACTTCTTATAGGAATGTTTATTCAAGTTACGCAATGTACCGCCGTTTATTCCCAATGAGCTATTGGAGCGCAAGTTATTGCGGTTTGGGAAGTTTGCAAGTTAAATTAAGATTGTCCCGTTGGGTTGCAAACACCCGGTGTTGAAACAGGTTATGTCGTTTCGGCGACAGGTGTTTATGTTCTTGGACTCACCACACTTTACAGTTATTGTTTTTAAAGTCACGTATGACAATAGACTGTACATGGCTTATGCTAGTACGGGTAGTCAACGGTGTTTTGAGTGTGATGATGTTGGCCATAAGCGACATGCTTGCCCGAAAAGGTAGAGGGAGGGGGGGGGGGGCAGGTGGTCCTCGTAACGCCTGGGCCCACTGATGTAGGGAGAGGTGGGCCTCGTAACGCCTGGGGCCACTGATGTAGGGAGAGATGGGCCTCGTAACGCCTGGGCCCACTGATGTAGGGAGAGATGGGCCTCGTAACGCCTGGGCCCACTGATGTAGGGAGAGGTGGGCCTCGTAACGCCTGGGCCCACTGATGTAGGGAGAGGTGGGCCTCGTAACGCCTGAACCCACTGATGTAGGGAGAGGTGGGCCTCGTAACGCCTGGGCCCACTGATGTAGGGAGAGATGGGCCTCGTAACGCCTGGGCCCACTGATGTAGGGAGAGATGGGCCTCGTAACGCCTGGGCCCACTGATGTAGGGAGAGGTGGGCCTCGTAACGCCTGGGCCCACTGATGTAGGGAGAGGTGGGCCTCGTAACGCCTGGGCCCACTGATGTAGGGAGAGGTGGGCCTCGTAACGCCTGGGCCCACTGATGTAGGGAGAGGTGGGCCTCGTAACGCCTGGGGCCACTGATGTAGGGAGAGGTGGGCCTCGTAACGCCTGGGGCCACTGATGTAGGGAGAGATGGGCCTCGTAACGCCTGGGCCCACTGATGTAGGGAGAGATGGGCCTCAGAACGCCTGGGCCCACTGATGTAGGGAGAGGTGGGCCTCGTAACGCCTGGGCCCACTGATGTAGGGAGAGGTGGGCCTCGTAACGCCTGGGCCCACTGATGTAGGAGAGATGGGCCTCGTAACGCCTGGGCCCACTGATGTAGGGAGAGGTGGGCCTCGTAACGCCTGGGCCCACTGATGTAGGGAGAGGTGGGCCTCGTAATGCCTGGGCCCACTGATGTAGGGAGAGGTGGGCCTCGTAACGCCTGGGCCCACTGATGTAGGGAAAGGTGGGCCTCGTAACGCCTGGGCCCACTGATGTAGGGAGAGGTGGGCCTCGTAACGCCTGGGCCCACTGATGTAGGGAGAGGTGGGCCTCGTAACGCCTGGGCCCACTGATGTAGGGAGAGGTGGGCCTCGTAACGCCTGGGCCCACTGATGTAGGGAGAGGTGGGCCTCGTAACGCCTGAACCCACTGATGTAGGGAGAGGTGGGCCTCGTAACGCCTGGGCCCACTGATGTAGGGAGAGGTGGGCCTCGTAACGCCTGGGGCCACTGATGTAGGGAGAGGTGGGCCTCGTAACGCCTGGGCCCACTGATGTAGGGAGAGGTGGGCCTCGTAACGCCTGGGCCCACTGATGTAGGGAGAGGTGGGCCTCGTAACGCCTGGGCCCACTGATGTAGGGAGAGGTGGGCCTCGTAACGCCTGGGCCCACTGATGCAGCAGAAGTGGGCCTCGTACGCCTGGGCTTGATGTCTAGGGAGAGGTGATGCCTCACTACGCCTGGGCCCACTGATGTACAGGAGGTGGGCCTCGTAGGCCTGGGCCCACTGATGTAGTGGAGGTGGGCCTCACCTGGGCCCACTGATGTAATGGGCCTCGTACAGGCCTGGGCCCACTGATGTGGAGCTGGGCCTCAGGTGGTGGAGGGAGATGCCCACTACGCCTGGGCCCACTGATGGGTTCAGGTGGAGCTAGTCTCAGGTAGTGGAGGATGGGCCTCACGCCTGAACCCACTGATGTAGGGAGGAGGGGGCCTCAGGTGGAGCCTGGGCCCACTGATGTGGAGGAGGGCCTCGTGCCCACTGGGCCCACTGATGTAATGGGCCTCGTACAGGACTGATGGGGAGAGAGGTGGGCGCTAGTCTCCCAGGTAGGGAGGAGATGCCTCGTAACACTACGCAGGAGAATGGGGTTACAGGAGGGGGGGTTCAGGTGGCGCTAGTCTCTCAGGTAGTGGAGGAGATGCCCACTACGAGTAATGGGGTACAGGAGGGGGTTCAGGTGGAGCTAGTCTCTCAGGTAGTGGAGGAGATGCCCACTACGAGTAATGGGGTACAGGAGGGGGTTCAGGTGGAGCTAGTCTCTCAGGTAGTGGAGGAGATGCCCACTACGAGTAATGGGGTACAGGAGGGGTTCAGGTGGAGCTAGTCTCTCAGGTAGTGGAGGAGATGCCCACTACGAGTAATGGGGTACAGGAGGGGTTCAGGTGGAGCTAGTCTCTCAGGTAGTGGAGGAGATGCCCACTCACGGTAATGGGGTACAGGAGGGGGTTCAGGTGGAGCTAGTCTCTCAGGTAGTGGAGGAGATGCCCACTACGAGTAATGGGGTACAGGAGGGGGTTCAGGTGGAGCTAGTCTCTCAGGTAGTGGAGGAGATGCCCACTACGAGTAATGGGGTACAGGAGGGGTTCAGGTGGAGCTAGTCTCTCAGGTAGTGGAGGAGATGCCCACTACGAGTAATGGGGTACAGGAGGGGTTCAGGTGGAGCTAGTCTCTCAGGTAGTGGAGGAGATGCCCACTACGAGTAATGGGGTACAGGAGGGGTTCAGGTGGAGCTAGTCTCTCAGGTAGTGGAGGAGATGCCCACTACGAGTAATGGGGTACAGGAGGGGGTTCAGGTGGAGCTAGTCTCTCAGGTAGTGGAGGAGATGCCCACTACGAGTAATGGGGTACAGGAGGGGGTTCAGGTGGAGCTAGTCTCTCAGGTAGTGGAGGAGATGCCCACTATGAGTAATGGGGTACAGGAGGGGGTTCAGGTGGGGCTAGTCTCCCAGGTAGTGGAGGAGATGCCCACTATGAGTAATGGGGTACAGGAGGGGGTTCAGGTGGGGCTAGTCTCCCAGGTAGTGGAGGAGATGCCCAGTATGAGTGATGGGGTGCAAGTGGAGAGTGTTGAGAGGAATGTGGTAGAGGGCTGTCAGGGGTCTGTGGCCTCAGCTGAGGAGGATCGGGAGAAGGATATGGATATCTCTACTGATAAGATAGCAGCTGGTGACGACTCAATTTACGATCTAGAGGAGGTAAATGGGTTTCTGGATCAGACTTTTGGGAAATCTGTCAAATTGGCAGATTATTTTGGGATGTTGATAAGTTTGTGAGGTCAGCTGTGATGTTACAGAAGACGGTGGGGTTAGACCAGCTGTGATGTTACAGAAGACGATGGGATTAGACCAGCTGTGGTGTTACAGAAGACGATGGGGTTAAACCAGCTGTAATGTTACAGAAGACGATGGGGTTGGACCAGCTGTGATGTTACAGAAGACGATGGGGTTAGACCAGCTGTGGTGTTATAGAAGACGGTGGGGTTAGACCAGCTGTGATGTTACAGAAGACGATGGGGTTAGACCAGCTGTGGTGTTACAGAAGACGATGGGGTTAGACCAGCTGTGATGTTACAGAAGACGATGGGGTTGGACCAGCTGTGATGTTACAGAAGACGGTGGGGTTAGACCAGCTGTGATGTTACAGAAGACGATGGGGTTAGACCAGCTGTGGTGTTACAGAAGACGATGGGGTTAGACCAGCTGTGATGTTACAGAAGACGATGGGGTTAGACCAGCTGTGATGTTACAGAAGACGATGGGGTTAGACCAGCTGTAATGTTACAGAACACGGTGGGGTTAGACCAGCTGTAATGTTACAGAAGACGATGGGGTTAGACCAGCTGTAATGTTACAGCAGACGGTGGGGTTAGACCAGCTGTAATGTTACAGAAGACGATGGGGTTAGACCAGCTGTGATGTTACAGAAGACGATGGGGTTAGACCAGCTGTAATGTTACAGAAGACGGTGGGGTTAGACCAGCTGTAATGTTACAGAAGACGATGGGGTTAGACCAGCTGTAATGTTACAGAAGACGATGGGGTTAGACCAGCTGTAATGTTACAGAAGACGATGGGGTTAGACCAGCTGTAATGTTACAGAAGACGATGGGGTTAGACCAGCTGTGATGTTACAGCAGACGATGGGGTTAGACCAGCTGTAATGTTACAGAAGGCGATGGGGTTAGACCAGCTGTAATGTTACAGAAGACGATGGGGTTAGACCAGCTGTAATGTTACAGAAGACGATGGGGTTAGACCAGCTGTGATGTTACAGAAGACGATGGGGTTAGACCAGCTGTAATGTTACAGAAGACGATGGGGTTAGACCAGCTGTAATGTTACAGAAGACGATGGGGTTAGACCAGCTGTAATGTTACAGCAGACGGTGGGGTTAGACCAGCTGTAATGTTACAGAAGACGATGGGGTTAGACCAGCTGTGATGTTACAGAAGACGATGGGGTTAGACCAGCTGTAATGTTACAGAAGACGATGGGGTTAGACCAGCTGTGATGTTACAGAAGACGATGGGGTTAGACCAGCTGTAATGTTACAGAAGACGATGGGGTTAGACCAGCTGTGATGTTACAGAAGACGATGGGGTTAAACCAGCTGTAATGTTACAGAAGACGATGGGGTTAAACCAGCTGTAATGTTACAGAAGACGATGGGGTTAGACCAGCTGTAATGTTACAGAAGACGATGGGGTTAAACCAGCTGTAATGTTACAGAAGACGATGGGGGTTAAACCAGCTGTGATGTTACAGAAGACGATGGGGTTAAACCAGCTGTCACAGCAGCAGAAGACGTGGGGTTAACCAGTGGTCAGGTTAATAGAAAACATAAAAATAATGTTACAGAAGATCATGGGGTCAAACCAGTCTTTTTTAATCTTTGAAGTTTCTCTGGGGTTTCTTCCAATTGCTGTTTCTCTTTTCTAAGGTGGAGGTAAACGGGTCAGGTTAATAAGAAAACATAAAAATAATGATGATTCTCTTTTCTACATGGAGTCTTTTTTCAATCTTTGGTTTCTCTGTGGTTTCTTCTGCTTTTCTTTTCTCTTTTCTATATGGAGGTACTAAGGGTAGGTTCTCTCAATATTAATTCTCTTTTCTACATGGAGGTACTAAGGGTAGGTTCTCTCAATATTAATTCTCTTTTCTACATGGAGGTACTAAGGGTAGGTTCTCTCAATATTAATGGGGAAGGGACAGGAATAAGAGGGCTTGGGTGTTAAAGTAATAAAACAGAAATTAAGTTTTTCTACAAGGGACACATATTGATGAGGCTACTGAAGTTGACTGGGGTATGTGGTGGGAGGGGCAGCATGTACTCAGTCACGGTACTAATTTTAGTGTTGGGGTGGCCATCTTGTTTTCCTCAGGTTTAGGGGTGACTGTGGTATCTACAACAGAGATTGTCAAGGGTAGGGTTTTATTGGTCAAGGTGGATGTTATGTTTAAAATATATATATATATTTAAAAAAAAGTTTGTTTATACTCTTAATGAGGGTACAGAGCGTATTGTTGGTTTTGATCAAATAAAGGAAACCTTAAGACAGTGTGACCAAGAGGGGTGTATTACATTTATGGTTTTAGGGGGTGACTGGAACAGTGTGACCAAGAGGGGTGTATGGTTTTAGGGGGTGACTGGAACAGTGTGACCAAGAGGGGTGTATGGTTTTAGGGGGACTGGAACAAGTGTATGGTTTTAGGGGGACTGGAACTGTGTGATCAAGAGGGGTGTATGGTTTTAGGGGGACTGGAACTGTGTGGTTTTAGGGGACTGGAACTGTACTGTGGATTTTACTGTTGATCCTGAGGGGTCTGGTCTATGGTTTTTTCTGAGGGTGGACTGGTAACATGGCTAAAAGTTCATGATCAAGAGGGGTGTATGGTTTTAGGGGGGACAGGTTGTATGTAACACTACTGTAGTAGGGTTGGAAGGTTAGACTTGTGGATTTTACTGTATCGATCACTACTGTAGTAGGGTTGGAAGGTTAGACAGGTTGTAGAACCTGATCACTACTGTAGTAGGGTTGGAAGGTTAGACAGGTTGTATGTATCAGATCACTACTGTGCCTGTCTGGTTGGAAGGTTAGACTATTGATCACTACTGAGTTGGAAGGTGAGGTTGTATGTATCTGATCACTACTGATGTGTGGAGAGTTGGAAGGTTAATTGCATCACTACTGTAGTAGGGTTGGAAGGTTAGACAGTTGTACATCACTACTGGCTTGGAAAAGTTGTATGTATCTGATCACTACTGTAAGGTTGGAAGGTTAGACAGGTTGTATGTATCTGATCACTACTGCAGGTTGTATGTATCAACTACTGGTTAAGGTTAGACAGGTTGATATGTATCTGATCACTACTGTAGTAGGGTTGGAAGGTTAGACAGGTTGTATGTATCTGATCACTACTGTAGTAGGGTTGGAAGGTTAGACAGGTTGTATGTATCTGATCACTACTGTAGTAGGGTTGGAAGGTTAGACAGGTTGTATGTATCTGATCACTACTGTAGTAGGTTGGAAGGTTAGACAGGTTGTATGTATCTGATCACTACTGTAGTAGGGTTGGAAGGTTAGACAGGTTGTATGTATCTGATCACTACTGTAGTAGAGTTGGAAGGTTAGGGTTGGCCACAGGTTGTATGTATCTGATCACTACTGTAGTAGGGTTGGAAGGTTAGACAGGTTGTATGTCACTACTGATCACTTGTATGTATCTGTACTACTGTAGGGTTGGAAGGTTAGACAGGTTGTATGTATCTGATCACTACTGTAGTAGGGACAGGTGGAAGGTTAGGGTTGGAAGGTTAGACAGGTTGTATGTATCTGATCACTACTGTAGTAGGGTTGGAAGGTTAGACAGGTTGTATGTATCTGATCCCTACTGTAGTAGGGTTGGAAGGTTAGACAGGTTGTATGTATCTGATCACTACTGTAGGGTTGGAGGGTTGGAAGGTTAGACAGGTTGTATGTATCTGATCACTACTGTAGTAGGTTGGAAGGTTAGACAGGTTGTATGTATCTGATCACTACTGTAGTAGGGTTGGCAGGTGTGATATTACTCCTGTGGGTTTCTCTGATCACCATAATGTGTCTGTTGATATTCACTTGTCCACGTAGGTCATCACTTTACTGGTATTTTAATGTTAAGTTGTTACATGATGTCATGTGTTGTCACCATAATGAAAGGTTTTCTGTTGTGTTGGGAAAAATGGGGAGCTACAAAGGGAAATTTTGAGTCCTTGAGACAATGGTGGGAGGTTCTTGAGACAATGGTGGGAGGTTCTTGAGACAATGGTGGGAGGTTCTTGAGACAATGGTGGGAGGTTGGGAAGGCCCAAATACGATGGTTTTGTCAACAGTATACTGCTCTGTCTCATATTCAACTTAAAGAGACTATCAACGCCCTTGAACAGGAAATCAAATCTATTGACTTGAAGTTGCTCACTTAGAACGACCCCGGACTAGTCATGAACTTACAGGACAAGAGACATGAACTGAGGTCGTTTCGACACGAAAGAATGACGGGTGCCTTGATTAGGTCTCGTTTCGCTTCCCTCAAGGATATGGACGCTCCTAACGCTTTAAAAAAGAAACCTCGGACAGTCGACATTGCAACGTAAACAGATGGTCTCCCTGATGGGAAGGTGACCACAGATGACAGTGAAATGCGTCAACATGCCGTGGATTTTACTCTGCCTTCTATAAGGCAGAGGATTGTGATTCTCTGTGTACTGAACAGTTGTTACACGGTCTTCCTCAATTCGGACCTGAACAGAGAGTCGCATTGGACTCTGACATTACACTGCAAGAGCTGTCCACTGCAGTTATGCAGCTCTCAACAGGCCGAGCCCCTGGCATCGATGGTTTACCATCTGAGTTTTATAAGCACTTTTCGTTGTCTATTGGGGAGGATTTTTATGAAGTGGTGCGTGAATCTTTTCATGAGGTTCTCTTCCTGTATCCTGTCAACGTGCGGTGCTTTTCACTGTTGCCAAAAAAGGGGATTTGATTCTTATAAAAATTTGGCAACCTGTTACATTGCTGTGTGCAGAATATAAAATTGTATCTGAATGTCTCTCAAACAGGTTGAAAGAGTATCTGGGGCTGTTGGTCCACAAGGACCAGTCTTACTGTGGACCTCACCTCTCTATAGTTGATAACCTGTTTCTGATAAGAGATGTTTTAGACATTTGTAAACTGTCTGATGTGAATGTGGGTTTACTTTCTTTGGATCAGGAGAAGCTTTTGATCGTGTGGACCACCAGTACTTGTTCAAGACAATGAAAGCCTTTGGGTTTTGGGATGTTTTCATGTCATGGATGAGTTTACTGTATACTGGGGCCTCATGTATGGTGAAGGTGGAGGGTGGTTTGAGCTTCCCCAACCCCATCAAAGGGGCATCAGGCAGGGATGCCCAATTTCAGGGCAGTTATTTTGTCTGGCAATTGAACCAATGCTTTGTTTTTTAAGAGCGAGGCTTACTGGTTTCTCTGTGCCAGGTGTAATGAAGGGTCCCACGATAGCACTGTCTGCGTATGCAGATGATGTGATAGTTTTATTACAGGGGTGAGGATGTTAAGGTTCTCAAACGCTTTAAAGGTGTATGAGAGGGCCTCCTCAGCTAGAGTCAATTGGGAAAAGAGTGAATCACTGTGGGCAGGTCAGCTTCAGGCGGGGTCTGCTCCACGGGTACCAGGGGATTCAGACGGGGTCCGCTCCACGGTTACCAGGGGGCTTCAGACGGGGTCCGCTCCACGGTTACCAGGGGGCTTCAGACGGGTCCGCTCCATGGTTACCAGGGGATTTCAGATGGGGTCCGCTCCATGGTTACCAGGGGTTTCAGACGGGGTCCGCTCCACGGTTACCAGGGGTTTCAGACGGGGTCCGCTCCACGGTTACCAGGGGGCTTCACATGGGGTCCGCTCCATGGTTACCAGGGGTTTCAGGCGGGGTCCGCTCCATGGTTACCAGGGGGCTTCAGATGGGGTCTGCTCCACGGTTACCAGGGGGTTTCAGACGGGGTCCGCTCCACGGTTACCAGGGGTTTCAGGCCAGGGGTTTCGGGCTCCACGGTCCACACCCACGGTTACCAGGCTTCAGGGGTACCAGGGGGCTTCAGACGGGGTCCGCTCCACGGTTACCAGGGGGCTTCCGACGGGGTCAGACGCTCCATGGTTACCAGGGGGATTCAGGCGGGGTCCGCTCCACGGTTACTCCAGGGGGCTTCAGACAGGGTCCGCTCCACGGTTACCAGGGGGTTTCAGACGGGGTCCGCTCCACGGTTTTATTTATTACAGGGGGTGAGGATGTTAAGGTTCTCAAACGCTTTAAAGGTGTATGAGGGGGCCTCCTCAGCTAGAGTCAATTGGGAAAAGAGTGAATCACTGTGGGCAGGTCAGCTTCAGACGGGGTCTGCTCCACGGGTACCAGGGGGATTCAGGCGGGGTCCGCTCCACGGTTACCAGGGGGCTTCAGGCGGGGTCCGCTCCACGGTTACCAGGGGGCTTCAGACGGGGTCCGCTCCATGGTTACCAGGGGATTTCAGATGGGGTCCGCTCCATGGTTACCAGGGGTTTCAGACGGGGTCCGCTCCACGGTTACCAGGGGGTTTCAGACGGGGTCCGCTCCACGGTTACCAGGGGGCTTCACATGGGGTCCGCTCCATGGTTACCAGGGGTTTCAGACGGGGTCCGCTGCACGGTTACCAGGGGGCTTCAGACTGGGTCTGCTCCACGGTTACCAGCGGGGCTTCAGTGGGGCAGAGATGGGAGGAAGAGTTTGGGGGGTTTTCTAGGCTCTGGTGTATTTCAGATAAAGAACTGGGAGGGTGTAGTGGAGAAAGTGTGTTCCTGACTGTCAAGGTGGAAATGGGTGTTACCCCAGCTGTCTTATAGAGGAAGGTCTCTGGTAGCTAATAATCTTGCTGCCTCTACCCTGTGGCACAGACTAATGATTTTACAGCCATTGGGGGTCTGATACAAGAGCTTCAGAGGACCTTTGTAAATTTCTTCTGGTATGGACGACACTGGATTAAAGCTGCAGCCCTGTACCTGCCACTGCATGAGGGTGGGCAAGGCCTGGTGGACATTTCTTCCAGGATCATGGCTTTCTGGCTTCAAGCAGCCCAGAGACTTTTGTAGAGTGATGGTTCTAGCAGCCCAGAGACTGTTGTACAGTGATGGTTCTAGCAGCCCAGAGACTGTTGTACAGGGACGGTTCTAGGAGCCCAGAGACTGTTGTACAGTGACAGTTCTAGCTGGGTCGACACAGCCTACACATTGATGAGGAGAGCGGGCTGTTTGGGCTTAGACAAGCACCTTTTCCTCTTAAAGCTGGAGGGTAGTGATTTGTCTGGCCTGACTCCATTTTATGAGTCTGTTATGCAGGCTTGGAGAGTTCTTGTCAAGTCCCGTAAGGCCGGCACGCAACCAGGGATGTGGCTTTTTGAAGAGCCTCTTTTTCACAACACTGCCATCCAGTCCCGTGTTTTGGGTTCAGCTAGCCTACGTTCATGCCTGTTAGGCGTGGGGTGTACCAAGCTGGGTCATCTGATGCGGAGCAGGAGCAGATCGTTGGAGGAGCTGGGAGAAAGAGCGGGGATCCGATCATCTCGCCTACTGAGGAAGGTCGCCGTTGAGGTCTGTGATTCCTTGCCAGTACTTCATCTGCAGTATGTGACTGACACTTCCAATTCTGATCGGTGGAAGGAGGGTCTGGATTATGTGTTCCCTGCACTGATTGTTAGTGCTGCGATGGGGTATTCGAGGAGGACGTGGGGATGCTGCTTTCCTTCGATACCCCGGAGCTGGGGGAGTTCAAGGAGGTGGGAAAGAAGGCCATGTACAAAATATTTTATAAAAGTGTCCCATGGCTCTTCCCTGGAAGGGGTAAAATCGAAGAGGTGGGCGGGTGTGTTTGGTCCAGGTGCCTCTGCAAAAGGATGTTGGCGATCATTATACAAACTGCCTATTGAAAAGAGGACAGCTGACTGCCAATGGAGGATAATACATGGAGACATAGCCACCAACATGCATCTGGTACACCTGGACCCTACTGTTGGGGAGGGGTGTCCATTCTGCATCTGGTACACCTGGATCCTACTGTTGGAGAGGGGTGTACAATATGCATCTGGTACACCTGGATCCTCCTGTTGGAGAGGGCTGTCAATATGCATCTGGTACACCTGGATCCTACTGTTGGAGAGGGCTGTCCATTATGCATCTGGAACACCTGGATCCTACTGTTGGAGAGGGTGTACAATATGCATCTGGTACACCTGGATCCTACTGTTGGAGAGGGTGTACAATATGCATCTGGTACACCTGGATCCTACTGTTGGAGAGGGTGTCCAATATGCATCTGGTACACCTGGATCCTCCTGTTGGAGAGGGGTGTGGACATTATGCATCTGGTACACCTGGATCCTACTGTTGGAGAGGGGTGTACATTATGCATCTGGTACACCTGGATCCTACTGTTGGAGAGGGGTGTCCAATATGCATCTGGTACACCTGGATCCTCCTGTTGGAGAGGGTGTACAATATGCATCTGGTACACCTGGATCCCCCTGTTGGAGAGGGTGTACATTATGCATCTGGTACACCTGGATCCTACTGTTGGAGAGGGGTGTCCATTCTGCATCTGGTACACCTGGATCCCCCTGTTGGGGAGGGGTGTCCATTCTGCATCTGGTACACCTGGATCCCCCTGTTGGAGAGGGGTGTCCATTCTGCATCTGGTACACCTGGATCCTACTGTTGGAGAGGGTGTCAATATGCATCTGGTACACCTGGATCCGCCTGTTGGGGAGGGGTGTCCAATATGCATCTGGTACACCTGGATCCTCCTGTTGGAGAGGGGTGTCCATTATGCATCTGGTACACCTGGATCCTACTGTTGGGGAGGGGTGTACAATATGCATCTGGTACACCTGGATCCTACTGTTGGAGAGGGGTGTCCAATATGCATCTGGTACACCTGGATCCTACTGTTGGAGAGGGGTGTCCAATATGCATCTGGTACACCTGGATCCTACTGTTGGAGAGGGGTGTCCAATATGCATCTGGTACACCTGGATCCTCCTGTTTGGGATGGGTGTCCAATATACATCTGGTACACCTGGATCCTCCTGTTGGAGAGGGGTGTCCAATATACATCTGGTACACCTGGATCCTACTGTTTGGGAGGGGTGTCCAATATACATCTGGTACACCTGGATCCTACTGTTGGAGAGGGGTGTACAATATGCATCTGGTACACCTGGATCCTACTGTTGGGGAGGGGTGTCCATTCTGCATCTGGTACACCTGGATCCCCCTGTTGGAGAGGGGTGTCCATTCTGCATCTGGTACACCTGGATCCTACTGTTGGAGAGGGGTGTCCAATATGCATCTGGTACACCTGGATCCGCCTGTTGGGGAGGGGTGTCCAATATGCATCTGGTACACCTGGATCCTCCTGTTGGAGAGGGGTGTCCATTATGCATCTGGTACACCTGGATCCTACTGTTGGGGAGGGGTGTACAATATGCATCTGGTACACCTGGATCCTACTGTTGGAGAGGGGTGTCCAATATGCATCTGGTACACCTGGATCCTACTGTTGGAGAGGGTGTCCAATATGCATCTGGTACACCTGGATCCTACTGTTGGAGAGGGTGTCCAATATGCATCTGGTACACCTGGATCCTCCTGTTTGGGATGGGTGTCCAATATACATCTGGTACACCTGGATCCTCCTGTTGGAGAGGGGTGTCCAATATACATCTGGTACACCTGGATCCTACTGTTTGGGAGGGGTGTCCAATATACATCTGGTACACCTGGATCCTACTGTTGGAGAGGGGTGTACAATATGCATCTGGTACACCTGGATCCTACTGTTGGAGAGGGGTGTCCAATATGCATCTGGTACACCTGGATCCTCCTGTTGGAGAGGGGTGTACATTATGCATCTGGTACACCTGGATCCTACTGTTGGAGAGGGGTGTCCAATATGCATCTGGTACACCTGGATCCTCCTGTTGGAGAGGGGTGTACAATATGCATCTGGTACACCTGGATCCCCCTGTTGGAGAGGGGTGTCCATTCTGCATCTGGTACACCTGGATCCTACTGTTGGAGAGGGGTGTCCATTCTGCATCTGGTACACCTGGATCCCCCTGTTGGGGAGGGGTGTCCATTCTGCATCTGGTACACCTGGATCCCCCTGTTGGAGAGGGGTGTCCATTCTGCATCTGGTACACCTGGATCCTACTGTTGGAGAGGGGTGTCCAATATGCATCTGGTACACCTGGATCCGCCTGTTGGGGAGGGGTGTCCAATATGCATCTGGTACACCTGGATCCTCCTGTTGGAGAGGGGTGTCCATTATGCATCTGGTACACCTGGATCCTACTGTTGGGGAGGGTGTACAATATGCATCTGGTACACCTGGATCCTACTGTTGGAGAGGGGTGTCCAATATGCATCTGGTACACCTGGATCCTACTGTTGGAGAGGGGTGTCCAATATGCATCTGGTACACCTGGATCCTACTGTTGGAGAGGGGTGTCCAATATGCATCTGGTACACCTGGATCCTCCTGTTTGGGATGGGTGTCCAATATACATCTGGTACACCTGGATCCTCCTGTTGGAGAGGGGTGTCCAATATACATCTGGTACACCTGGATCCTACTGTTTGGGAGGGGTGTCCAATATACATCTGGTACACCTGGATCCTACTGTTGGAGAGGGAGTGTACAATATGCATCTGGTACACCTGGATCCTACTGTTGGGGAGGGGTGTCCAACATGCATCTGGTACACCTGGATCCTACTGTTGGAGAGGGGTGTACAATATGCATCTGGTACACCTGGATCCTACTGTTGGAGAGGGCTGTCCAATATGCATCTGGTACACCTGGATCCTCCTGTTGGAGAGGGGTGTACAATATGCATCTGGTACACCTGGATCCTACTGTTTGGGAGGGGTGTCCAATATACATCTGGTACACCTGGATCCTACTGTTGGAGAGGGGTGTCCAATATGCATCTGGTACACCTGGATCCTCCTGTTTGGGAGGGGTGTCCAATATGCATCTGGGGAGGGGTGTCACACCTGGATCCTACTGTTGGTTGGAGAGGGTGTACAATAATACATCTGGAGGGGTGTCCAATATGCATCTGGTAAACCTGGATCCTACTGTTGGAGAGGGTGTCCAATATGCATCTGGTACACCTGGATCCTACTGTTTGGGAGGGGTGTCCAATATACATCTGGTACACCTGGATCCTACTGTTGGAGAGGGGGATGTACAATATGCGTCTGGTACACCTGGATCCTCCTGTTGGAGAGAGCTGTCCAATATGCATCTGATACACCTGGATCCTACTGTTTGGGAGGGGTGTCCAATATACATCTGGTACACCTGGATCCTACTGTTGGAGAGGGGTGTCCAATATGCATCTGGTACACCTGGATCCTCCTGTTGGAGAGGTGTGACCAATATGTATCTGGTACACCTGGATCCTACTGTTTGGGAGGGGTGTCCAATATACATCTGGTACACCTGGATCCTACTGTTGGGAGGGGTGTCCAATATGCATCTGGAACACCTGGATCCTACTGTTGGAGAGGGGTGTCCAATATGCATCTGGTACACCTGGATCCTACTGTTGGAGAGGGGTGTACAATATGCATCTGGTACACCTGGATCCTACTGTTGGAGAGGGTGTCCAATATGCATCTGGTACACCTGGATCCTCCTGTTGGAGAGGGTGTCCAATATGCATCTGGTACACCTGGATCCTCCTGTTGGAGAGGGTGTCCAATATGCATCTGGTACACCTGGATCCTACTTTTGGAGAGGGGTGTCCAATATGCATCTGGTACACCTGGATCCTCCTGTTGGGGAGGGTGTCCAATATGTATCTGGTACACCTGGATCCTCCTGTTAGGGAGGCGTGTCCAATATGCATCTGGTACACCTGGATCCTCCTGTTGGGGAGGGTGTCCAACATGCATCTGGTACACCTGGATCCTCCTGTTGGGGAGGGGTGTCCAATATGCATCTGGTACACCTGGATCCGACAGTTGGGGAGGGGTGTCCAATATGCATCTGGTACACCTGGATCCAACAGTTGGGGAGGGGTGTCCAATATGTATCTGGTACACCTGGATCCAACAGTTGGGGAGGGTGTCCATTCTGTGCTGAGTCTGAAACTCTGGCACATATGTTTTTACAGTGTCCCAGGCTGGTCGGGATGATTGACCTGATTAATTTGTCGTTCTTAGCTTTGGGAGATGTTTTCTTTTCCCAACTGTTTATATTTGGGCTAAAGTACATGTTTAGTCGAAGGGGTGTAGTTATTTTGCTTAATTTTGTGTTCGGGGCAGCTAAATTAGCGATATGGAAGACCCAAAAGAACAGTATTCGGGGACAGGGGTCTGTGGATGTGGTGGGAATGCTGGACGGAGTGTTGGCAGCGAGACTAAGGGTTGAGTTTGCCTATTATAAACTTGTCAACAATATTGATCTGTTTTTGAGTACATGGCGTATTCAGAGGCTGTTGTGTTTTAGTTACTGTGGAGGAGGATTTGGTGTTTTTTTAAAATTGATGTGTAACTATGGTTTTGTTTGAGTGTTTATTGTGTTGTGGGCTCCCAGACCCAATAAAGATTATTTAAAACTCAACTCTCTCTGTCTTTCTCTGCCTCCTCTTTCTCTCTCTCTGTCTCTCTCTCAATTCAATTCAATTCAACGGGCTTTATTGGCATGGGAAACATATGTTAACATTGCCATAGCAAGTGAGGTAGATAATATACAAAAGTGAAATAAACAATAAAAATGAACAGTACACATTACACTCATAGAAGTTCCAAAAGATTACAAATGTCATAGTATGTATATATACAGCGTTGTAACAATGTGCAAATAGTTAAAGTACAAAAGGGAAAATAAATAAGCATGAATATGGGTTGTATTTACAATTCTCTCTCTCTCTCTCCCTCCCCTCTCCCTCTCCCTCTCTCTCTCTCTCTCTCCCTCTCCTCTCTCCTCCCTCTCTCTCCCTCTCTCCTCTCTCCTCTCTCTCTCTCTCTCTCTCTCTCTCTCTCTCTCCCTCCCTCTCTCCCTCCCTCTCTCCTCTCTCTCTCTCTCTCTCTCTCTCTCTCTCTCTCTCTCTCTCTCTCTCTCTCTCTCTCTCTCTCTCTCTCTCTCTCTCTCTCTCTCTCTCTCTCTCTCTCTCTCCCTCTCTCTCTGTAGTTGTGCTCTCTGCATCATTTACAGCAGCATCTAAGGAAGCCATGAAATGGGATTATTTCATAGCACAGATCCCACTGGCCTTTGTGGAGCACATTTTATGCAGCGCTCTCTGTTTAAAGAGCTGTGACAAACCGACACACACGTACGCACACGTACACACACACACACGTACACACACACACACACGTACACACATACACACACACATATACACACACACACACCCGTACACACACACCCACACACACACACACACACACACACACACACACACACACACACACACACACACACACACACGTACAGACACACACACCCACACACGTACACACACACGTATACACACACACCCGTACACACACACACACACCTCTCACTGCATATGGTCTGCCATTACATCGATGCTCGTTGTCTTTGTACAAAATGGAACCCGCCGCCGTTGTGTTTAACATAATCAGTCACGTCTGGCGGTGACACAACGTCTCTGTGCTGGTAAATAAATTAGCATGTTTCCGTAAAAGACAGTGTCCCTAGGAACACACGGTGTATGAAACGCCCGAAGGCCGTCATGATTCAAAGGTAAAAACAAAACATTTCTCTGGATGACAAAATAATTGTGCAGATTTGAATGTTGAGCCCTGTGGACATTTTGCATTACTTCATACATCTGTGTAGTTGCTCCCTAGTTGTGGTTCATTAGGTATGAGTTTCCTCCCTGGTATGGACACTATAGCGCATCCCTAGGAGCTTTGCTCTCTAGACTGTTGAAAATGTGCTGTGTCCTCCAGACACTGTGAGTCCCTTTGCCCCCGGTGTCTGGCATGGAATGGCCAGTCTAGGACCTGCAGGTACTGGCCTCCATGAGTCTGGAGACTAGAGGATGACTGGATGAGTAACATCCCAGAGGCTTCATGGTGCCCTAGACTGTGGGGAGTGGGAGCCTGTTTCTCTGTGTGACTCTATTGGTAAGAGCATGGATGTACCAGTGACGCCAAGGTCATGGGTTCAATTCCCTCAGGGATCACAAACATATACAGTTGAAGTTGGAAGTTTACATACAGTGGGGCAAAAAAGTATTTAGTCAGCCACCAATTGCGCAAGTTCTCCCACTTAAAAAGAGAGGCCTGTAATTTTCATCATAGGTACACATCAACTATGACAGACAAAATGAGAAAAAAAATCCAGAAAATCACATTGTAGAATTTTTAAGGAATTTATTTGCAAATTATTGTGGAAAATAAGTATCGAAGTTAAAGCTTGGTCGCAAATGGGTCTTCCAAATGGACAATGACCCCAAGCATACTTCCAAAGTCGTGGCAAAATGGCTTAAGTACAACAAAGTCAAGGTATTGGAGTGGTCATCACAAAGCCCTGACCTCAATCCTACAGAAAATTTGTGTACAGAACCGAAAAAAGCGTGTGCGAGCAAGGAGGCCTACAAACCTGACTCAGTTACACCAGCTCTGTCAGGAGGAATGGGCCAAAATTCACCCAACTCATTGTGGGAAGCTTGTGGAAGGCTTCCCAAAACATTTGACCCAAGTTAAACCATTTAAAGGCAATGCTAACAAATTATAAATGAGTGTATGTAAACTTCTGACCCACTGGGAATTTGATGAAATAAATAAAAGCTGAAATAAATCATTCTCTCTGCTATTATTCTGACATTTCACATTCTTAAAATAAAGTGGTGATCCTAACTGACCTAAAACAGGGAATTTTTACAAGGATAAAATGTCAAGAATTGTGAAAAACTGAGTTTAAATGTATTTGGCTAAGGTGTATGTAAACTTCTGACTTCAACTGTATATGTTTTTGCTATTTGTTCTTTGTTATAGAGCCAAACGGATTGGAGAAGTGGTTTGTCCATACATCTCCATTTTTGGATAGATAATTCTTTGTGTTGTTTGTTTAGTGTTTTCCAATTATCCCAGTTGTAGTTAGTCTATGGACTCTTCAATTACACTGAGCTGATTTCTGACATGCTGTTCGTTCTTTTTCTATAGTGTATTTCTGCATTCTCTCTCTCACTCTCTCTCACTATATATATATATAACCGGTCCAGATGCGTCTTCAGCCCCGCCCCGATATACCACCTCAATCCACAGAGGATGGGGATTGGCCAGGCCTCTTTCAATAGAGCATGGTGATTGTCTAACCCAGCAGGGCTGCAGTGCTGCAGTGAGGAGCAAAGGAGAACCCTTTGATTTCTCAGAGAGGGGAAACATTGTGGACCAGAGGGCTGGTTTTAAGGAGAGCTGGGGAGTAGGGGAGCTGGAGAGTAGGGGAGCTGGAGAGTAGGGGAGCTGGAGAGTAGGGGAGCAGGGGAGTAGGGGAGCTGGAGAGTAGGGGAGCTGGAGAGTAGGGGAGCTGGAGAGTAGGGGAGCTGGAGACTATTAGTCAACCATGCTGGTCATTTATGAACATTTGAACATCTTGGCCACGTTCTGTTATAATCTCCACCCGGCACAGCCAGAAGAGGACTGGCCACCCCACATATGCTCTCTCTAATTCTCTCTTTCTTTCTCTCTCTCGGAGGACCTGAGCCCTAGGACCGTGCCCCAGGACTACCTGACATGATGACTCCTTGCTGTCCCCAGTCCACCTGACTGTGCTGCTGCTCCAGTTTCAACTGTTCTGCCTTATTATTATTCGACCATGCTGGTCATTTATGAACATTTGAACATCTTGGTCATGTTCTGTTATAATCTCTACCCGGCACAGCCAGAAGAGGACTTGCCACCCCACATAGCCTGGTTCCTCTCTAGGTTTCTTCCTAGGTTTTGGCCTTTCTAGGGAGTTTTTCCTAGCCACCGTGCTTTTACACCTGCATTGTTTGCTGTTTGGGGTTTTAGGCTGGGTTTCTGTACAGCACTTTGAGATATCAGCTGATGTACGAAGGGCTATATAAATACATTTGATTTGATTTGATTTGATTTAGGAGAGCTGGAGAGTAGGGGAGCTGGAGGGTAGGGGAGCTGGGGAGTAGGGGAGCTGGAGGGTAGGAGAGCTGGGGAGTAGGGGAGCTGGGGAGTAGGGGCTGGGGAGTAGGGGAGCTGGAGGGTAGGAGAGCTGGGGGAGTAGGGGGCTGGGGAGTAGGGGAGCTGGAGGGTAGGAGAGCTGGGGAGTAGGGGAGCTGGAGGGTAGGGGAGCTGGGGAGTAGGGGAGCTGGAGGGTAGGGGAGCTGGGGGTAGGGTAGCTGGAGGGTAGGAGAGCTGGGGAGTAGGGGAGCTGGAGGGTAGGGGAGCTGGGGAGTAGGGGAGCTGGGGGTAGGGGAGCTGGGGAGTAGGGGAGCTGGAGGGTAGGGGAGCTGGAGGGTAGGGAGCTGGGGGGTAGGGGAGCTGGGGAGTAGGGGAGCTGGAGAGTAGGGGAGCTGGACAGTAGGGGAGCTGGGGATAAGGGGAACTGGAGAGTAGGGGAGCT